>NC_143579.1:191371687-191745735 GCF_048544385.1 Mastigoproctus giganteus
ATTCTCAATACTAACAATACAGGATATCTCCAGTATTGTTCACAATGAAAGAACAATAATGACAGATGAGAGGATATAAAATACGAGTAAAAGATTCTGTTCATATTTGAAAAAGCTAGGAGGATTCCTGATAAATACAGTATGACAAAAAAAAAAGAACTCAGGATACAAATTATTCACTTAGAATAAAAGTTATATCATATGATAATTAATATGAATTAAAATGCATAGCTATGCTTCTGCTATTTACATAATTACCTAACATATAAAGAATTTTCTGCACAGATAAAGAGGGTGTCGCCACCAAATCTTCCAGACAAGTCAGGAAAAGTAGTGAGACAAGCTGCATACTTTTTCTCTAGTACAACAACATTTGGACGCCAAGCAAATCCCATTTCTCCTTCTTTCAGGTTGGTTAATAAAAATTGGCGAACTCCAGTATCCTATAATCAAGAGAAAAAATAAATACCTTTCAATATATTTTAGGTATAGAGAGAGAGAATTCCAAAGAACTCTAATAAATTATGTTTTCTACTACTATAGAGCAAGGGAAAAGGGGGGAAAAATTCCAAACAGCAAATGGGTCTAAGTTCTCCCCTGAGCCACAGCACTTCCACTAGTTTGAGCCTTTTGCTTTGCTGCTCTGGTCTGAGTCATGATTTCTATTCAAGTTCAATAAAATTCCAATACAAAATATAACCCTAAACCTATATCCCAATGCAGTTATAACACTATATATATATATATTTCGGTATCGAATATTATCTCCAAGTTATGTTATATGACTTTCTTATCCCCTGTCAACTTATATGTATTAATTTATGATGTTAGGGTCACTATATTTATTTAGTTAAAAAAGTACAATTCAATTGACAATTGATCAACTTGATGGCTCAAATAGATTCAAGGTAGAACTGAATAAAATTTTGGAGCAAATGAATAGGTTAAATGGGAAAGGTTTTTTTTTTTTTTTTTGGCTGATGCTGCTTTCTTGCATCATATGCCACTACTAATGCTAATTATCTTGAAAAATACAAGGCTTAAACTTTTTTCATATAGTAATGCTAGGAGCTATCAATAAAACGGGTGAATTTGAGCTACTGATTAAGTCTGCAGACTCTGATATAATAGGTTTGGTCTTACTCTGATATAGATGATTTAGTTTCATTTTGGGAGGTATAAATTGTATAGGAAGACAAGGAGGAACATATACAGGATGAATGGAGGGGTATGTCAGAAAATGCGGTTACTGACATAAAGCTGCATGAATGCAATAAGATCATACCTTGACTATGAACAATTCAGGTGAAAGAGCATAGAGCCTCTGGGTCAGATGAACAATCACAAAGAAAAGTTGAAAGTAAGAGTGTGAAAAAAGCTAAAAGATAGCAAAGGGTTTGATAAGAGTAGCTATATGCAATTTATTTACCTTTCAATATATTTTCAGTACAGAGAGAATGTCCCATAATGAGAAACTCAGACTGACATAGCCGAGTGATCAGGAGCGAGAGCGCATAGCACACGTTCTTTGAGTGGACCGGAGTTCGAGCCCGTGACTACTAAATACGATAAATATTTGTATTGACGATTTATTGTAAACTCTGCTGACTTGGTTGTAGTGCCGGAGTATAAACAGAATTTTTTTTTTTTTTTTATTAAGCAAATAGGTCTGAGTGCCTCATTATGGGAGATTCAAACTTACTCACTGATTGGAAATCATGGTCTGGAAAATCAACCTGCTAGGTAAATTTTCTGAATCAGCCTGATAGCTGTTATTTGTATCAACATGTCATGGAAAGCACAAGTGGCAGAAATAGTCTTGATCTCATCATCATCAATGAAATAATATCACAGCTATGATAATACAGAAACCACTAGCAGCAAGTGACAATATTATCCTAAACTAGACAAAAACAAATGGGATTTTGGCAGTCAAAGGTAAGAGTAAGTGTTTTAATTTAAGAAAGGGGTTATTTGTACTAAAGAGTTTGTTGAATTCAATCAACTGGGATGAAATACATTAGGGAAAATACAGTCAAACCATATGGCACTTTCGAGACATTTTTCATTGAAGCTACTAGTACAGTCAATCCATTAAGGAGGGGCTACATAAGGAGGATGCCAATATAGATGAGTGTAGATACAATAAATGAGTTAAATGAGCTTCATCTGATTACTCAAATGGAGCTGAATGACCTTGTCAAAGATTTAAGTTTATCTAAGGAGCACATTCGGCTATTTTAGAGTGACCAGACATCTTGTTTTTCTGGAGCTGTCTTGAATTTGGACATAATGTCCTGGTGTTTCCCCAAAAATATTTTAGGGACAATGTTTTGTCCCTTTTTCACACAAGCTACTTTTCTGAACTGAATACGTTACAGGTAACATAAGACATAATTTAGTTCAGAAATTAATAATATATAATTTTGTTAATTTAGCATGTCAATTTTGATTATTGTAATTAACAAAACATCCATACACTTTACATCTAACATTGTCAATGTGCAATGAAGACAATATTGCTGGCATAGTGTTCTACTGTTTTAAAATAATCACAGCAGGCACCAGCATTTTATAATTATTGATAAAATGGAATATTGAATATTTTATTTTTCTTCCCATTGAGTAAAATGTCAATCTATAAATGCATTTATAAGAAAATAAATTGGTCAACTACTGAGTGCCAGGCACTCAGGATGAAGGGTTCGTAGTCACAAATGGTTGTTAGTGTAGTATCTCAAATAGAGAGCTTTATGATAACTGAAAAATGTTTCTAGTATGCCAGCTTGGTCTAAAACTGAGGAACTAATGAAAACATTTTCTATTTGAGTCTTTCCAGTTGTTGTTGACAAGGGTGGGAGAAGCGACTCCAACTTCTTCCTGGAGAAGCAATTAAAGTCTTGGGAGAAGTGACTGGCAGGTGAGGGCCGTGCAAGACTCTGTGCAGGTGCCTCGCCACCACTGCCGCCTCAACACTGGCTCTCTGAGTACCTCCTTGCCGGGACAACTCCAGCTTTAAAAACTGTTAAAAAGTACTTCTCATCACAAAATTTATAAATGATCTTTATAGAATTGTTAACTAACTATTTAGCAACCTTTTTGTCACTAAAAGGAGAGTTACTTAGTACAAAGCGTGCTATTGAAGTGCAATAAAAAATAGTTTTTTTAATTTTAACAAAAAAGTAAACGACAGATTTCAATCGGAATAGTTTTCCCTTGATAAACATCGAATAATGCATAGCTAATGTGATTTTTAAATTTTTAGCTCCTTTAGCGACAGAAATAGAGGGAGAGGACATGAAAATTACTCACATTTTCCTGCTTGGGCACTGCCATTTTTAATTTTAAAAATATTTTAAAATTATATTTTAAACCTACTCATTGAGCTCTTTCCAATGGTGTATAATAAGCTATAGGTTGTCGACAACATTTTTGTCCCCCTCCATTTCTCAGACAAATTTTTGTCAACAACGATCAATATGTCGTTATGTTGGCCCACATGATGCACAAACCCATGCAACATTTCGAGTCAATAGGTTGAGTGGTTCCAGAGATACAATGCTGTGACAGACGGATGGACAGACAGACAACCGAGTGACATTATAAGGGTCCTTCTTTAGACTATGGACCCTAAAAATGTTTGAAGGAACAGAAACAAAAAAAAAAAAAAAAAAAAAATCCCCTTAATGATGAAGATCAATGCTCAGTGTGCATGACAATTAAATATTGGGCATGATAGTCATGCTGATAAATAGTCTCACTTAAAATGAAGAAAAATTGGCAGTACTGCACTTGGTACTTCTTAAGTACCAAGAGTGCAAACAGGAAAATAATACTTCCACTTCTCCACTACATAAAAAGGTTTCAGTAATAGTTCTATCTTAACTGCATGAGAGCAAGCTGCTTTCTAGTGCCGCAACTTCCAGGCTTCCATGTTAAAATGGTCCCTGACTGAAAGTTCTTCAAAATCAATCATTTACCTTTAAAATCTTAAGAAGGGTCTTCCATACTACCACCTTTAATTGCCCCCCCCCCCCCCCAGAATTAATCATAATCAGAACCAGCACCATTCTGGTGAAATTATTCAGTGCACAAAACTTTCTGGGATTATTTCTCTTCCTTCCAGTCAACAAGACTGCACACAGAACTGAAGTTAAGCAACTACTCTAACTCTGGCCAGCTCAGAAGTCTCCAAATGATGTTTCCATTCAATACAGGAAAATTTGTGAACTTGGCATATCCTTGACATATACTCTTATTTTAATGTTATTCTATATCTACCCAACTAACATATACTGCTATATCAGGGTGGAGTTGTACACTTAAATCAAATAATTTTTTTTTTTTTTACTGAACAGTATTCCACTGAAGATTTAAAATAAAGTGCTAGCAGTTTTTCCTGAAGCTGTATCAGTACCTTTTTTTTTTTAATTCCTTCACATCATACCAATGTGGAAATAACATTTTGTTTGAACGTGAACAGATTAGAACAAATAAATCAAATGGAAATGTCTATACTGGAACTGATTAGAACAGAATAGAACAAAGAAATCAAATGGAAATGTCTACACTGGAACTGATTCTACAAGTAGCAGCTCATTACAAATCAACTGGTGTGAAGTTTTATAACTTTAATGTAAAACAAAAAATCTTATAAACAAAATGAGACAGTGAAAAACATGGCTGAATTTTCAACTTCAAAATTGTCAGAAATGAAATCCTGGGAATAAGCAATGGGTCTGCCACTTTCAACCCAAATCCATCAAAGCAATGGAAGCATTTTAGCTCACACTCAAAAAAGAAGTTTAGGGTTATGCCATCAGCAGGACAAACAATGTAAACATTTCTGGGACTTGCTATAGTGTTCTTCCAAATTTTCAAAAGCATGAAAATAACGTAAATGCTTCATTGCATTATACACTTCTGAAAGAAGTTAGGACTCAATCTGCAGAAATGACCAAATCATTTATACTGATTTGGGATTCGAGTTGAAGTTTAAACTGTTGCATGACAACATAAGGCCATATACAATGTGTACAGAAAGGATAGACAGGATAGGAAGGGAGGAGGTGTTATGCTGTTAATTAAGAAAAACATAAAATCAAAAGAAGTGAATCCAGTTGACATAGATGAGCAGTGCACTGTTGAGTCAGTTTGGTGTGACATAAGCACTGCGAAAGCAAAAATAAGAGTAGGAGTGTGTTATAGGCCTAATGACTCAAATGAGTACAATGAACAATTGTACAGAGAAATAGAGTGGGCTAGTAAATCAGAATGTCTTATAATGGGGATTTTAACTTCCCAGATATTGACTGGAACTTGTGGGTTGGTCACTCACACACTAGTAAGACTTTTCTGGATTTATTGGATGAGTGTTTTCTGCAGCAGCATGTTCTCAACCAGAGGGGGTAATACTCTTGATCTGGTTATCAGCAGTGATCATTCGTGTATTAAGAATTTGCAGATAAAGAAACCACTAGGTGGCAGTGATCACAATGTACTGATGTCGGATTTACTTAAAGATATAATTATCATCGGGGTAAAGGAAAGGGTTTTGCTTCCATAAAGGTGAGTACAGTGGTCTCAGACAGTTTTTAAATTCTGTACAGTGGGATCAACTGATGATGTTACCAACAGTAAATTCTAAGTGGGAAGCATTCAAGGAATTAATCGTGGATGCTACTAAAAGTTTCATACCTATTAAGAACTACTGTTCAAGGTTTAGGCCTAAATGGTTATCAAATGAACTAATGAGACTCGTGACAGAGAAGAAAAATGCATGGGATGCATATAAATTATCAAGCAACTCAGAAGCCTATGGCAGATATAAGCTAGTCTGTAATCAGGTCACAAAGGAGGTTAGGCAGGCAAAGGCAGATTACGAGAAATCTTTGGCAAAAGATGCTAAGAAAAACAGCAAGGATTTCTTTACTTATATAAACTCTAAAAGAAAAGGGATGAATCTGATTGGTCCACTTGATATCGATGGTTTGACTGTTGATGATCCTGCTCAGATACCAAACAAACTGAATGAGTATTTTGCATCTACATTCACACATGAGGAGTTATTAAGGTTTGAAAATGGCAGAAGATTATCAAATTGTAGCAGGGTGCTTAATGATTTTGTAATAACTGAGAGCAAAGTGGAGGAGAAATTGTTGAAGTTAAACATAAGAAAGGTACCTGGGGTGGATGGGATCTCTCCAGTTATATTAAAGGAGGCGGCAAAGCAACTAAGCAAACCCTTAGCCATAATTATGAGAGCATCCTTGGACTCAGGCGAGGTCCCCACGGACCGGACATGTGCAAATGTATCCCTAATTTACAAAGAGGGATCGAAGGGTGACACGAGTAATTACAGACCAGTTAGTTTAACTTCTGTTCCGGGTAAAATAATGGAGTCACTGGTTAAAGATGCATTGCAGGATCATCTAGACAAGACTGCAGCAATAATTCAGACACAGCATGGGTTTTTTAAGGGAAAGTCTTATCTGACAAATTTGATAGGATATTATGATGTGGTTATAAAGGAACTAGATGCAAAATATAATTTCGATATCATATATTTGGATTTCAGGAAAGCTTTTGATACTGTTGTGCATGGAAGACTATTGTACAAATTGGAGCAGAATGGTATTAAGGGTAAGTTGCTACAATGGATAAAAGGATGGTTGAGTGGGAGAAGACAGAGGGTGGTAATTAATTGGTGCTGCTCTTCGTGGACTAATGTTATTAGTGGAGTCCCACAGGGTTCGGTGTTGGGTCCACTGTTGTTTTTTATATTTATCAATGATACTGATGAAGGTATATCAGGCTTAGTGTCGAAGTTTGCAGATGATACAAAGGTTGGCAGGGTCGTTAATGACAGTGTGCTACTGCAACAAGATCTAGATAATTTGGGTAGAATGGCTAAGAAGTGGCAACTGAAGTTTAACCTTGACAAATGCAAAGTACTGCATATGGGTAGAAGTAATCCCAGAGGAACGTACCAACTGTGTGGTAATACATGTAGAGTGGTAGAATATGAAAAAGACCTGGGAGTAATTGTGCAGTCAGATATGAAGTTTTCTGAGCAATGCAGACAGGCTGCCAGGACAGGTCATGGGGTTTTGTCAATGATATATAGAAATTTTGCTAGCGGGGAAAAGGAGGTGATTGTCCCTCTGTATAAGGCAATGGTCAAGCCACGCCTTGAGTACTGCATACAGGTCTGGAGGCCTCATTTTAGGAAAGATGTAAATTTGCTTGAGCATGTACAGAGAAGGGCAACATGATTTGAGAGGGGAATGAAGGGATCCTCTTACTAAAAAAGGCTTAATTTCTGCAAATTGCAGTGGCTGGAGACTAGGCACCTGCGCGGTGATCTGATTGAGGTGTATAAGGCCTTAAATTGAGGTGTATAAGGCCATGCTGAATTCTGATGGGATCCTTCCACTTGTTCAGATAATGAACCTAAGGAACCTAAATTCAAATTAAGAAAAGACAGATGTAGAATAGATGTGCGGAAATTTGCCTTTAGCCAGCAGGTGGTTAATTGCTGGAACAAACTTCCATCTGTCGTTGTGAAAGTTGATAGGTTAAATAAATTTGAGGAGGAACTGGACAGGCATTTGGAGGGAATGGTGTGATTTTTTTTTTTTGGCTGATGCTGCATAAGCTCATACACTTGCTTTCTTGCATCACATGCCACTACTACTACTACAACAATGAGTGCAATTCAAGTCCCCCATTAAAAACTTGGGGTGGGAACCTCAATCATCCAACAGCCTTAAGCTCACTCCTAGCAATTTCCATTTGTTTAGCCCACTTAGAAGCGTGCATTTGATTTTCCATTTGTCTTTACGAAGTCTCTTTTTTCCAGAAGTCTTTATGGCAAGTGATTTTCTGATGATGCATAGGTTTAAAATTAAGTACTTCATTAGCTATTACAGCTGACAGACAGCTTTTAAGCAGCACAAAGTGGTGGGATAAGTATATAAATGTTTCTTATGATTATATCGAAAAAAGAATCCTATGCCAAAGTGTTTCCTGTTTGCTTCTTTTTTCCTCTTACTTTGTGACTTAAATTCTATCTCCCTGATATAGATTTAATATCCCTGATATGCCAAAATTACAAAAACCACATAATATCCTCAGAAGAATGTAGAAAAACAGTTATATATTTTTAATTAGTTCAATTAAAAACTTTATCTGGGGACAGCGGTGAAGTAGCTGGAGTGGCACATAAGAAAAGAAAACATAAAAGGAAGAAAAAACATTCATGTTATTGTTATTGTAATGTAAAAACTGATATATATTTCGTAGCCTTGGTTATTATAGTTGACTTCATTGGTGCTGATCGCTTCACCGCTTCTCGTATTCTGTCTTTCTCCTTTTTTGTATTCACCGTTGTGACTGACAAATCTGAATTCTGCGAGATACTTGTTAATGTTTGGCCATTTTCATACATCCTTATTATTTTAATTTTCTGATCGAACTCGATCGCTTTCCTTTTCTTGATAGATTTACTAGTACCACTGTCACTTCTTTTCTTAGTCGGCACCATGATAACGGTCAAAATGAAATTTTCTGTAAAGAATTTCACAGGATTAAGGTGGAAAGAGACTATTATCACACCATGTGAGCTCAAATTTTACTAAAGCACATTTCTGGAGGTCACTGCCATAAAACAATAAAAACGATTTGCACTTTCCAAGTTATTGGGCTTTTCTGTTAGTGCAATTCATTATAAACGGGTAGTAAACTCAATCTTATTGCATTTGTGATTATACCGATTGCTGGAATTCTGTGAGTTTTAAGTTATTATAGTGAAATGTGTGTCCCCTTCAATGAAATCTTCAGTCACATAAAAAAAATTAGAAATAACGTAATTTAAGTTCGAAGCTACGTAAGTCAGGGACTTACTGTATTGAAAAATGTTCAGCAACCTACACAAAAAGTATGGTGATAGATAAAAAATGAAAAACTTACCACGAAATACTCTCGTATTGGACACGCATTTATTATTTATGATGTCGATTTTAAATCTAATAGCTTCCCTTTATTTTTTGCAATGTCGCATATGGTTTGGTCATCAACATTATAATGGTTCATTAGAGATTTAACGGATGCACCATTTTCAAACTTTTGAATAGTTTTTGTTTAATTGAAAGCACAACTCTTGCGTTTGCCCATCATTTTTGTGATTTCTAAACAAAAAAAAAAAAAACATCCCTGACATAAATAACAAAATAAAATTTGTCCTTTTGCAGTGCAACTGAACACAACAATCGAAGTGACGCACTAAAACAAACTAAACATTTGGTCCCCCCCCCCTTTTTTTTGAGCGGTGGATGTGAAGACAGCGGGGGTTGCAAGATAATAGGTACATTCTTCTCCCAATGGCGGCTTATAATGCCACTTCTTATCGCTTATTTACGACTTGTAAAACATCTGTTTATACCTATTCTAGTTATACTTGAATTTTATGATTTATGGTTGATTTTTTTTAAATTTGGAGTCTTGAAGTGTCTTGGTTAATCCGATCCCAGTAAATCAAGAGTCTGCTGTATAACATTTATAATTGTACCCAGACTGAAAGTTTTGTCTTCCTATGGTCAACTGACTATAAGGTTACATTTCTTCTCTGTTTACTTTTTACATTCAAGAAATAAACAAATACTGTATTATATTTAGTGTTCCTTTTTATCATACAGGATCAGTCAGAAACAACTGACTCTGACACATTTTGTTAGTATTTTTCTCCTATGCATTAGGATAATTTTAACCTTGAAGCAAAAACAAAATTACATATCTATATGTGCATTATTCTGTAAAATAATATTGGAATTCTAATATCAGGATGCCTTAGAAAAGCCAAGAAGATAAAAATTACATTGGTTGCTTTTTTTATAGTTTTGTCCCAGTAATTTTCTGATTTTCCTTCTTCAAGATGTATTTTGTCCAATCTTCAAAATTCTTCTTTTTCCAGTTTTCAAACATGAAAATCTGATTACTCTAAACTATTTTATTCAAGTTTAGCAACAATAATGGAATCTATGAAAAAACATACTCAGAGAGTTGTACTCCTTTAATCTGGCAACCCCAAGATGGTCTATACCATTTAATGGAATTCTCTGGATAATGAGAAGAAAACTAACCTCTACCATTGTCAAATAAGGTTACATTTCTTCTCTGTTTACTTTTTACTTTCAAGAATTAAACAAATACTGTATTATATTTAGTGCTCCTTTATATTATATAGGGTCAGTCAGGAACAAATGACTCTGACACATTTTGTTAGTATTTTTCTCCTATGTATATGCTATGCATTAGGAGTTTGTGCTTTTAGTGAGAATGTGCAACAAGCTAGAAGATCAGGTCATTATGAAGCACTGGAGGATTTGACACCATTTAGGCATACAACAGCAATCAAAGATAATTAATAAACATTATTCTCTCTTTGTCTCAAAAAACAGATGTCATCTTGGGTAGCAGATGGTGCCCTTCAAAATTTCTTATGGCAAGTAGACCCATCATGATGCCACCCAATGGACTTCATCCCTAGATCACAGCAATGAATCCAAATTTCATACATGGTCTTCATTTTGCTGACAAACTCCTAGGCAATGTCACAAGAATTATCTTTTCACAATTCACCTTCTCCCTCTTTGAGTCTACATTTATATCTTTCAGTATCCATGTCAATGAAATTTTTTTCATGCTCAAATTTTTGTAGGCAATAATAATTTACTTTTTTACAAGATATACAGGAATTCCCCGACTTACATAATACTCGACTTACGTAAGATTTTCCCGGCCTGTGCAAACTTAAAAAAATCATGGAAACGTATTTTGCATCCTGTAGGTATAAATGGAGGTATCGTGAAAATATCGTAATGTGAACCCAATAACACATTGTTTTTTTTTAATTCGTTCCAAGTCCTTGGAAGTTGAAAATTTCGCTATATTACTAAGCTATTTATCTCTCTAAAAGGACATACAGGTGACCCCGCTTAATGCTGATAATTCGTTCCATAAAAACAGAGCGCTAAGTGAATCCGCACTAAGCGAGCACTGGATTCCCATAAGGTAACATATGTATTTGAGAGTTGCAGTCGGTGCCATAGGATATTTCCTAATCAATAATAAACGGTAGTGAAAAGATGCACAAATGTCGGTCAAAATATGTAATATTCAAATATTTGTACATATAAAATATT
This sequence comes from Mastigoproctus giganteus, assembly GCF_048544385.1. Lineage (NCBI taxonomy): Eukaryota > Metazoa > Arthropoda > Arachnida > Uropygi > Thelyphonidae > Mastigoproctus > Mastigoproctus giganteus. Next base: position 191,382,889 of record NC_143579.1, read on the forward strand.
CTGAATTACATACGTATATAATTATGTGGTAACTACTTACGTATCAAAATTAAACTTAAAATTCCAATTAAAATCATGAATTTCATTGATCTAAATTGATTTAATTTAATTGATGAATTTAATCATGAAAAATGTGTCAATTTTGGGTTGAACTTTGGCCCTCTTCCAAATAAACTAAAAGGGGTATTAATTTTAAATCCCCCACAGCGTTACCACCCAACAATAAAGTCAACCGATCCTTTGCCACTTTGAAACCTGGCATGTTTTTTCCTTCTTTCAATATGAAACTTCTTTTAGGCATTCGTTTCCACAAAAGTCCTGCTTCATCTATGTTAAAAACTTGTTGAGAAGTATAACACATAATATCCCTCTTCAATAATTTTAACAAGTTCTTTTTTGAAAGTTTCAGCTCCTTCTGCACTTGTGGCTTCTCCCTGGATTTTAAATCTATTCAACCAGCCCTTACTAGTTTTAAATGGTTCCACATTTTTTTTTTTTTTTTAAGCAAGTTTTCTTCAGATCATCATATTGGCTAATCTCTCTCTCTCTCTTTTTTGTTTTTTAATAATATTTAACTTAACTGAATTCTGCATTGGATATTATCTTCAATAAATTAGTTAAAGTCTTTCCATTTCAATCCTAATAGCCGGCCTAGCCCTAGTTGCTTGCACTTGAACAACTCTCTTTCCCATTGCTAAGCCGACCGGGCTAGCCGAGTGGGTAAAGTACCTGCCCGGCAACCCAAAGGTCGCGGGTTCGATTCCCGCCTCGGGCTTGGATCAAAGTACTGCAAAAACCTTGGGAGGTGCAATATGGCCACAGAAGCCGATGCGCCAACAACTACCAAAAATCAAATCAAATCAAATCCCATTGCTAAAATTAATTCTTTATTTTTTTTTTTATAATTGTTCTTACAGTTAAACTTGCAAATCCTAAATTATGGCACACATCCACTTGTCTTTGACCGGAATCGATTCGCTTCAAAACGTCTAATTTAATTTTCAAATTCAGTCTTTTTCTTACATTTATAGTCTTCGTACTGCACTCAGACGTTGCTTTTTCATTCTTATCGGCCATTATTAACTCTTCGAAAATGTAACTGCGTTGGTTGCATTAATTATGATACAATGTTCGAGTAAACTGTCCATTACGCACGATGTCTAATACTGTACTGAGTGATGACTAGACTTCGGATAAATGCATATAATGCAAATATTACAAGCAATATACTTGATCATTTTTTAAAATGCTGATCTCGGAACTACGTAACAAGTCACTGTACTGCAATTAAATTAGTGTGTGAGAAAATTTACTGAGCGTGGGAAAATTTCTCAAGTCGGCGTGGGAAACGTTTTAATTCTGTTTTGCTATTCATTTTCAAGCTATCGACTCCATCAAATGAAACGATTTTGTTAAATATGCCAAAAATGTAATCTGTAAAAGAGCGTTATAATGATCTGTGACAGCATTATAGTCAGATACGGGTTACAACGTAAGAACAGCGTTATAGCGAATCAGCGTAAAGCAAACCACGTTATAATGGGGGCCTGCTGTATTTATAATGGAAATTGCACTACCCTTTCATTGTTATCATATGTTCCAGTTATAAGAATCAATTTTGAACGGCTTCGCAATATTTTTCTAAAGCGCATTTCTGGAGGTCACGACCATAAAACAATTGGCACTTTCCGGTTTATTGGGCTTTTCTGTTCATGCATCTAATTATAAATGGGTAGTAAACTCGATCTTATTGCATTTGCGATAATACCGATAACTGCAATTGTGTGGGTTTTTACGCTATTATGGTGAAATGTGTTCCCCTTCACTGAAATCTTCAATCATATAAAACACAAATTTTCAGAAACTTCTCTTCATTCCTATTTACATATTACAATGATGAAGGGAAAGCGACCAACGAAAAGTGCAAGTGGTGGTAGTGCCAGGAAACGAAACAAAATTGATTTAGAAATGAAGATGAAAACGATTAAGTACGAAGCAGGACAAAGTTCGTTATCTATTGCAAGGGAATTAGGTCTCGCTGCTTCAACAGTGAATACGATTTTAAAGGACAGTGTGCATATAAAGGAACATGTCAAAGGATCAACACACTTAAGATCAACAGTGATCACAAAACAGCATTCAGGTGCTATATCGAAGATGGAACAGCTATTAATAATATGGATTGAAAATCATATTCAGAAGTGAGTGCCCCTGAGTCTAATGACCATTCAAGCAAAAGCAACAAGTATTTATAAAGATATTATCGTGGCAAGCAACAGGTGGTTTAATAGGTTCAAGCATCACGCTGTTTTCCACGTTAAAGTATGCGGTGAAGTCATCAGTGCCAATTCTGAAGCTGCAGAGAAATTTTATGATGCATTGGAAAAAATTATTGATGAAGGAGGCTATTCACAATGCAGCAAATTTTTAACGTCAATGACACTGCTCTGTATTGGAAAAAAATGCCAGATCGAACATACATTGCCAAAGAGGAAAATACAATGCCAGGTTTCAAGGCATCAAAAGATAGGGCCACGCTCTTGCTTGGGGCTAATGCAGCGAGATATTACAGATTAAAACCACTGCTTGTGTACCATTCTGGAAATCCTTGTACATTTAAGGGCATCAATAAAGCCACCCTACCCATGCAATTCTGATTGAAAAGAGAGCATGGATAACAATAACTCACTTTGAGGATTGGTTTAAATGCTGCTTCATTCCCGAATTTGAAAAATATTGTAAAGACATTGACTTTCCTTTCAAGGTTTTGCTTCTATTAGATAATGCTCCTGGACATCCTACGCATCTAGACGATTTCAATTCGAACGTGAGAGTCATATTTCTACCACCAAACACGACTTCACTCATCCAACCTATGGATCAGGGTGTTATTTCGAATTTAAAAGCATACTATTTACACACAACATTTGCTCAGGTATTGTCCGCAGTAGATGGCGAGAAAAATTTTAAGTTAAGAGACTTGGAAATCTTACAATATTTATCACATCATCTTAAACATTAATAAGGCCTGGGCAGAAATTACTAAAAGTTGTTTAAATGGCACATGGAAGAAAATATACCCATGACACATAAAAAGCTTCAAAGGATTTGAAAAAGATGAATCATACGAAGTGGTTACAGATAAGACTGTAAAGGTTGCAGAGCTACTTCAATTGGAGGTTGATGCCAAAAACGTGGAGGAGTTAATAGAGGAAGAAGAGAAGGAATTATCTAATGAAGAACTTATTGACTTGCAGGCAGCAATAGTGAAAGAAGTAAATGCTGACGAAGCTCAAGATGAACCAAATGAGGAGCCGAGATATTTCATCACCAGAGAGATGGCAATGGCATTTCGTGAAATTGCATCGGCAATGGCGAGGTTTGAGAAGATGGATCCTGATAGTGAACGATTCTTAAAAGTTAACAGAGGGGTGAATGATATGCTTGCTTGCTACAAAGAAATCTACGATGAAAAGAAAAAAGCCACTGTCCAGTCATCCATTAATATGTTCTTTCGTAAGGTTGAGCGGTTTCTAAATCTCCACAGCCCTCAACCTCTGCAGTGGCGTACTTATCAGCTGAAGATGTCGATTCTGGCAACGATGCTCAAGAGGTAAAACTTACTGACATCTCTTCTCTTTTTTTGTAATTTTATAATTTTGAAATTTTTTTAAATTGCACGCTTTTGTAATTTTTCCAGCGCATGAGATAAAAAATTTAATAAATACAATAAATAATTCTATTTACATGTTCATCAAACATTTCTTTTTTGATTCAATCAATTCCACGAGCATACAAGCATGGAGAAATTCCCCGACTTACATAACACAACCCTTAGGTAAGTCGGAGAGTTCCTGTATTTAGTATTTTTGTATGTATTGGAATCCTATTTGATGATCTTTCATAATCACTTGAACAGCTTGAATGTTTTTTGTGGTTGGCACAACCAAGGATCATCCAGACCTGAGTTCATCTTTGGTGACTATGACACTTTCGGAATTCAGGCAATCCAGATTTTGATGGTTTTGTTTGCTTGATTGTTTGAAATATTTTTTTTTTTTTTTTCAATCAAATCAACAACTATGGCTATAGTGGGTTTTTTTTTTTCACATCAGCAACTATGGCTATAGTGGGTTTTTGATGATACTCTGTGATGGGTAATCATTGCATAATGTCATCATCATATCCGTGCAGATTTGCTTTAGAGACAGTCCTTTTAAAAAAAGTTATTTCATTACTACGTGGCTCTCTTCATTTGTAAAATTATTGCTTTTTGTGCACTATTTTTTTAAAACCTAAAAATAATAATAATAATAATATTTAAGATATTACCTTAAAAATTTGATTGTATGCATATATGTTTGTAATCTAGTATTTTCATGTTTATTTTATTTTCAAATAATGAAATATACAGTAGGATGAACAAAACTTTTTAAAATATCTCTTAATACCTGCTTCGAGTTTCCTTTTTAGCTCCAACCTCTTGAACTCATATTAAATATGTTGATACTGTCAATTGATCAACAATAGTTCAATAGTCTCTTATTCATCATAATACGCTTTGGTTGCTGTACATAAGGTGTTTTCAGTAAAGAATCTTGCTGCTGAATGAAGATTTTTGAATAAACATGACTCAGTGGGATGTAGGTACTCAGAGTATTATCAAACTAAAGTGGCTGTTTCTGCGGCACATGTTTGCCAAAAATCTGTTTCTGGAGCATGGCAGACTACAGGATTTGAATACATTATTATATATTACAAATGTGTAAGAAGGTCTGATCATTTCTTTCTTTTATATGAATGGAATAGAATTTTGTCATGAGCATCAACCCAATATATTGTAATTGGTCACCAATTTCTTGAAAATTGCTTTGTTGCATGATGGAAATAAATTTCCATGAATAAGGTGTTCAAATAAGGTGTCCTTATTTGAACACCTTACCAGCCATGTAATGTAGAAATGCTCTTACATGTACATCATTACGAATAAACCATGGAACCTTCAGAAAAAATAAAGTGACTAAATAAACTTTATTACTCACTGAGTATATATCACCATGAGGCATACCATTGCACTATCATTCCAAGGAAAAACAGAAAGAGAAAAGAAAGTAGAAAAGCTTTTCTTCATCATCATTCCCTAATAGTTTAGAAAGAAGAGAAACAAATTAGACTATTCATTAAGAAAAGGAATTTAAAGAAAATATTAAAATATTTCCTTCAAATCAATTCCTTTTATATTATTTTCATTCTATTCTCTTTCACTTCATTAGGGGGATTGAAAAACTGATAGCCTGGGGAACACAGGCTAATAGTTACCACAGAGGTAAAAGTAGTTTGTGCAGTGCTTCTATTAGAACATGGAGCAGGGAACAAAAACAAGGTATTGTGGATTTCAAGACCTACTAAGGGTCCTCCTGAAACAAGCAAATACATGAGCTGTGTTAGAGTTACTAAGAGTAAGAACATGTGCATGTATACTTCTATGCACACCAAATGCTAGGACCATATTAAATAAATTTGATGATTTTGAAGTACAGATCAAATCATCAAATGCAGACATTGTGGGATATCAGAGACCTGTTGTCACTCAGATATAAAAGGATTCAAAATTTGAATATGGAGAGCACAGGACTGGAGAGCTGGGGGGGGATATGCTATTAGTTAAGAAGCACATAAAATCATGGTGCATCCAATGGACATGGGTGGTCAATGCAATGCTGAGTCAGTTTGGTGTGACATAAGCACTACAAAAACAAAAGAGGGCAGCAATGTGTTGTAGATCTAATGACTATGAAGAATATAATGAATGCCTGGAGAGACATATAGAGTGGGCAGTAAATCAGAATGCCATATAATGGGAAACTAACTTTCCAGATACTGATTGGACCTTGTGGGTTGGTCACTCACATCCAAGACTTTTGTGGATTTTTGGATGGTTGTTTCCTACACTGGCATGTTAGAGAGGAAACAATATTCTTGATCTGATTCTTCAAATAGGCCTCTGGAGATTGGAAAGTTCTGACTCATAAAATTTTGTTGTAAAAATAAAATACACTGACAACTATATAGTTAAAAGCAATAAAATTATAGATAAAATTAAAATTATATAAAATTAAAATACAGAAAATATTACAAATTAAAAGCGATAAAACAACCATAGCTTTCACAGGTGACTGCTTCCTTTATCAAGTGAAACTTGATTGTCATGGCATCCTTAAATAACATCAGCAGGATCACAGCTCACAGCATGTTTTACTATAGGAGCATGGGAATTATACTCCACATGTGCACGAAGACCAGAAATGGCTCGAGAGTGTGCCTGGCAGAACCAATCATCCTGCCCAAGAATTATGGTTTCAAAGAGGGAATGAATATGGACTTACTATGTTCTAAAGAACAAATCTGCAAGCTCTCGAGCCATATCCAGTTCCAACATCTATGCAAACAATTAATGATGATGGCATCACCTGGAGATTTTTGGTGGCTCTCCTCCCAGTTCAGCCACAGCAGATTTATCCATAGTCTGCGATCCCTAGAATATCACACACCTGTCAGACACACTGTGTGCAGCTGCCAGGATGGAGATTGCACACAGTTGTGTCAAAGGTAAAAGATCCTATACCTACTGAGGATACAAGTGGGGTTATATATGAGATCAAATGTCCGGACTGTGGGGAGTGCTATGTTGGAGAGACAGACTGCAGATTTAAAGATCATATGGGGGAACATATTAACTCTGGGAGGAGAACCACCAAATTTCTCCAAGCAATGCATGATCTTGCCGATGTTATTTAAGGATGTGCCATGACAGTCAAGTTTCACTGCTGATAAAGGAGGCGGTCACCTTTGAAAGCTACGATTGTTTTATCACTTTTATTGCTTTTGATTTGTAATATTGTATGTTTTAATTTTATCTATTATTTTATCGCTTTTAACTCTACAGTTGTCAGTGTATTTTATTTTTACAACAAAATTTATCCATGTCTTATTTTATTATTACTCTATTTTAATTTATGTTAATAAAGTTTGTCATATATAGTTGGTGATTCCACCACAGTTATTATGAGTTATTCTTGATCTGATTAACAGTAGTGACCCTTCATGCATTAAGAATCAACAGATAAAAACCCCACTAGGTGGCAGTGATTACAACGTACTGATATGGGATTTAGGGGGAAGTAAATGGGCTTTTGCTTTTGTAAAGGTTACTGAAGCAGTCTCAGGTAGCCGAGTAGTCAGGAGCGAGAGTGCAGTAGCATGCGCTCTTTGAGTGGACCAGGGTTCAAACTCGTGACTGCTAAACACACTTAACATTTATATTGATAATTTATTGTAAACTCCACTGAAGTTGTGATCGTGCTGGAGTAAAAACAAGAACTTTTTTTTTTAATTCTATGCAGCGGGACCAAGTGATGAAGTTATCAACTTCATTACTTGGTCACAAATTCTAAATGGGAAGCAGTCAGGGATGTTATTGTAGAAGCTAGTATGCTTCTTATACCAACTAAGAAATACAGTTCAGGGCATAGACCTACATGGATGTCAGATGAAATGATGACACTTGTGGCAGTGAAGAAAAATGCATGGGATGCATATAAAATATCAGGTGATATAGAAGCCTATAGTAGATAAAAAATAATCTGCAATCAAGTCACAAAGGAGGTTAGGCAATCTAAGGCACATTACAAGAAGTATCTGAAGTATCACACTGGTCCACTAGATATGAATGGATTAACTGTTGATGACCATGCTCAGCTTGGGGACAAACAATGGGTATTTCACATCTACATTCACACATGATTAATTCCTTAGAGATGGGAATGCCAGAACAGGTAAACAGTAAGCAAACCTTTAGCCATTATTATGAGAGCAACCCTGGATTCAGGGCAGATCCCTAGATGGACTGGAGATAAACAAATGTTTCACCAATTCACAAAGGAGGATCAATGGAAGACGTAAGTAATTACAAACCTGTTAGCTTGACTTCTGTTCAAAGGGAAAATAATGGAATCACTTGTTAAAGTGATTCCATTATTTTCCCTTTAGGATCATCTAGACAGGAATGCAGTTATACAGCAATCGGAACATGGACTTGTTAAAGGCAATCTCATCTGACCAATCTGATTGGATACTATGATATGGTAACAAATGAACTGGATAAAAAAACAATAATAATTTTGACACCATATACATATACTTCAGAAAAAGCTTTTGATACTGTTTTGCATATAAACGACTGCTGATTTAAGGATGTGCAATGTAGCAACAAGGGAAAGTTAATTCTAAGGTTAAAAGAATGATTAAATGGAAGACAGAGTGGTTATCAATGGGCACTTCTCTTCTTGAACTAATGTTATTAGCAGTCTCCCAAGGTTCAGTACTGAGTCCATTGTTGTTTTCTATACTTGTATAGAAATTATATAGAAATTAATTATAATAATTAATGAAGGCATATCAGGCTTAATGCCTAAGTTTTTAGATACAAAGAATGGCAAGATAGTTAATTACAGTAATCAGGGCATGCTACTGAAACAATATTTAGGAAAATCAGGCAAATGAACTGAGCAGTGCTAATTGAAGTTTAATATTGACAAATGCAAGGTACTTTATATGAGCAGCAATTCCAGAACAATGTATCAGCTGTGTAATACCATACTCAAGGTAGTGAAAAATCAAAAATACCTGGGGGTAATTGTATAGTCAGATATGAAGTTCTGTGACCAGTGCAGACAGGCTGCTAGGACAGCTCATGGGATTTTGTTAATGATATATAGGAATTTTGACGGCAGAGATAAGGAGGTGATTATGCCATCATACAAGGCAATGGTTAGGCCATATCTTGAGTACTGCATACAGATGTTGAAGCCTCATTTTACTCAGGATGTGCCTGTTGGAATGGATGCAGTGAAGAGCAACAAGACTGGTGAGGGGAGCAAAATGCTGCTCTTACCAGGAAAGGATTCAGTTTTGCAAATTGCAGCATATGGAGACTAGGCACCTGTAAGGAGATCTGACTAAGGTGATTGAGGAAGAATTCCATCAACACTGATGGAATCCATCCTCTTTCTCAGACCACACACACACACATAAGAGGGAGAATAAATTCAAATTGAGAGTGATGGTTGTTGATCGGATGTGTGGAAATTTGCCTTCGGCCAGAAGAAAGTTGATTGTTGAAACAAACTGCCATCTGTTGTTGTAAAGATGGGCAGTTTGAATAAATTCAAGGAAGAACTAGATAAACTTTGAGAAGGGATGGACAGATGAAATGAAAAAGTGTTTTTTTTTTTTTTTTTTTTTTGCTGATGCTATATAATTTTGCTTTCTTGCAGCATTTGTCAATATTAATAATAATAATATCATCTTCAGCTCCCTCCCTCATCTAAAGTAATGCAAATGGTATGCCCCATGGCTATAAAAAGATGCTTTTGAAAAAGGCATTTGAAAAGCGCTCATCATGCTTTGGGTCAGTTCATCATCTGCATATGTACCTCTTCAAAAAGGATAGCATTTTCAGTTTTAGAGGGCAAATGAGATTAAATGAAGCCCATATGGTGGGGAAATTAATCCCGGGGGCTCACATCTGGTGAGTATGGACTTGGCACACTCAGGGTCCTGAGCTGGATATCATCATTCTTCTCTTTCTTGGTGATTCCCTTCTATTTTTGACTCACACTCTCTCTCTCTCTCTCTCTCTCTCTCTCTCACCTCACAGGGTTACTCGAGAACTTTTTTTTTTTTTCCTGGTGCAGCATAAGCCTCAGGCTTCCTTGCGTCATATGGATATTAATAATAATAATATACTATAATATAATAAAATATAATAAAAAGTTTATGGAATCAATTTTATCCTTGGCTTCGATGTCACTTTTGAATTTCAGATATATTTTTATTTTTTGCTTAGTTATTTTAATATTTTTGTACTACACTGTTTGTTTGGTTATTGAAATGTTTTGTTTTATTTTTATTTGTTTCATTGTTCACTCATAATTGTTATACTTGTTCTACATTACATGGGTCTTGTAATGAAAGCTTTGCATGGTCTCAAAGCTTCATTAATAAGTTTAGAACACAATAGGATTTCCCCATAAATTTAGAATAGGATCTGATTTTTTCATAAATCTAGAACATTCTTATGTCTAAATGAATAAGGTTTATGAAATTTTGGAATGTCTTAAATCAGGTGTGTCAAACTCATTTCTGTTGTGGGCCATTTTGTGTGATGGTATGATTTTCGCGGGCCGCATAAAATTTTCTTAAATATTATATATTGATTCAGGATTCAGTAGCATAATCAGGATAATTAAAACTCATATGTAATTAACATTTAAATTTTTATTCAGATCTACAGAATACAAGTAATTTAGAATTTAGTATGTATAGTGAAGAAATGGGAGTAAAGTGGCTGATGATGAACTTGTAACCAAAGAAGTGCAAGGCAGCCAAAGTAACACACCTGTATTAGTTACAATTTATTAGGAAACGTTTTGGAAATTGCTACAAAGACTGAAGATGGATTTTGTAACAATAACAATTTCCGAAACGTTTCCTAATAAATTGTAACTAATACAGGTGTGTTACTTTGGCTGCCTTGCGCTCCTTTGGTTTTAGTATATATAATTATTATATTATTATTTTTATTTAAAAATTAAATATTCAATATATTTATGAAAATAATTAATTTGTTTTCCCAGAAACCTGCCAGCATTTACCCCCTACTAGTTTTTCAACATCAGGAGTCAAAGACTGGGAACATACAATTTTCAGTATGTCGAAAAGATGTTTATTTGTCAATCTCGATCTATATGCCGTCTTATTTAATTTCATACATGAAAATAATTACTAGCATAAGTATGTACAGTAAACCCCCGCTATTCGCGGGGGTTACGTTCCTGAGAAATGCCGCGAATACCGAAAACGCGAATACTGAGTTATGGCTCCCATAGTAATAAAGGGGTTCCGTTCCAAAGTATGAAATATATAAGAAAAACTAGTCTAAAATTTTGTCTGTGTAGGTATTATATGTACCTTCATAATATGACTATGTACATAGACAGTACATAGTGAAATGCAAGCATATGGCATCGAAATGAAAATAAGAAACAATTTAATATTAAATGTAATATTTATTAGAAATTTCAAACAAATCTTTCAAACCAGCGTCTTTGCTAGCTAAAACACCTATCTCGCCAGTGCTATCACCAATTTCGCTAAAGTGTTGATAAAGGAGTTTTGCCTTTTCACGAATGATGAGTGAAGTTAACGGAATTTTATTTTGAGTTCGGTCTTCTACCCACAAATTTAAAGCCTTTTCCATTTTTTCTAATTTAACATCATGAGTTACAGAGCAAATTTTTGAAGCAATTAGCGCGTTTTCACTGACACTACGGCGGATTTTTTCTTCCGATTTCTTGATTGATCGTACCGTTGACTCATTGATTTTTATAATGTTTTGCCACTGAGGAGACACTTTCACCATTAGAAATTTTATCTAATAACTCAATTTTATTCGCTAATGTCATCACCTTCTTTGATATTTTCACACTTCTCTTGCTATTCGTAGTCATATTTTTGTAGGGGTTAGAAAGAACTTGTCCACAATAAAGTCACATTCTTCCGTTAACACACTCGAAAAAGTCTGTTTTACACTGCAAAACGGTAGATTTATTACTTTTGTAAGCATATCAATTTATAAATTTATTCAATTTATAAGCATATAAATTAAAAGCAAACGACGAAACCTTCCATAACAAGCGCATAACACATACTGAACAAGGATTAGCGAGAAACATTCACGCTCGCGATTTTGCCACCCCTCTCCCCACCCACTGAGCACTGTTTTGACCGGGAAAGATCACTTTAGCCACGCCCATGTTTTTTTTTATGGCGGAAAATATTCACGGTGCTTTAAAATCCACATTTTTTTGGTTTCATTTTATATTAAATCGGCGATCGCGAATACGCGAAACCGCGAATACAGATACCGCGAATAGCGAGGGTTTACTGTACTCCCAAAGTAGCACATAATTTGTGCAGCAAACTTTTTAATTTCCGGGTATTTTTCACCTAAGTAAGAATATATTTTTGGAATTCCTACTTCTCGACATTTGTCTTTCAAAAATGAATCATTTTGGAAATCAATTAATTCCAGTTGAATCAAAGTGGGAGCTTTTTTGATTTCAAATGAAAAAGGTCCAACAAAAAGAGAAAACATATCTTCTAACTCTTTAAAATCATTAAAATGCTTATCGAATTCATTTTTGATTTCCTCAATGTTTTCACAATATTGTGAGAAAGAGCAATTTTGATTTTGTATTTTTAACTGCTCACAAGTAGGAAAATGGGTCAAAACGTCTTTTTTTAAATGATTTTTAAATGTTAGTTTTTGTACAAAACTTGCTATTGCGTCGTACATGTTTGTTATTAACTTATTTTTACCTTGCAATGAAATGTTATGATTAATTAGGTGGCTTGTAATATCAATTAAAAATGCCAAATCCTTAATCCACAAAGGATTTTTTATAACTGATACATTTTCATTTTTCATTTCAAGAAAAACTGTTATTTCCTCCAAAAGCACATAAAATCTCTTTAAAACTTTGTGGCATGATAACCATTGAACTTCTGTATAATAAGGAAGATTGTCGAACTCAGATTCTAAATCTTTAAGAAGAGAAGTAAATTGCCGATGGTTGAGTGCTCTCGCTCGAATAAAGTTGATTGTTTTTGTTACTGTTTTCAATACATCATCCATTTTTAATATTTTCAGAACTTGTTGATGAATAAGGCAGTGGAAAGCCATGGTTTTCGGTTTATCTGGGTACTCAGCTTGTAATTTTCTAATCAATTCTGACAGAAATCCTCGATTTTCACCTGTCATTGATTTAGCACCATTGGTTGTTACAGACACAAGTCTGTCAAGTGGAAGCTTACACTTTTCTAAAATGCTCCACACAGCAGCAAAAATATCTTCACCAGTCATAGTTCCAAGAAGAGGGATAACTTCCAACAATTCTTCAGTGATCCTCATGTTATTATCGCAACCACGAAAAAATACAGCAACTTGAGCAACATCTCGTATATCTGTACTTTCATCAATCACAATTGAAAAGAATAAGACTTCTGTAGATATATCCTGTAGTTGTGAACTGATGTTATCTGCCATTTCGCTAATTCTCTCTACCACTGTATTTCTTGATAATGAAATATCGCGAAATGATTGCACTTTTTCAGGACAGACGATTTCAGCTGCTTTTATCATGTTCAGCTGCTTTTATAATCATTCACGGATGAACCATCCGTGAATGATTTTGAACGTTTTGCTAACAAATAGCTTATTTCGTAACTTGCTCTTACTACTGATTCATTAGTTTTCATGAATTTTGTAAATACTTGTTGTTGACTATGAAATGTTTTCTTCATTGTTTTTAATTTTTCTTCTCTTATTTTTTCTTCGAAGCCCGAATATTGTTCCTTATGATTAGAGTTATAATTCCACTTAATGTTGTATTCTTCAGCAACACTAATATTTTCCTTACAAATTAAGCATGTAATTTTACTGTTCACTTCCATACAAAATTAGTTCAGCTCCCACTTTTCTTGGAATTTTCTTTCCTCGTTATCAATTTTTCTTTTCTTGACTGGTGTTGAAAGCGACATTTTCTATATAAACTCTATAGTTGAAATTAAAATTATAAAATTAAAAAATGATTACTTAGATATTTGTTAAATTATAGTTAGCAAACACAATGCATACAACACAACAGATCCCGACAAAGAAACTAGTATGAATCAAGTATCTTTTCGATAAAATTATAAAAAAACGCTGAATTTGCAATATTGTAATATTAGTTTAAATGTAAAAGAAATTTAGATTACGATTTCTACATTTAAAAAACATTTTAAAAAATAAAATGTAACTCTTTTATTTTTAAACAAATAAACTAAAAAGTTACAATGTTATTTAAAGATAATAATTTCAATTTTCATTCATTTGAAATTACTATTTATATTTTTAGTTCTTTCTAATCAAGGCTCCATCGATTCCAGTCTTTTTTTTTAATTATTATCAATTAAAATGATTATTTTTATATTTATTACAGAAGTTTTTTAATCCTTATATTCTAGAATTATAAATAGGTACTTTTTAATTGTTTACTTTAACATTTTATTTTTGGGCATCGCGGGCCACAAAAATTTTGTCACGGGCCGCCAGTTTGACACCCATGTCTGAAATGAAAGATGTTTAAAATGCACTAAACAAAATGGTACTGTCAGAAATTGACAGATTATAATAATTTTAAAAAAATTGCTGCTGCTTTTCATATAAGTGGAATACTGAAATAGTCATTTGCATTAAGTCCGCCGTAGCCTAGTGGTCAGGCACGTGGGTGCATAAGTACACGTGCCTTGAGTGACCGGGGTTCAAGCCCGTGACTGCTGAATACGGTGCTGTTTCTTGTATCTTGTAAACTCCTCTGATCGTTTGGTCGTCCCGGAGTATAAACAGAAAATTTATTATTTATTATTTACTACATTAAAGACTAGCCTTTCCAAAGTCTTTAGTTCCTGGTTTAAAAGATTAAACATAAAACAATTTGTTGAACTTGAGAATATATACAACCATCCATCACACTGGATGGTTGTATATATGGCTGGAGTTAATGAAAAATTTTGTTTAAAAATAATTTTGTTTAAAAACAACTGTCTAAAAATAAGTGATGAAAAATTAAAAGAAGGTATTTTTTTGAAACTTCAAAGTCCTAGAAAGATAAGAGAAAATTACACAGGAAGCATTTGTTAAAAAAAAAAAAAAAAAGTTTAGATATTAAAAAACCTACAAACCATAAGGAAGGAATTAGCTGAAGAGACATTAAAAGCCTACAGAATAATGGGATACATCATCAAAATTGAATTTTAATTATGTATCCTATTTGATGATGATTTTTAAACCTTTTGCATAAATCAAAGAAATGAGCACAGCTCTTCTTGGATTAATATTACCAGTGAAGTCCTCCAGGATTCATTTCTAGTTTTAAGCCTGAGACACTTAGACATTAAGTCTGATATGCCTTCATCAATGATATTGATGAAAGTGTATCAGTCTTAATGTCTAAGTTTGCAGGTGAAAGGATGGCAAAGTGGTTAATCACAGTATGGTCACAAGGTGGTTAATAATCGGGGTATGCTACTGCAACAAGATCTAGACAAATTAGGCAGATGGGCTGAGAAGAGGCTGTTTGTTTGTTTGTTTGTTTGTTTGTTTGTTTGTTTGTTTGTTTGTTTGTTTGTTTGATTGAGTTTTTATTGGCGCATCAGCAACTATGGCTATAATGCGCCAAACCCTACTGAGAAGAGGCAATTAAAAGTTTAATATTGACAAATGTAAGGTACTGCATATAGGTAACAATCCCAGAATAACATACCAACTGTTTCATAACACACTCGGGGTAGCAGAGAATGAAGATCTGGGGCAGTCAGACGTGAAGTCCTCTGAGCAGTGCAGACAGGCTTCCAGGAGAGCTCATGTGGTTTTATCAATGATACATTGGAATTTTGCAGTAAGGATAATGAGGTGATTATCTTGTTTAAGGCAATGGTTAGGACACATCTTGCATACTGCATACAGGTGTTAAAGCTTCATTTGCAGAAGGATATGGAGCTGTTGGAATTGGTTCAGAGAAAAGCAATAAAATTACTGAAGGGAACAAAAGGGTGATGCTCTTACCAGGAAAGGTTTCAGCTCTGCAACTTGCAGCACCTGGAGACTAGGCACCCACAAAGAGATCTGATTGAGATGTTTAAGGCTTTGAAAATAATGCCTATGAAGTTTTAATACTTTATAACTTGAATGGATTGAGAAAGCTCAATGCCAATGGAATCCTTCTTCTTGCTCAGATTACACAATGAGAAAGACTTAAATTCAAATTGAAGAAGGGTGGTTGCAGGATAAATATGTGGAAATTTGCCATAAGCCAGCAGGTAGTTGGTTGTCAGAACAAATCTGGTGTTGTAGAAGTGGGTAGTTTGAATAGATTCAAGAAAGAATTAGACAAATTGTTAGAGGAAGTGGACAGGTGATTTTTTTTTTTTTGGTTGATGCTGTATAAGCTTGCTTTCTTGCATCATTGCCACTACTAATACTAAATATCAGAAATGAACAAAGAGAAGAATTTTACCAATTAATGAGAGAAGCATAAAATACTGATTATAAGTGTATATCGCTGTCAAAAATGTTTTAAATACAACTAAATATCTGTAGCATAATATATTTTAAAATATTTTTAAGAAAAATAAATTATGATATTTCTTGAAAACTGTATGCTATATCAATTTTGACGTAACTTTGAAATCAGTGTCAAAAAAGCTAAAAGAATCACTTGGTTTTATAGAAGAAAAGGTTTAAATCAGTTCAATGTTCTTACACACAATTTTACATACTTTAATGTTTTAAAAACATACTAACAAATTATTACTTTTAGTATAAGCTAACTCACAGGAACATCCTCTGACATAAGTTTGTCAGCTATCTTGCGAGCATCTGGTAAAGAAATCCCACTTGGCAGTTTATCCAAAGCATTCCTCATTGCTTTAAAATACACTGACAAGCCTAAGTAACTGGATGGTTCCATAATGCATGGTGACATATCGACCACAATCAACTTTCGTACAAGTTCTGGCTAAGCAAAAAATTAAAAGAGGGGGGAGGGAAAAGCAATTTTTTTAAAATTAATTTACAAAATATCATTCACATTACACACACACACACACACACACACACACACACACACACACACACACACACACACACACACACACACACACACACACACACACACACACACAAGGTGCAGTGCAATAATTTAAACTACAAAAGAGTTTTTCAATTAATCATAACCTGTCTAAAACAGGCAGTGTTTCAAATTTACTGAAATTTTCTCTCATGTCTAGGAAACAAAATGAAAGGAAAAGAAGAAAAAATTATTTTAAATAATTTCAAATTAAAAAGTGTATGATAAGTAATATAAATGAAAGAAATTAAATAATGTAACAGGTTAGTGCATTAGCATCGTATTTGTATGTAAGTGAATCACCGAAATGGTGAAAATGGCATCATTTTATTGTATCTCATATTGTGAATACTTTCACAATGAGTTGCCTGATATTGCACTACCTCAAATAAGCAATGCATCACCAGTGGAGAAGACTATTGTTACTTATTCTCAGTGGATACCACCACCCAGATGGCCATTTCAAGGCTTCTGGGCCACTCATCAGTTTAGGTATCCTGGTGTATCAATAAGTGACAACCCAGTTATGAATTATAACTTCACAATATGAGATATGCCAGATGGTGTATAATAGTATGAACTGAAAAAGATTTTAAGGGCCAAAGCCTGTTACATTAAGTGAATTTTCCATGAGTTGAGGCTTTGGCCCTTAAAATCTGTTTTCAGAAATTCAATATTAGCTTAGAAAAACACAAGATATAAAGAAAGGAAATTCACTGTTAAGGTTTATTTTTAAACATCTTAATCATTCCATTTTCTATATTAGTAAAATTCTCTAAGAGTGTTCAGTGTTGATGCTGACACTGCTGCATATAATTAAGCCTATGAAGTTTTAATACTTTATACATGAGATAATTTGTGTTGTTTTTAGTAATTTCTTTAGGTGGATAATAAGTTGGTCAACATTTTATTTCAGAAGTGCATACATACACTACAGTGAGAAAAATAGTAATAGGACACATGCATGTTTCAAGAATCTTTATGTTTGTACAATAGTTAATAACGTGTCACCTTACTTTTGCCTTTCATTGCACACTACCTTCCTTGGTAGACTGAACCATAATTTAGTCACAGGAAGGTAGAATTTAGGTCCATTCTTCCTTCAACACTGCAGCCAATTCAGTACTAATTGCAGCTGTGTTGGAATGACCATAAGCTGATGTTCCAGTCCATCCCAAAAGTGTTCAGTGGGACCAAGGTTATGACTCTGAGCAGGCAAATGAAGCTTCTGCATGCTCATGTCTTCAAGCCAAGACACTGTGGGCTGTACACTATTACATAGTACGATGCCATGCTGAAATAGAAAAGTGACCTCTATCAGCCATGCTGAAATAGAAAAGCTGTTATAATGTGGGGAAAAGCAGAATTATCGAAAATTTAAATGTACTGCATAGCATTATTCTAGAAACAATGACAGGGGTCCAAGCCCAAACCATAAGACATCCCCAGACAGTGAAGAACCTCCACCAAACTTCATATGAAATGATGCACTCTGGGAAATAATGTTCTCTGGGTATCTGCCAGATCCAAACATGATCATCAGACTAGAAAATCATATACTATGATTCATCACTTCATAATACAGCTTTCCAACATTTCAGGGACCAGTTATGATGGGTCATGCACCAGGAAAGTCAATACTGCGCAGCACTACTACAACACGGCCACAATATATGATGCTACAGAGCTCCCTACATATAATTTTTGTATTAATATCAGTTCCTGTGGCCTCAATAACATTTGGTTGATAACATTTGACAAGGAATAGCAGCATCTACATACCATTCTTCTGAGCACACTCTGGTCTCTGTCAATTTCTCTGGTCTACCTGAACATTTCCATCTGATGATTATGTCAACTACTGCTGATCTAGAGCATGGCAGCTTTACTGAAATGGCATGAACAGAATGTTTACCAATATTGCATCCTATTATGACTCCAATGGAAGACGTTATAAGATGCAATACGGATGTCATCATACTCAACACTACAACCCATCTACTGTGTTTTGTTGATCTACTTTTAACATGATTGAAATTATTTTTATACCTATACTTGTTTTATACTTGACACTTGTTTTTATACCTATAATTGTTTTATACTTTACGCTCACACAAAGGTATCATTTGATTTTATAAATTACAGGGGTTCCCGAATACTTTCGACAATACAGTGTACACAACCTGTATAAAGAATTAGTATCACATAAATAGAAACAAATGTTTCAATACAGAAATATTTGTACTTAAAGGTTTCCAAATGTGTCTCGATTCCCACTTCCTCCCCTTCTTGATTTCTTTACCTCAGCACTAATTCAGAATTCAAGAACCTACTACTAGGAATGCTCTGATGCTTGATACATATAACTACCCAAGATCAATTATGTTGCACATTTTATTTCAATACAACAATACTATGCCCATAAAATCCATGACCCTCAAAACCTTAAGAAACAATTGAGCAACAGTATTTACAAGGCAGATAAAGGAGCCACAACTATTCCAACAAGAATACAAGTGAAAATGCATAAACTTCTAAAAATTGCTGATAAAAACCCTGCAGTGGCCCCTGGAAGGAGAAAAAAAGTAAAAGTTAAATTAAAGGGCCTCTTTGAACAAGACCAAAAGAAAGTACAAAACTGGGAGAGGGAAAAAAATAAGTTCCACTACTTCCTCAATGCACATTAACTACCTCAACCTAAGAATTTTATGCCCTCTCCTCTTTGCATTTGGAAAATTAGTATGAAAGAGACCATATGAGGCAGAAAATTACAGATATGTCCCCACCCAAAAAAATCAATATTTTCAGAAAGAATTATACAGCCCTTCCCCCCACAGAGTTCATTACTTCAACTTACAATACAAGGAACTACAGGCCAGTTCTCACAGATTTTATAAAGTAGACTCCCAGTTAACCAGCACCCATGGGATTGGTAGATGCCAGATAACTGTAGTTTCTGGTTGCTTGAGAGTTAGTATTAAAAAAATACTTGACTTTTATACTAAGCCCAATACTTAGAAAATTAAGACAAACATAGACAAATTTTACTAAAGAAACTGAGTTTTATTATAGAAACCGCTTTTTGAATACAGTAACTTACAAAAAAACGCACTCAAAACTGTTGCAGTAGGTAGAGAGTTTACTGGGTAGACATTGCATGAGGATAGTCAGGATCTGCTGATGTAGCTGGGACAAGATCAGGAGGGTCTGTAAATGTTTTTGGATCTACATCAGTAGATGATGTTGTGCTGCCAAACTTGCTTTCAGCATTCTTCAAAAATGAACGAATATCACCTTGCTTTGAGGTCTTACATCTTTCAGACAAAGTCAAGTTATGCATGATGTGGAGCTGCATAAGATGCTGAGAAGTGAAGAAGGGTTGCTGTTCTGCAAAAGCTATTAAAGTTTCAAATGCTGCAGTAGCTCTCTGCCAGGATACTTTTTCCACCTGACACACATCGTCATCGCTTTCTTCCTCCTCTGCAACTTTCATTTTTCCATGATTCACAACAGCTTCTATAATGTCTTCCGTATTCAGTGTATGAGTTACTGGTATATCTTCATCCACAACAAACTAGTCATCGACTTCATCTCAAGGCAAATTCATTTCATCAACTAACCCACAGATTTCATCATAAACAGTGCTACTGACAGCTGCACTATTGCCTGGAAAATCCTCATATTTGACGGAGGAGGACTTCTCAAATATCACAGCTGGCCACAACTTTCTCCAACATTTCCATAATGTTTCTTTTCTCACAGAGTCCCAAGCACAACTGATAGTGTAGATAGCATCTTTGAGGTTATATTTCTTCTGAAAATCCAGAATTGTCCCGTCAAAATTAGTAATTTTCCGCATGAAGTCACGCCAGTAAAACATTTTTATGTTTTGCATCACCCCCTGATCCATTGGTTGGATCAGACTTGTGACATTAGCTGGAAGACACACACGAAAATGTTGCCATTAACTAGCTCTTCAGCAGGAGGATGTGCACGACAATTATCCAAGAGCAACAAAACTTTACTTTTCTCTGGTAATCCTTTCTTTCGTAAATTTTCTTTAGCACTAGAGCCAAACAAATAATGAAACCACTTGGTAAAGATTCCTGCATCCATCCAACTGTTACTCTGTGCATGATAATGTATGGGAAGGTTACTTATGCCTTTAAAGCACCTTGGCATAAAACTTTTTATGCACCTTGGCATAAAACTCCTTTATTTTCTGAGACTGAGCCTTAATGTCATAGATCGCTTACGGGGCCAACATTAAATTCTTCCATGAGCACTGCACGACTTTCACCTTTCTCAAGCCTCTTGCATATTTCCATCTTCTGCTTGAGGGTCTACACGTTTACGCTTACTTGCTACCTGTTTCGGCATACTAAAGGTTAAAAGAGAACACAAAATTTGAATAACAATAAATCAACCGGTATATTTACACAGTGAATTGTCGGGAGCAAGAGACAAAATGTGATGAGGGACGCACGTGCGGGTACTCACAGCGCAAAGTGGTGCACCAGGTTTGAATCATTTTATCTAGAAATTAATATGTATCATTTTAATTTTTCAACTACCTACTATTTCCAAGATTTTTTTGTCGGTTGCTTGAATTCGGGTTAACGGAGAGTCTACTGTATTTACTTTCATTACCCTCTACCAGAAGTCAAAACCAGCCTGGCCATCATCTTTGACAACTTCAATACACATCACCAAGCATAGATACCCTGCTACAGATAGATAGTGAGGACCAAGGATATGTGACAGGCCTGCTTTCAATTTTTGGGTGCCTCTTGCTTACAGAAAATGGGTCTCAGTAAACTTAACCTGCTTCCCTCCTCCTCCTACTCCTCCTCCCTTGGGGGAAAGGGGAAGGGGAGCAGGATAGGTTTGCTGAGACTCAATTTCTGTAAGCAGAAAGAACCTTTTTTGAAATAACTTTGAAAGTGTAAAGATAAATATACACCATGTAATACCTACACAAGAAACACAAATACATGTATACACTCAAAAAAAGGCATATACTGTGACATCTGTCTGATAATGCAGTTTGCAACACCACTCAAAAAAAGTGTACTACCAATATAAATGTTCCTATATTCAATACCATTAAATATAAGATAATTCCAACAATAATGAGTAAACTATATCTTTCTTTAGTCAATGCTGCTGAACACTCATCATTCTATATACTGTACTAGTGTTCTCCACTGATTTCTGTCTACTGCCATTCATAGTAGATCTCCATACTAGTTTAGTCAGGCCCTGTAGTTCACAAGCCATTTCTTATTTGTCTTCTTTTCCCTTCCACTTACCCTTGCATAATTATTTTTTTTCTTAATCTCTTCTGGAAATGTGTTTCAAAGTAGAAAGTTTAAACTTCTCTTTCGACCAAGGCAAGCAGGCTAGCTTTAGGTGGAATAACATTTTGT
The DNA here is from genome assembly GCF_048544385.1 of Mastigoproctus giganteus. Taxonomy (NCBI): domain Eukaryota; kingdom Metazoa; phylum Arthropoda; class Arachnida; order Uropygi; family Thelyphonidae; genus Mastigoproctus; species Mastigoproctus giganteus. The sequence goes on from NC_143579.1 coordinate 191,405,111, forward strand.
GCTGTCATTACTCTTTTATCAGTCTTGGGTATTCTTAACATTATTCTCCAGCACCAAAATAATTCAAAACTATACATAAATATATAAAACCATTCACTATAATAAAAACTGTGATAATATGTAATTTTTGCAAATATGCATCACTCATTCATCTTTAGAAAAAAATTAGGAGATGAAATATAGTTCCAAGGCCAGCAGGTTAGTTTGATGAAATAGCATTTTGAGAGAATCAGAAGTAGAAAGGAATCAACAAGAAAGAGAAGAATGATGATATCCAGTTCAGACTCTGAGTGTGCCAAGCCCATACTCACCAGATGCAAGCCTCAGGGGATTGAACTACTTTCAACCAGATGGCCTCTCCAAAAGGTTAAAAGATTAGACTGATGAGAATTTGTTTCAGAATTAACTGTCCCTCATTAAATAGGCAGGTGGTCCTAGCGATATTATGCAAGCAAAACAGATATAAAGAATTTGTTCGATGTGAGCTGCTACAGCAGTATACAAAATCAATTTTCAAAGTTATAATATAACTAAAACTACAAGTTCAAAGTAATGCAAATACCACGACAACTTGTTACAATGGTCAATTTGTCCTGCTGTGAAAATTAAGACTCATGTAGCTTAAATCCTTTGATGATCATATTACCAACAACAAATTCTAAGTGGGAGGCATTCAAGGAATTAATTGTAGAAGCTACTAGGCTTTACATACCGATTAAGAAATATTGTTCAAGATTTAGGCCTAAATGGATGTCAGATGAACTAACAAGACTCGTGGCAGAGAAAAAAAATGCATGGGATGCATATGAATTACAAAAAAAACACAGAAGCCTATGGTAGGTATAAGCAGTCTGTAATCAAGTCACAAAGGAGATTAGCCAAGTGAAGGCAGATTACAAGAAATCTTTAGCAAGGAATGCTAAGAAAAATGGCAAGGACTTCTTTACTTATATAAACTCTAAGAAGGGGATGAATCAGATTGGTCCACTTGATATCGATGGTTCGACTGTTGATGATCCTGCTCAGATAGCTGATAATCTGAATGACTATCTTGCATCTACATTACACGAGGAGTTATTAAGGGAGGAAAACGCCAAACGTTTATCAAACTGTAACAGGGTGCTCAATGATTTTGTAATAACTGAGAGCAAAGTGGAGGGAAAATTGTTGAAGTTAAACATAAGAAAGATACCTGGGGTGGATGAGATCTAACCAGTTATATTAAAGGAGGCAGCAAAGGAACTAAGCAAACCCTTAGTCAATAATTATGAGAGCATTCTAGGACTCAGGGGAAGTTCCCACAGACTGGAGATGTACCAAATGTATCCCCAATTCACAAAGGGGATCTAAGGGCGACACGAGTAATTACAGACCAGTTAGTTTAACTTCTGTTTAGGTTTTAAAAAATGGAATCACTGGTAAAAGATGCATTGCAGGATCATCTAGACAAGACTACAGTAATAATTCAGACACAGCATGGGTTTGTTAAGGAAAAGTCTGTCTGACAAATTTGATTGGATACTATGATGTAGTCACAAAGAAACTGGATGCAAAAAATAATTTTGATATCATATACTTGGACTTTAGGAAAGCTTTTAATACTGTTGCCCATGGCAGATTATGGTACAAAATGGAGCAGAATGGTATTAAGGATAAGTTGCTACAGTGGATAAAAGGGTGGTTGAGTAGGAGAAGACAGAGTAGTAATCAATGGACGCTGCTCTTCGTGGACTAATGTTATTAGTGGAATCCCACAGGGTTTGGTGTTAGGTCCACTGTTGTTTTGTATATTTATCAATGATATTGATGAAGGTATATCAGGCTTAGTGCCGAAGTTTGCAGATGATACAAAGGTTGGCAGGGTTGTTAATGACAGTAATGGCAGTGTGCTACTGCAACAGGATCTAGATAATTTGGGCAGATGGGCTAAGAAATGGCAACTGAAGTTTAACCTTGACAAATGCAAAGTACTGCATATGGGTAGAAGTAACCCCAGAGAAACGTACCAACTGTGTGGTACTACACTTAAGGTGGTAGAAAATAAGGTGGTATAAGGAGGTAATTATTCCCTTGTATAAGGCAATGGTCAGGCCACACCTAGAGTACTGTATACAGGCCTGGAGGCCTCATTTCAAGAAGGATGTAGAGCTGCTGGAACGAGTACAGAGAAGGGCAACAAGATTAGTGAATGGGACAAAGGGGTGCTCTTACGAAGAAAGGCTTAAGTTTTGCGAATTACAGTGTCTGGAAACTAGGCACCAGCGAGGTGATCTGATAGAGTGTACAAAGCCTTGAATGGTTTGAGCATGCTCAATGCTGATGGGATTCTTCCTCTTGCTCAGAATAATCACCTGAGAGGGCATAAATTCAAATTGAGGAAAGACAGATGTAGGATAGATGTGCGGAAATTTGCCTTTAGCGAGCGGGTGGTTGGTAGGTGGAACAGACTTCCATCCCTTGTTGTGGAAGTTGATAGCCTAAATAAGTTTAAGGCTCAGCTGGACAGGTATTTCGAACGAACAGAGGGGTGAAGTAGAAGTGGTTATTTTTTATTTATTTTTTTTACTTTATTTATTTTTTTTTTTTTTTGGCTGATGCTGCATAAGCTTGCTTTCTTGCATCAAATGCCTCTACTAATGCTAATTAATGTTACAACACAAGAAAACAGTAGCAATCGAGCTAGCAACCCGACCAGTCTGCAGTCGTGGAGAACTTTTGCCACACACCCGAGCACTAGACATCAATTAAATAATACAGGTCGACCATCACTAATCCAGCCACCGGTAATTCAGTTCCACCGCTAATTCGGACATAATTTCCGCGAACGTAATTTCAAATTTCGCGGGTCGACACACCGACCTGCCGCTACTATTTTGGTGGCATTGGTTGCAGCATCAGCTGTTGGCGCGAACTCGTAAACACTGGCAAACCATTCCCACTTGTTTTTCTGCATTTATTATTATAACTTGCTCACATTTAGCCAAAGCCATAGTTCCAATTCCAATGCATAAAGAAGTGCCTCTCGTGGTGTAAAGCGCAAACACCGTACATTGTCCATAACAGATAAAGTTGAACTTCTGAAAAAACTCGACAGCGGTGTGTCTGTGAGAAGTTTAACTCTGCTTAATTAATTGTAAATTACAGATTTTTTTTTTTTTTTACAACACACTTATATAAACTTGCTGAAAAACAACATAATATGATGGATAATACAGCGCACTAACGAACTTGTTTTCACAAAATCTCTAACAATACTGACAAATTTATTGCTATGTTTGAGAATTTATTTTATCATAATTAGTTTTATTGCAGCACTCGCCGCGCATGCAATAAACTAATCACAAACGACCTTCATATGTATGCCGTAATAGCGTCACACGTATGTGGCCGACACGCCTTCTCAAGAAAAAAAGTAACCAACATGTGCGACATAAAAAAAAAAAAAGACTTTTTTTTTTATATATTTTAAGCGAAAAAACGACAACACTGACATTAATGAAATTATAGTAATCTTATAATACCGTGATAAATCTGACTAAAATTGAATAGCAAGTTCTTAAAAAACGGTACTCATCTTGTATAAATCTGCAATAAATTTATTAGTAGATGGTGGTTAAATTTAGGTTGGAAGGTGCATTAAAAAGAACTAAGGTGGAGAATGGAGTGAAAATATTTTAAACAGATTTTAAAATGAGCGCAAGGAAGTAGAAATGCAGATCTCCAATCCTTGGTTGTTGTAAAGAGGTTAAAGGATGCAAGTGAACACTGACGTTACAATATTTATTTCAGAATTACTAATCAAATTATTTCCTAAATATTTTGTGCCCCCTGGGAATTTTTTTTCTTAAAGCTTGGCAGTCAATGTGTTGTTGGGTAAAATCTATGTGCTAAAATAACCACCGGTGATCCGAAAAACTCACTAATCCGGCACACCACAGGTCCCAACGCTGCCGGATTAGTGATGGTCGACCTGTATAATTAAATATATTTTTCTGCTGGATGAATTTTTCTTAATTCTTCATTATTTGCTAATTCTTCATAAAATTCTTCACAAGAATTAGCAAAATTGCACTTAACTTGTAGCATTGCTTTCAGCATTTCTACCGTCAGCTGTGTTTTTGTTGATGTTCACAACTTATTTACTACCGAAAAAAACCTCTTTTCATTGTACCATCGGTTTCCAGCAAACATAATGCAAATGGTTTGGACATGGAGCCTCCATTAATTATGGAGGCTCCATGTCCAAAAGGTACTAACTTTTAAAATAAAAAGTAAATATGAATATGTAGTATATTTTAAATAAATAATAAAATCCCTTATGAGGTCAGGAATCAAATACGTATAATTTTTTTAACAGCCACCAACAGAACGGAGAGTGGGATGGATTGGAAATGTGAAAATTTTTATGAAATTTTAAAGGATAAATATCGGGGGATAGGATTCAAAAAAGACTTGTATTCACCCAGTAGTTATGATAGAAAGATGATTTTTTTTTTTTTTTTTTTTTTTTGACACCTTGATATCTCTATAGCAACCACACAAATTTTGGTTTTGATCTGACAATTCATTTTGCGGCGCCTCCGTAGCCAGGTGGGCAGGAGCAGCAGTGCGTAGCACACGCTTCTTGATTAGACCGGGGTTCGAGCCCGTGACCACCAAATACAGAGGATGCGGAAAGGTCAGGAAATGACCACCGCATATCCCCGGAGCAATATGGCCTTAGTTGCTAATGCTCCTAAAAACCAAACAACAACAAAAACAATTCATTTTTTTTCCCTTGCAGCACTAAATGAAGTGTCACAATGATTAAGTGGAATAGAGATTAGTGATTCAGTGACCAATGCATAGCATTAGTCAGGGAATAGCAACGACTTCAAAGTACATTGCATTTTGAATAATCAGATATCTGATTAATGAGGATATATTGTATGATGTTCTAGAAGCCATTAGCCAAACAAAAGGGCAGAGAAAAGTTTGGAAATCTGAAAATTTTAAAGAAATTTTATGAAGACAAATAAAGTTTGCTCTTGTTTGAAGTAAGAAGGATAACTATAAAATGACAGTGAGATGGTAAGTCTCCATTCAGATATAAATTTATTAGCATTAACATTAGTAGAGGCATATGATGCAAGAAAGCAAGCTTATGCAGCATCATCTGGAAAAAAAAAAAAAACACCCTCCCATTTCACCCCTCCATTCGTTCCAAATGCCTGTCCAGCTCAGCCTTAAATTTATTTAGGCTGTCAACTTCCACAACAAAAGATGGAAGTCTGTTCCACTAATCAACCACCCGCTGGCTAAACGTAAATTTTCGCACATCTATTCTACAACTGTCTTTCCTCAATTTGAATCTATGTCCCCTCAGGTTCTTAATCTGAGCAGGAAGAAGAATCCCATCAGCATTCAGCTTGCTCAACCCATTCAAAGCCTTATACACCTCAATCAGATCACCTCGCAGGTGCCTACTCTCCAAGCGCTGCAATTTGCAGAACTTAAGCCTTTCTTGGTGAGAGCACCCCTTTGTTCCCCTCACCAATCTTGTTGCCCTTCTTTGTACTCATTCTAGCAAATCTACATCCTTCCTAAAATGAGGCCTCCAGACCTGTACATAATACTCTAGGTGTGGCCTGACTGTTGCCTTGTACAACGAGATAATCACCTTCCTGTCCCTGCTAGCAAAATTTCTATATATCATTGACAAGACTCCATGACCTGCCCTGGAAGATATATTGTATGACGTTCTAGCAGCCATTAGCCGAACAAAAGGGTAGAGATAAGTTTGGAAATCTGAAAATTTTAAAGAAATTTGATGAAGATAAATAAAATTTGCTCTTGTTTGAAGTAAGAAGGACAACTATAAAATGACAGTGAGATGATAAGTCTCCATTCAGATATAAATTTATCCTAAATAAATTACATGACTGCCTAGAAGAGAATATTCAGAAGTGAACAGCTCCAGAGCACCATTGAGATGATGTCTCTTTTACTATACTAAGTCCTCACAAACTGAAATGAATTTTTAAAAGAAATAAACTAATTGAGTGGAAATGGAGTTGTATGACTAGTATAAAGAAAATGGCAAAATATACTTGAGAAAATGTAAAGGAAAATTTGGCCACCCAACACCTCATCTCTTCAGGAAAAGCTAAGAGGCACTCCAGCAGATAGTAGTAGTGGCATGTGATGCAAGAAAGCAAGTGTATGAGCTTATGCAACATCAGCCAAAAAAAAAAAAAAAAAAAATCACACCATTCCCTCCAAATGCCTGTCCAGTTCCTCCTTAAATTTATTTAACCTATCAACTTCCACAACGACAGATGGAAGCTTGTTCCTCAGGGGCTCACATCTGGTGAATATGGGCTTGGCACACCCAGGGTCCTGAGCTGGATATCATCATTCTTCTCTTCCTTGGTGATTCCCTTTTATCTCTCTCTCTCTCTCTCAGGGTAGTTCAGAATTTTTTTTGACTGGTGCAGCATAAGCCTCAGGCTTCCTTGCATCATATGGCTAATAATAATAATTAACCACCCGCTGGCTAAAGGCAAATTTCTGCACATCTATTCTACATCTATCTTTTCTTAATTTGAATTTATGTCCCCTTAGGTTCGTAATCTGAACAAGTGGAAGGATCCCATCAGAATTCAGCGTGCTCAACCCATTCAAGGCCTTATACACATCAATCAGATCACCGCACAGGTGCCTAGTCTCCAGCCACTGTAATTTGCAGAACTTAAGCCTCTCTTGGTAAGAGGATCCCTTCATTCCCCTCACCAATCTTGTTGCCCTTCTCTGTACATGCTCAAGCAAATCTACATCCTTCCTAAAATGAGGCCTCCAGACCTGTATGCAGTACTCAAGGCATGGCCTGACCATTGCCTTATACAGAGGGACAATCACCTCCTTTTCCCTCCATTTGAAAAGGAGGGAAAAGATGAAGTGTGAAAGGATGTGGGAAAAGATGAAGAACATGTTTTTATAATAAACTTCCATCTCTCTCTATATAAGCAAATATCATTAATGAAAATTTGCTATGTCTTGCAAAATTTAGCATCATCATATAGTATATGGTGCCTTTAAATTTTATATTTCTATTCACTTCCCTAAGAACTGTGTGCAAAATCATGGAATATTCATATAAATGTAATTCAAATTATGGGTATACATGTAATCCAATTTGTTTACACTGCAAGGAGAAAAAAATAAAAATAAATAAATAAAATACACAGATTGCTAATGATACAGAATGCATGGTTCCCCAACACAGGTACTATGCATCTTCAAGTATGCACTCAATTTTAAGATAACAATAATAAAAGTACTTCAGAAGAGGGAAAAAAAAAAACTTTCTCATTGGAAGATTTAAAAAAATTTGACAATTCCTCTTAAAGAATTCATGAGGCATGTGCAATCCTTTTCAGTTTCTTGCACATAATAACAAAGGTTGCTGAGTTTATGCCACCATAATATTCGTGCAGCTCTACATATACAAGCTGCACATTAAAACAAGCAGTGTGTTGTTTATTGTATATAATTGTACATACCTTCTAAAGAGAGAGTATTTATATGTTGAGATATCAGTTGTTTAATATTTGTAATTCATGCTGGTTGGTTGTGTTAGGGTTTAATGGTGCATAGATTGGTCATAATGCGCCAGCTCATATGGTATGATGTGTTTCGGAGGTGCTTACTTTGAATTTCTCTGAATTGGTCTGAATTAGTCTGATTCATACTTCATTCATACTTACTTTGAATTAGTCTGATTCATACTTCATTTCTGATTCATACTTCATTGTGATGAACTGGGTCCAGCCATTTCAGAGCTGTTTTCCATGCTGAATCGTACACTGGGGCTCCATAGTCCAACTCTGATCTAATTAATGCTTTGTATAGGTTTAATAAGGAATATCTGTCTGCTCCCCATGCTGTTGATGAGAGGATTTTAAGTATGTTAAAATGTTTTGTACAGTTTTTTTGTAGTTGCTGGATAGGTTACACGAATGTGAGTTTCTTATCTAAAATTAGCCAAAGAAATTTTGCTTTTGGCTGCATTGGTATATTCTGGCCTTCTAGTTTTAATTCAGGATCAGGATGGAGATTTCTTTTGGGCAGAAATGTACACATATTGTTTTTTGTGTTGACAGTCTGAATCCATTATCTAGTGCCCACTTACTTATATTGTTGATTCTGCATTGTAACTGCCTCTCGATTGTTCTCATGTTCTGGGCCTGACTAGAGATACTAAAGTCATCGACATAAAGTGCATGTGACACTGAAGGAGGGAGTTGGTTTGTGATTGAATTAATCTTTATGGCAAACAAAGTGGCACTTAAGACTGAGCCCTGGGGTTGCCTTCTTCTTGTTGGTAGATTTTAGAGAAAGTAGTTTGCATTTTGACTTGGAAGGTTCTGTTCATAAGGAAATTCTGGATAAACATAGGAAGATTGCCTCTGAGTCCAGCATGGTGCATGTGTCATAGGATCCCATATCTCCATGTGGTATCATATCTCCATATGATACCACATGGAGATATGGGATCCTCCATGTGGTATCATATGCTTTTTCAATGTCAAAAAATACGGTTACCATATGTTGCAATTTTACGAATGCATTTCTGATATTGGCTTCTATCCTAACCAGGTGGTCAAGTGCAGACATGTGATGTCTAAAAACAAATTGCATGCTTGCATAGATTTTATTTTCCTCTAAATACCATACCAATCTCTTATTTATCATTTTTTCTAGTAATTTTTCTAGACAACTGGTGAGAGCTATTGGTCAATAGCTGCATGTATTTGTCATTTTTTTTAATTTTTATTGTCATATTTATCATTTTTTCTAGTAATTTTTCTAGACAACTGGTGAGAGCTATTGGTCGATAGCTGCATGTATTTGCTAGGACTTTGTCAGGTTTAGGCAAGGCTAGTACTATTGCATGGCGGCATGTGTTTGGAAATATTCTGTTATACAGTTTCAATAGATTTTATAATTCAGTCTTGTTACAGTGCTTGATCATATTGTAATGTATATTGTCTGGTCCTACTGCACTTGGTCTGGCTAGGAACAAAACTTCGTGCAGTTCATTTATTATAAATGGTTGATTGTAGGACTCGTTTCCCTTTGATTTAAAATTGATCTTATTTTTTTCTGCTTTTTCTTTTTTTATCAGAAATTCTGGAAGGTAAGAAGCTTTTGCTGATACTTTTGCAAAGGTTTCACCTAATGTATTTGCTATAACGGTAGGGTCAGTCAGACTAATTCCATTGCAGACTAGTATAGGCGATAGCCTATTTCTCTATTTACGGACTTGTTTGTGGACGTTTGTGGACTTGTTTATTGTAGATATGAATTGGATTGATGCTGTTCTTTGACTCTGCTTCCTAGTGGATCGTGCTATAGCTCACATTCCTTTGTACTGAATCAAATTCTCTGTAGTTGGGTATTTATGGAATGAATCGATTCCACACTCTATTTTGTTGTTTTCTTGTTTCGGTACAATCAGCATCCCACCATCTCTTCAGACTGTTTGGGAAACGTGAAGTCTTCAGGACTGTGCATCTGCCTACATTTTGTATGATTTCTGTGACATGTGCTAGTGCAACATCTAATGTTTCATTCTCAATGGTATTGGTGTTGAAAACTGCTTTCCTCCTCAACTCTTCCCAGTTAGTTTTATCTATTTTCCAACCGGGAGTCCTGCTGGTATGACTCCCAGCTGGAAGTCACCCACCAGTGTAAAAATTACTGGGTAATGATCACAACCAAGGGTCCTCAAATACTTCCTAATTAAATTTTGTGTAAAGCATAGGCATACATGTGGTGAGGTCTATTGCTATAGTGGTCTGAGTTAGAAAGTGGAAGCAAGTGTGGTTGCCCCTGTTGAGAAGCAAGAAGTTGTGGTTATCCAGTAGTTGTTCGATGATGCATCCTCTTCTATTGTAGTATGATCCCCACAGGGGATTGTGACCATTAATATCTCTCATCTAACAGAGAGGGGGAGGTAGCTATTGTAATAATGTATCTAGGTCTTCATAAGAGACATCTTCTCTTGGTGGAATATATACTAAACATATGGTTAATAGGGATCCTGCTTTTATACGAATTGCTACCACCTCTAATTGGCTATTTACATGAACTTTTTGTGTTGGTATTCTGTCATTTACTAAAATAGCAACTCCTCCATGGGTTATACCTTCAGTTATTCAGTCTCTTCTATGCATTGAATAGTTCCTGATATTGAGAGTATCTTGCTGTTTAAGGCACATTTCCTGGAGACAGATACAGATTGTGTACTGTGTGATCAGATACTGGACAGACATCATCAAAATTAGTTTGTAATCTTCAACAGTTCCACTGAATAATTTTATCCATTATTTATATTTGCTCAGCCACTCGATCTGTTTTCATTGGATGGTAGCCTTTTGTTTTTCTGTCCTTAATCTATCTTTTTTTGGGAAAGACCGGTTTTCCAGTATCCATATCTTCTTCTTTGGCATGGATTTCCAATACTTCCTCATTTAACTTTTCTGTTTTCTCAAATTCCATAAATTCAGAAGTAGGTTCGTGATTATGTGGTGCTTCATTACTCTTACACTGTTGCAAGGTTGGGGAATCTGATTGAGATCAATGTGTTTTCCATTTTCTCATGTTTATCTTGTTGTTTTGCTTAGAGTAAGTGTTTGACTTATGGTGAGAAAGATTCATTTGGAGGAACATTTTCTCATGTTTATCTTGTTGTTTTGCTTAGAGTAAGTGTTTGACTTATGGTGAGAAAGATTCATTTGGAGGAACTGAGATTTCAGTTTGACATTCAACTGATTTAAATCTAGTTGCTACTTGTACATACGTTGGTCTATTGGTTATAGTTGGCTGGACCATTTTTCTTGCTTCTTGGTATGTGATATTGTGGTCTGCTTTGTATTTCTTTTTCTTTTTTTATTTTTCCATCTTTTACATGTTCTAGAATAGGCAGGATGTTCTCCTTTACAATCTGGACACTCTGGAGTTGGAGCTGGGCAGTCTTCAATCTGATGTTCTTTGCATCCACATTTGGCACATGTTGGTGTATTTCTACATGCAGTCTGTGAGTGTCCATATTTTTGACATTTGAAAACAGCACAAAGGATTTGGGATATATGTTTTTACTTGGCAGTTCAAATATCCTACTTTTACAGTTGGTGGAATTTTTGGTGTATTAAATGTCAGAATTAGGGTTTTGGTTGGTATTATATTTCCATCTCTCCGAATAGAAATCCATCTTGTTCTTTGAATCTATATTTGGCACATGTTGATGTATTTCTACATGCAGTCTGTGAGTGTCCATATTTCTGAAATTTCAAAACAGCACAAGGGATTTGGGATATATGCTTTTACTTGGCAATTCAAATTACCCCAGGGGCTCACATCTGGTGAGTATGGGCTTGGCAAACCCAGGGTCCTGAGCTGGATATCATCATTCTTCTCTTTCTTGGTGATTCCCTTCTATTTCTGATTCTCTCTCTCTCTCTCTCTCTCTCTCTCTCTCTCTCTCTCTCTCTCTCTCTCTCTCTCTCTCAGGGTAACGCAGAAATTTGGCTGATGCAGCATAAGCCTCAGGCTTCCTTGCACCATATAACTAATAATAATAATAATAATAATAATATCCTACTTTTACAGTTGGTGGGACTTTTGGTGTATTAAATGTCAGAATTAGGGTTTTGGTTGGTATTATATTTAAGTCTCTCCGAATAGAAATCCATCTTACATTCGTCACTCCTTGATTTTGGAGTTCGTTGCTGATTTCCTCTTCAGTAACGTGTAGGAGATCCCACTTGGAGATTACTTCCCTTGCAGAGTTTAAGGTGTCATGGGGGAGGGGATGACCACTACTAGTATACCTCCATAGTTCGATACATTCAGTAACTTTTCTGAATGTCTGGTACTGGACATTTCAACTAACAAATCCCCAGATTGAAGTCGCCTGACCATTTTTGGTGTTCCGGCTAGTCCTTCCAAGACTTTTTTGGATAAAAAAATGGAGAGTTCTTTCCAGTGGAGTGAATAATTAGGAATAAGGGTGTGGGTGATGGTTTTGAACTGTCTGTCCTTTACCTTTTGGCAGTATTTTCAGGTTCTTCAGCAGTTCGATTTAGTGGGATCTTCTCTGAAGTCCCTTGAGAAGTAGTGACTTTACTACTCATGTTTTGCTCTTTTTAGCCCTGGGAGTGTAGCTTCCAACTCCAAGGTTTCCAGCTCCACCACGAGGAGGCAAGAGCAGTGCCACCAAGTGACCAAGCAGTAGCTATAAATTGGTGGTTAGTTTGAGAATAAGGAAAAAAAAAAACGGTGGTTTTCCTTTCTGATAGTTTGCTAGGTCCTTTTAGCAAAACCTACTAATTAAGTACTGAAAACTAAAGATCGCTATAAATGTAATTAACTAAATATAATTGAGAAGTGCACTATAGAATCACTTTAAATCACTTGATCACCTGGAAAATGCTTGTCACTCGGGGCCGTAATTCATGCAAAAAAGTGGCACTTTCCTCTTCTAGGACCGCCACTCATTCCATAAACTTCTTAAAATAATGCTCAACTACTCTATTAATTACAACTATGTACACTAGTCACAGAGCACTTACAAACTGTTGACTAGTTTTATGTTACTTTAGAGCAGCTGAGCAAGAGCCCACTGTGGGTAGGGAGAGCTTTAAAAAATATAAAGTTTGATTACAGTTGCAAAATTTTACCTTAGCTGGGTAGAATTAAATCTATTTTTTGCATACATAAATTAAGTTGCTATTCATGGAAGAGATTAACCAAAACTACATAGGAGCTTTTGTCTTTTTTTCAATACTACTTTGCTGGGCCAAATTAAAAGACAAAAAATATAAAAACCTCCATGTTCGAATAAAACCATTCTAACATTTTGAAAATCGTTTTTTTTTTTTTTTTTTTTGTTATGTATAATTTGTTTTAGGTTTTTTTTTTTTTTTTTTTTTTTTATGTAAACCCCAAACACGAGAAGTATTAGAACCTATAGTACTTAGTACCGTGCTTGGGTTGAAGGTTGAGAAGACGAAAGAAGATATTTGTTAACACTGAACTTTAACTTCTGTTGACTGTAATTTTCAGGAAATACGTATGAAGGAAGGTTGTTCCAGAAAACAGCAGTTGAATGAATAAACGAGGAAGATGAAAAGTTGGTTCTATGAGTTTGAAGTTGGACAGCAAATGGATATTGGCTGGTGGTTGAATGTGTTCGGACTGTTTTGAAAGAGAGAGCGGGAATAATAGAAGCCAATTCAGAAGAACAGTGCCCATGGAAGTATCTGTAGAAAAGGCATGCAGCAGAAACAGTATATCTATGAGACAGCGAGTGCAGAGACTCTGTTGGAGATGAATCATTAATTAACCTAACTGTCCTCTTCTGAATGGAATCAAGAAGCCTGAGAGAGGTTTTGGGGGCACTACCCCAGATGTGGGAACAATATTCCATGGTAGGGAGGATTTGTGATTTATACAGAGTGAGCAGCTGTTTAGAAGAAAAGTAACGCCGAGAGCGAAAGAGAAAACCAAGTTTTTTAGATGCAGAGGAAGCAATATTTATAATGTGCTTGTGCCAAGAGAGATTAGAAGTCAGGGTAATCCCCAAAAGAGATATATCATTTTACCTAGAAATCGGAGTGTCACCAAAGATAAGCACAGGAGCAGAAGAATCCTTTTTGCGAGCCATAAGACAAGACTGAGTTTTAGAAAGGTTGAAATCAACTAAGTTGTCTTTGCCCCACTGGAGAATTACCTGAAGATCGGCATTTAAGGAATTGGTAGCAGATTTTCGAGAAGTTGAAGCTGATTGAGCAGGGCAAGGTTTCTCAAAATGGAAAGTGGAATGCAATATGCTATCATCGGCAAAACTATGGATAGGATTTCCAGTCAATGGAAGAAGGTCATAATATACAAGAGGAAAAGAGTGGGGGAAAGACTGAACCTTGGGAGACAGTGGCATTAGTGGAGAAGTTAGAAGACAGAGAGCCATCTACCATCACCCTCAGTAAGCGATCAGAGAGAAAACTGGATAACCAATTACAAAAAACAGTTGGCAAGCCATAAGATGGAAGCTTGTTTAGAAGACCTTTATGCCAAACATGATCGAAAGCCTTTGAGATGTCAAGAGCAACTACTTGTGTTTCACCAAACCTTTCCATTGAATTAGTCCATAAATGGGTAACATAAGCCAGAACATCACCAGTGGATTTACACTGATGGAATCCATACTAGTGATCGTTGATCACACAGAAGGTTTCTAGGTAGTTTAAGAGTTGGCGGTTAATTGATTTCTCCATTACTTTAGAAAGAGTAGAAGTAATTGCAATGGGACGATAATTGGATGGGAGGGATTTGTCACCCTTTTTAGGAACTGGTTGGATATGAGCAAATTTCCAAGCAGAAGGAAAAACATCTTTGGAATAGGAAAGTGAAAAAAGGCGGCAAAGAATAGGAGTAAGTTCAGGAGCACAGGTTTTGAGAACAAGTGGAGAAATACCATTGGGACCTGGAGCTTTTTTAGCATCAAGAGTCGTCAAAATCCTTCTGATATCCTTTTGACGGAAGACCACAGGAGGCATTGAATGGGGTGTGTTGGGAATGGTGGGAGGTGTTTTACCAAGATCATTAATACATGAGTTGGAAGAAAACTGGGATGTTAGCAGATCAGCTTTATCCATGGCTTAAGTGACAACAGAACCATCTGGTTTAGACAGAGGTGGGAGCAGAGTTAGGCAAAAGTTGCGGCCAATAGCTTTGGCAAGAGATCAGAATGCTCGGCTACCATTAGGGCAAGAAGCAAGTTTTCTATTCTTAGCCTGTTCAAACTCTAGTTTAGACTGATTAATAACTGCTTTACAATTGTTGTGAGCTATGATGTAGGCAGAAAATGAAACTGTGGGATAAAGTGTGGGATAAAGGATTCCATTCCTGCAAGAATAATTTCACTGACATGATCTAAGTAAATGTTGACTTCAGAAGTTTTGAAACAGTAATCTGACCAAGGAAAAGAAGAAAAGAAATCACGCAGGTCATCCCATTTTGCATTCTTGTAATGCCAAACAACAAGAGGTTGGGAATAGCCATGAGATAAAGGCTCCATTGGAGAAGAGACAATCACAAAGTTGTGATCTGAAGTGCCTAAAGGACCTCTCACTTTGACCGTGTACTTGTAAGGGTTGTTTGTGAGAAAAAGATCAAGCATGTTGGCTGTATGATTAGGATTGTCCGGTATTCTTGTAGGTAAATGAACAATCTGTGCAAGGTCATTAGTAATTGCAAAAGCCTCAGCATCTCGACCAACTGGGTCAGTGTGACTTGAAAACGGAAGCCAGCTGCAGTTGTGAACATTAAAATCAGCAAGGAAAATTATCTCACTGTTAGGAAAGTTGGACTGGAGAAAGTCAAGTTGCAAAGAGAGGAAGTTAAAGAGCTCCAAGTGATTAGTGGAGTTGGGAGAACGGTAGAGACATAAGACAACAGATGAATTTGACACAATGAGGTAGAAAGATTTTAAGCCAGAGAAGATTGAAGAGAGGAGATTCCAAATTGCCAAGTCTCTGACAGGGAATATCAGAATGGACATATGCACAAGTACCACCTTTGAGGCGAAAGGAATCATACAGCGAATAATTTGGGCATCTGAGATCAGCGGTAGTTGAATCAACCGATAACTGAGATTCTGTCAGAAAAAGTACATGGGGTTTGGCAGACTGCAAGTGGAAATGGACATCGTTGAGATTAGAATTGAGACCACGTATATTTGTGAAATAAATTAGGTAGTGTTTGGGAGGTTTAGATCTTTTCGCAGATAAGCTTGCTCTATTAGTTTGACAATTCATGGTGTATTCAATAGTAAGAAAAAGTGAGTGGGACATGCTGTATGAAGTAATGAAATTTTTGGATATGGCGTACACATGGTAAGAATATACCCAGATCCTCGACATAACATAGCCTTGACAATGCCCCCGGCATACACACTACTCGGACTCCCTCCAGTCACAATCTGGCAGAGTAGAGGTAGCAAGATTATACACTAGCTGATCCGGAAGCCTCCTAGAGAGTTACCAATAGGTTCAGTCCAGTGTACTAACTAGCAGCCGGCCTGCAAACACTGTTTTAGAGCTGTACCCTCGAAATGTAAGGAATATTGGATCTCGCCCCGATGTTCATCATAACATCAAAAGTCATCCATACTGCATGGTGGAAGAGATGGGGAAGGGTTGACCAGAACTTAGCTCCTGAGACTAAACATGGGTTCCACCACTTCAAGCCTCCAATAAGCAGAGTGGTGGTATTGCACCAGTTGATGAGAATCATCTACTAGTATACAGTAGATGACTATAGTAGTTAGTATATAGCTGTGTAATATAAAGAAAAATATGTGTAATATTTCCCTTTCATACAGCTTCCATAGTTAATAATTTCAGTAAATAAATAAAAAAAATAAATAGTGACCTATTTACACACTAATTTAATTCCACAATCAAGGTAAAATTTCACAAGTGTAATCAAAACTTATATTTTTCAGCTGTACTCAAACAAGGGGAATTTTTCTGTCTACCCCTCTCAGCTGTTCTGATGTGACATCAACCAATCACTGACTCAAACAGTACGAGCAATCTGTGCTTAATGAAGTTTACTGAAAGTAATAGGCGCCTCCATAGCCAGGTGGGCAGGAGCAGCAGTGCATAGCACACGCTTCTTGATTAGACCGCGGTTCGAGCCAGTGATCACCAAATACGGAGGATGCGGAAAGGTCAGGGAATGACCACCGCATATCCCCGGAGCTGTTGTTGTTGTTGTTATTTAGGAGCATTAGCAACTAAGGCCATATTGCTCCGAGAATATGCGGTGGTCATATCATGACCTTTCCGCATCGTCCGTATTTGGTGGTGACGGGTTCGAACCCCGGTCTAATCAAGAAGCGTGTGCTATGCACTGCTGCTCCTTCCCACCTGGCTACGGAGGCGCTATCCCCGGAGCAATATGGCCTTAGTTGCTAATGCTCCTAAAAACCAAATAACAAAAATAACAACAACTGAAAGTGATAACACAAAACAGAGAGAAATATCACTTTTTTTTTGCTTAGATTACAAGCATTAAACAGCAGATAATATCCAAAAATATGGATACTCTCTCTCTCTCTCTCTCTCTCGAAGGCATGGACAATTATATGTAACAAACAAAACAGCACTTATTTTTATTCATAGCTTGTAGAATCAAACTGTATTATGGTGGCAAAAACATAACTTAGCAATCTGTTTTATCACATTAGAAATTTACCAAATTTCTTTACAGCACAATTGTAATCTTTCTCATACTGAATAAATTAACCCATTAACTTTATATTCACAGATGTCTATTTTAAATGAAAATTATGAAAATTCTGCTCAGTGTTAATAAGAATGAATAAAATTTCTTTTGATTAATTAACACTGACATTTTTGAACTTGAACATGTTCTTCAAACCTGTTTAAATTAAAATAGATGTATTTTGGTCTTTTTAACTTTGAATTAACAAGCTTTTACTATATGTATAGAATATTTTCTAACTTTGTTGTACCACTTCATTCAGCATTTATGCACTTTATAATCATTCATTTAAATATAACTATAAGGTATTTTTTTATATTATCTAAACCGTTATTATAGCAGGCTAATGTATATAGCTTTTGCACTGTAAATTAAACACAATACTTGTTCCTCAATGCAGCGTTTATTAAATTTTATTACTGAACAAATTAATCATATCATTAAGGCATATAAACTCTCTACTGTCAAATGGGGAAACAGTAATGGCTTTGAAACCTCTATATCTTCTAATCCTTCATTATTACAAACTGGATTTTACAGTACTTGCCAAATCTGACAAATCCATTATCCAGCACCATCCATTTTACAGCTATGTTTAAGAAAATGGACGAATCTGGCAAACTACCCAAGAATCGGCAAATTTTGTTCTTCAATTGGCCATTTGCTAAAACAAGCTTTATAGCTAATTGTGCACGGTGGAGATTTTACCTCATAACTGAAAAAAGTTTTACCTACACTCCGATGACATTGGAAATTCATTAGGTTTTGGAACTGGTGCTACTTGTGGACAAGATCAGCTATTCACTGATAAGAGGTGGATTACTCAGAGTTTCTGGGTTTCACAATATGAACAGGAAGAATTAGACAGAGGTAATGATGCACTACACAGATTTATAGTTTAGCAAATGCTTTTAGAACTTTTAGATTGTTTGTGTTTAAACAATACAACAGAAACTTTAATCCTAACCATTTGTATGTGCAATCTATGGAATAGGTTGTACTGTAAAAGATGTCACTATGTAGAAATATCATGTGATAATTATTACCCTTTCAAAATACATCATACATAGTATGGTATATTTGGGAAGGTAAAATAATTTTATTTTTGCTGTACTATACATGCTATACATTTATTACTTAAATATTTACAACACTTTTCCATATACTGTTTTCTTGGAGAAACAAAAAAAAAAAAAAATAGGACACTTGTACAGAGCTATAAGTTGTCATATAGAGATGCAGTATTTTTCACTGTTTTTAGTAAAATCAACCAAAATCCTGAAAGGATCAGGTTCCAATATTGCAGAATTTGGGAAGTTTGACTGTACTTCTATTTGTATTTAATAATCAATATCCTTCTCAAATTTAAAAGAACATCACTAAAGAGAATGAATGATATCTCTTCAAAATAGCTGCCCACAGATACAATTTCACAATACCTTTTTTAAAGCTAACACCATGGCAGTTCTTCCACCCATGCTATGTCCTATCACAGTAGCCTCATCCAGACCTCTTTTGTTTATAAAATATTCAACATCATTAGCCATAGCAGTATAACTGAAGTTATCACTATGGGGACTGTCACCATGATTTCTTGCATCTAGAGTCCATACCTATCATAAAAATATATATATAATAATAAACTATTAATCACACATATATACTTAAGCATAATAGGAAGTGAAAACAAAGTAATTATATTATACAATTTGATCTGATGTTAGTGCATTAGTCTGTAAAAGTGTACAAGAATACCACCAGTTTTGTTATAACAAAACTGAACAAAACCGGTATGATCTTCCCCCCCCCCCCCCAAATAACATTTTAGAGTTAATTCAAATTTTACTTATGGCACTAGTCATATTCAATAAAAATTTTATACAAATACAAGAATTTACTTATGAATTTAAGAATATCAGGTACCATAACTGAATAACTATTCTTGCATAATGCTAAGACAGAAATAAGTACAGATGGATAGGAAATGGAGACATTGTTGCATGGCCTACTCACTCCCAAAACCTAAATCCACTCAATTTTTACCTGTCGGATCATCTGAAATTCCCTGCTTACATGACACATATTGATAACATTGAAATGCCAATATGTAAGGGATGTTCAAAAAAGATTTGTATTCTCCCAGAAGTAGTTGTGATAGAAAGATGAAATTTTTTTTTTGTTTGATACCTTGAAATCTCTATAGCAACTGCACAAATCTGACAATTTTTTTTTTTTTGCAGCACTGAATGAAGTAAAGTGACGCAATGAATAAATTGGAATACAGATAGTGATTCAGTTCCTCTTTCTGCAAGAGAAAACACCCAAGATAATCCTCAAAGAAATGGTAGCTGTTTATGGAGAAGACTGCCCCAGGTTACAGTGTTGTTGCACATTGGTATAAACAATTCAAATGTGGAAGAACCTCAATGCATGATGAAGAAATTCCAAGAGACCCAGAAACTACTTGCAAAAATTGAGGCATTTAATCCTGGAAGATTGCCATATTATGATAAAAGAACTGGCTTCACAGCTTCAAACTAGTGTAGGGCCTATGGAGAAAATCATCCAACAACAGTTACGTATATGGTAAAATGTCTGCTAGATGGGTTTCCCAGACTTCTGACCCATAGCAGAAGGAAAGTGAAATGTGCACAATGACATGTTGCCAATGTGCCAGGAAAAACTGAAATAATGCTGCATCCTGCTTATTCCCCTGACCTTGTACTCTTGGATTTCATCTTATTTCCTGCCCTGAAGTTTTTTCTTCGTGGAAAACACTTTGCTGCTGATAATGAGGTGCTTTCTGTTGCCGAGTCGTGGTTTGAAGGACAGTCAGAGGACTTCTACAACACTGGCCTGCATAAGTATTATTGAGAGGTAGCAAAAATGTGTCATCATGTCTGGCGACTATGTTGAAAAAGTGTAATATGTGGTGTTCATTTCAACCTCCTATCACAACTACCTCAGGATGAATACATATCTTCTTTGAACCCCATCCATCACAGAACAATTTATCCTTTCATTCAAATCAATTCATCCTTATTGACTGGTGAAAGTGGAGAGAAACTCGCCATGGGGGTGGAGATTTTTAAATAAACTGGATTATTATTTGCAACAGCGCATTAGAGAAAATACTAGGGTTAAGAATAGCCCAGACTTCATTATCCATGAATCAGATGACATCACAGGGCTCGCACAACAGAAACCATTAGCAGAAAGCGATCATGTAATTGTTAGTTGGAAGATAAAGAAAGAGGTCACAGTTGTTATAAGGCACAGATTTAATTTCAGGAAGGAGAAACTAGCCTCTATCAACTGGGCAGATAGCAGACAAAGAATACATTAGAATTATTGAGTATCTTTGAAGCAATAGCCACTAAAGCCATGAATGCTTATGAACCATTAAGAAAAGACAGCAAGAAAATGCAGAGATGGATGAATACAGAACTAATCAGTCTAACAGAGCAGAAAAAGATGGCATGGACATTACAGAGTGCTAAAAAATACCAAACCTATGACATCTACAAGATGATCTGTAATAGTATCACAAATCTTCACAGGTAATGCAGTGGTTATAATTGCCATCCTCCTCCCCACTTCCAGGTAGAAAAGGCCAGTGTTTGAATTCATCAATGATCCAAGCAACTTTTATGGGCTTTTTTCACTCTGTAGTAAGCTGATCGCAGCTGAGGATGTCAAGGTTTTCCCCTTCTGGAAACTTGGGTTTTTCATATAGCAAAACAGGCAAACTGACCACAGAACAGACACACACTTTATGGACATGATACACATGGGTAGATGAGGTAATTCTCCGGGTGGCCCTAATATGACTTTTTTATTTTTTTTGCAATAGTAGCAGAGAAAAGATGAGGCTGGCAAAGGCTGAGCATGAGAAATCACTGTCTAAAAGAGTAAAGAACAGGGATAAAGAAATTTTTCATATATGTGAATACAAAAAACAATAAGAAAACAAATCAGACCAGACCACTGTGGGTATGGAAAAGTCTTATATAACCGTGGCTGATTTTGTTGATGAAGTACTTCAAATCAATTTTTACTGATGAAAGGCCCTTCACAGTAAGAAAGGCCCATGTGAGTAAGGCTGAACAATATGAAATTAGCGATACTGAAATTACAGATTACTTATAGATACATATAAATTAAAAAACTTTCAAGATGGCAAGTAGGGCTCCTAGAGTTGATGGCATAGGCCCAGTGATTTTGAAGGAGGCAGTGGTGACAAACTGCACTACAACCATTTAAAGTTAATTATGAGAGCATCGTTGGACTCATGACGAGATTCCTGCCGGACTGGAAAAGTGGCAAAGTATCACCAATACAAAAGGGCAGTTCTAAGAGTGAAGTAAGTAACTACAGACTGGTCAATGTGACCATTGGGGGGGAAGCAATCATAGAGGCAATGATAAAGTGTGCAATACAGGGACACTTAGCTAAAAATGAATTACTGATGGATAACACATTATTTGGTTTTGTTAGTGAATAATTATGTTTAACTAACCTTATGTTACTTGACAATTATTTGTGAGCTGGATATAGGAAATAAATAATTTTATTAAAATAAGCATTATATGTTATATTAAATAAATATATATAAATACAGACACATTTTTAACTTGTGGAATTTTTTGACTTGCAGTTTAAAAAAGAAGACAAATTTAGTAAATGTGATGTATTTACAGCAAAAACAAATTTGCTAAATGTGGTAAATTACATTACAGATAAGATGACATTAAAAATACTCGATCAATCTCAAGCAAGAGACAGTAATAATGTTAAATTGTAAGAATACTATGCTGTATGAGAGACAACTCTAAAATTTGGTCAAGTTTTAATTTTGTGATATGTACAGATTAGATTATGTTACATATTGTTTACTAACAGATTCTAAAGCTTAATTCAGGGTAAGAGTTATTCTGATTTGTTACATTTTTATAGCAAGGTTAATTCTAATTGATACTCCTTACTAATACATTTATCCACTTAACATTATGAATCTTTAATATTCTGATGTATAAATCACACGATAATTTAAATAATTAATAAAAAATAACTAACATTAAATAAATTAAGAGATTTATAAAACTGTACATATTTCAAAAGTGATCACTAAAGCCAAGAATGGAACACATAAACCTAGAGCTATAGACATTGGTCTGAGGCTAGCATTAGAGGGTATTAGTTCTGAATTGATGGGGAGGTGGACAAATATTAATATCGGGGTTAACTGAATTTATCGTTAAAGTACATTCAATTAATATGAAAAAGTTAAAGGGAGTCACTTGATGTTAAAGAAATTAAAGGGAGTTAGAACTAAGCATTGGACCAAGGTAAAGTAATAGGATTACATCCTATACCAAGGGAGAGAATGGCATGTCAAGTGAAAAAGAAATAGAAGGGTATCCTTAAAAATACGTACAACTAAAGGCTTAAATAAATATTAGCCAATTCAATGGTTTCTACAGAGATCTATCGGTTTCTACAACTTCTAAAACAGTACCCTCCAGTGTTGTTGATATTGTGTTCTTCTGTTGATGTGTTGACCATGGTTGTTTCTGCTTCCTGTGTGGTTGATTCTGAAACATAGTTATCTTTGGATTATTTTATGGGATGAGACTGTGATGGACAGTGGACTATTTCTGCTTCCCTGTATCTTTGTCAATTCTTTCCTTGAAAATATTAAAATACCAGATGTCAAAATTCGAACCATGTTTTATGTTGATGATGAGATTGCCAAATGTGAGATAAACAAGATAATTAACATACACAGTTACATTTCAGACACATTCAATTTTTTCCTTAAATTAAATGATTTTTTTTCTTTTCTGTGATTAATAGAAGTGAAAAGTAAATATAATTATTTCCTTATAAATTAATTACTAAGATTGTAAATTTATAGAAACTTAATAAAATTCTATAGTCGTTCTGTTTAATTACAATTGTATAATATTTATTACTCTTCTTGCATATACCTTTTTAAGTCTATTTTCTCTATATGTATGTATCTATTCACAGGTGACACTGCATACATGAGTAATACATAACAATACATACAAAGGATACATGGCAGCTGTCTAAAGCAAACAATATTATATTAAAATTACATTTAATTTCTATTAAATTAATATAAATCTATAAATTTCTCTTTTATATACAAATTGTATTGAAAAAAGAAATAATAATTGCTAGATTTCTATTTATCCGATTTTAATGAAAATCAACAAATATTTTTAAAAGGCCCAAAATTAAAATTTCATGAAAATCCATCTGCTGAGAGTCAAGTTGTTACTTATGGATAGAAGAATGGACAGACAAGGTAAAGACAACAGGTGTGTGTGTGTGTGTGTGTGTGTGTGTGTGTGTGTGTGTGTGTGTGTGTGTGTGTGTGTGTGTGTGTGTGTGTGTGTGTGTGTGTGCGTGCGTGCGTGCGTGCCAAAATGCATCAAAAAAGGTCTCTTTGAAGGTTCTTCTCTTGAATTTCTGATCAGTAGCAAGAACTGATGTATCTTTGAAGTTCCATAGGTTCCCACACTGGAAAGCATGGAATATGCCAGACCTACCACACTGGACATCCTTAAGTTTTATGTAGTTTTAAGGGATACCTTTCTGTTTCTTTTTTCTCTTGACATGTCTTTCTCTCCACTGGCATAGGACTTAATCTCATTACTTAACCTCAGCCTGATGCCTTACCTGTAACTCCCTTAAATTCTTTAATATTAAGTTCTCCCTTCCTTAATCCCTTAGCTCGAGGTTTTATTTGTGAATTTAGTTAACCTCCAATATTAATATTTACCTCCCTCTGAACCAATGTCCACAGCTCTAGTTTTATAAGGATTCAGTCCTTTAGAATAGAATCTTTAATTGCAGCAATGATAGACATACAATTAGTCCCGTCACGGCATGGTGGTGCCCTTGCTGAACAGCATTTTGTATAAGTACTGTATATTCCAGCATATAAGTTAATTTCTATATTTTGCCTTGAAAATTCATGCTTATACATATATTCATCATATAAGACCCCATTTTTTAGTCATCAAAATACATTTCACATAATAGCGACAGTAAATAACTGAATTAAGAAAAAATGCCTACTTTAAATTCAATTATTTTTGCTCTTTCTTTTTATAATTTTATATTGTAATAATTTATTACACTGCATAGCAACCCACAAAGAAAGTCGTAAGCACATATAACACTCCCTTATGTAGGTCACTAAACAAAAACCAAGACGCATAGGAGATAATGTGACATCACTGTTACGAAAGCTATATGCGCGTGTGTGCGTGCGCACACATACATATAGCTTTCATAACAGTGAAAGCTATATGTGTATGTGTGCGCGCGTACGAAGCTTCAATTATGTAACACTTCCGATGTGCATGGGAAGTTTTAATTATGTAACAGAATCATTCCTTGTTATATGTTTGGTAATTTACTATAATTTGGTTTTTAAAACTAAAGAATGTCTCAATATGGATTTGCCCTTAGCTATAAGAAATTGACAATACTAAAGTTTAATTGGAGCTCTCAAAAAAGTAAACCTAAAAATACAATCCCAAATAATTTCATGAACTGTTTTTAGTTCTGATGACAAAGGTTAACAAATTCTTAAGTTTCTAAATGATTAACAATGTATATTTGTGTAATAATATATGTGTAATAAATTGTAAATATACTTGTATTAATTAATGCCTTTCTAATTGTAATTGTGAAAGGTGAAACTGTTGTATCACTTTTCACGTTGGCATTAACGATGTTAAGAGAAGAAAATGTGATGATTTATTTAACAAGTACAGAGTAATGTTAAGGAAAAGTTCCAAGTTAGGGTTGAATTTGAAACTGTCTGCAGTTCAGCCCAGATACAATAGTTGAGAGTACGTGACGATAGCCTTATCTATCAATTCGGCCCTGAAGAGACTTTGTAAGGCTCTATGGGATAAAATTTTTCTCAGTGTGGCCTGTGCTTGTTAACAGGAGAGACTATTTCTACAGGGTTGGGATACAATTAAATAGGAGTGTAACAATATTTGCTGATGGTATTGAGAAAGTGTTAGGTGGTTCAGAAAACTGCTAGCCCGGAGGGATATACAGACTAATAGATTAACAACAGATGCAAGCAAAAGTGAAAGTGATTGTTGCGATGCTTCCACTGGAATATGCACAGCCTGGAAATTCCATGTTGGGAATTTCAAGCCCTGCTATGAGTCCTAATGCAACAAGTAAATATATGGACTGTGTTAGAGTAATTAAGACAAAGAACAGCTGCACTTATACTTGCATATACACTAATGCTAGAAGCATAGTGAATAAATTTCATGAAGTTGAAGTACTGATTAAGTTATCAAGTGCAGACATTGTAGGAATATCAGACACTTGGTGTCACGCAGATATAAGGGATGCAGAATTTGTAGGATGTACAATGTGCATACAAAGGACAGGAAGGGGTGGGGTTATGCTCTTAAGTCAAGACACATATTAAAACTAAGGCAGTGCATCCAGTTGACTTGGGAAGGCAGTGCAATGTTGAGTGAGTTTGGTACAATATAAGTGCTGGGAAAACAAAAATAAGAGCAGGAGTGTGCTATAGACCTAATGACTGTAATGAATATAATGAACAACTATACAGAGAAATGGAATAGTAGTAGTAGTAGTAGTGGCATGTGATGCAAGAAAGCAAATGTATGAGCTTATGCAGCATCAGCCAAAAAAAAAAAAAAATCACACCATTCCCTCCAAATGCCTGTCCAGTTCCTCCTTAAATTTATTCACTCTATCAACTTCCACAACGACAGATGGAAGTTTGTTCCAGCAATTAACCACCCGCTGGCTAAAGGCAAATTTCCGCACATCTATTCTACATCTGTCTTTTCTTAATTTGAATTTATGCCCCCTTAGGTTCGTAATCTGAACAAGTGGAAGGATCCCATCAGAATTCAGCGTGCTGAACCCATTCAAGGCCTTATACACCTCAATCAGATCACCGCGCAGGTGCCTAGTCTCCAGCCACTGCAATTTGCAGAACTTAAGCCTCTCTTGATAAGAGGATCCCTTCATTCCCCTCACCAATCTTGTTGCCCTTCTCTGTACACGCTCAAGTAAATCTACATCCTTCCTACAATGAGGCCTCCAGATCTGTACGCAGTACTCAAGGCGTGGCCTGACCATTGCCTTATACAGAGGGATAATCACCTCATTTTCCCTGCTAGCAAAATTCCTATATATCATTGACAAAACCCCATGACCTGCCCTGGCAGCCTGTCTGCATTGCTCAGAAAACTTCATATCTGCCTGCACAATTACTCCCAGGTCTTTTTCATTTTCTACCACCTTAAGTGTAGTACCACACAGTTGGTACATTTCTCTGGGGTTACTTCTACCCATATGCAGTACTTTGCATTTGTCAAGGTTAAACTTCAGTTGCCACTTCTTAGCCCATCCGCCAAAATTTTCTAGATCCTGTTGCAGTAGCACACTGCCATTACTGTCATTAACAACCCTGCCGACCTTTGTATCATCTGCAAACTTCGACACTAAGCCTGATATACCTTCATCAATATCATTGATAAATATACAAAACAACAGTGGACCCAACACCGAACCCTGTGGGACTCCACTAATAACATTAGTCCAAGAGTCCAAGAAGAGCAGCACCCATTGATTACCACCCTCTGTCTTCTCCCACTTAACCATCCTTTTATCCATTGTAGCAACTTACCCTTAATACCATTCTGCTCCAATTTGTACAATAGTCTTCCATGCGCAACAGTGTCAAAATCTTTCCTGAAATCCAAATATATGATATCAAAATTATTTTTTGCATCCAGTTCCTTTGTAACCACATCATAATATCCTATCAAATTTGTCAGACAAGACTTTCCCTTAACAAACCCATGCTGTGTCTGAATTATTGCTGCAGTCTTGTCTAGATGATCCTGCAATGCATCTTTAACCAGCGACTCCATTATTTTACCCGGAACTTCTGTTCCGGGTAAAATAAAATGAACCAATATGCCTTATAATGTAGAATTTTAACATTCCAGACTGGAACTTGTGAGATGGTCACTTATACATTAGCATGACCTTGTGGATTTATCAGATAACTTTTTTACAACTACAGGTTAAAGAGGCAAGAAGAGGAAGTACTACTCTTGATATGATTATCAGCAGTGATTCTTCATGCATTAAGATAAAAGAACCAGTAGGTGGCAATGATTACAGTGTAATGAAGTGAGATTTACATAAAGATGTAACTACCATCGAAGATTAGCATTAGTAGAGGCATATGATGCAAGAAAGCAAGCTTATGCAACATCAGCCAAAAAAAAAAAAAAAAAAAACGCTTCCATTTCACCCCTCCGTTCTTTTGAAATATCTGTCCAGCTGAGCCTTAAATTTATTTAGGCTATCAATTTCCACAACAAAGGATGGAAGTCTGTTCCACCAACCAACTACCCGCTGGCTAAAGGCAAATTTCCGCACATTTATCCTACATCTGAATTTATGCCCTCTCAGGTGATTATTCTGAGCAAGAGAAAGAATCCCATCGACACTGAGCATGCTCAAACCATTCAGATAAAGGGAAGAGCTTTTGCTTCCACAAAGGGGACTACAGTTATCCCAGCCAATTTTTAAATTCTATACAGTGCAATTAACTAATGATGTTACCAACAGAAAATTCCAAATGGGAAAAACTGCCTGCAAGTATAAAATTTTTTTTTTTTTTTTGTCTGATGCTGTACAAGCTTGCTTTCTTGCATCATATGTTATGGTTGTTATTGTTGTTGTTATTTGGTTTTTAGGAGCATTAGCATCTAAGGCCATATTGCTCCAGGGATATGTGGTGGTCATTTCCTGACCTTTCCGCATCCTCCATATTTGGTGATCATGGGCTCGAACCCTGGTCTAATCAAGAAGCGTGTGCTACGCACCACTGCTCCTGCCTACCTGGCTACGGAGGCACCCATATGTCATGGAGCTGGGTATATTTTTGAAATGAAATTTTTGGATATGCCATATCCAAAAATTTCATCGTTTCAACAGCATGTCCCCACCCCCGCCTCTTTTCTTACTACTGAATACACCATTAATTGTGAAATTAAAAGCACAAACTTACCTGTGAAAAGATCTAAACCTCCTAAACACTTCCTCGTTCGTTTCACAAATATACATGGTCTCAGTTCTAATCTCAATGATGTCCATTTCCACTTAGTCTACCAAACCCCATGTACTTTTTCTGACAGAATCTCAGTTATTGGTTGGCTCAACCACTGCTCATCTCAGTTGTCTGAATTATTTACTGTATGATTTCTTTTGCTTCAAAGGCGGTATTTGTGTATATGTCCATTGTGATATCCTCTGTCAGAGATTCAGTAATCTGGAATCTTGTCTTTTCAATCATCTCTGGCTTAAAATCTCTCTACCACGTTCTGTAAAATTCATCTGTTGTCTCTATTGTACTCCCAACTCAATTACTCACCTGGAACTCTTTTGGCTTCCTCTCTTTGAAATTTGACTTTCTCCAGACCAACTTCCCCAAGAGTGAGGTAATTTTCCTTGATGATTTTAATGTTCACAACTCCAGCTGGCTTCTGTTCTCTAGTCATACAGACCCAGCTGGTCGAGATGCTGAGTGAATGTAAATGAACAAGCTGTGCTAATGACCTAGCACAGATTGTTCATTTACCTACCAAAATACAAGAAAATCCTAATCACACAGCCAACACGCTTGATCTTTTTCCCAAAAACAGCCCTTCTAAGTACATGATCAAGGTGAGTAGTCCTCTAGGCACCTCAGATCACAACTTGGTGATGGTCTCTTCTCCAATGGTACCTTCTGCAAGATTTCTTTTCTTTGGTCGGATTACTGTTTCAAAACTTCTGATGCCAACGTTTGCTCAGATTGTGTCAGCGAAATTATTCTTTTAGGAATGAACTCCTTTTTTCCACATTCCATCTTAAAAGCTCGTCCTTTACCTAAACCTTGGTTTTCCAATAAATGTGCTAAGGCTGTACATGAGAAGAATGTCACCTATCATAATTATCTTTTATTTAAATCTTCAGTTTCATTTTCTGCCTACACCAAAGCTCGTAACAATTGTAAAGTAGTTATTATCAGTCAAAATTAGATTTCGAACAGGCGAGTAGAAAACTTGCTTCTTGTCCAAATGGTAGCCTAGAATTCTTGTTTCTTGCCAAAGCTATTGGTCACAACTTTTGCCCATCTCTGTTCCCACCTCTGTCAAAACCAGATCGTTCTATTGCCACTTCAGCCAAGAATAGAGCTGACCTGCTAGCATCCTATTTTTCTTCCAACTTATGTATTAATCACATATTCGTAAACCACCTCCCATTCTAGTGCACTCCATTCAATGCCTCCTGTGAGCCAGAAGGATTTTTAACAGTTTAGATGCTAAGGAAGCTCCAGGTCCTGAGGGTATTTCTGCACTTGTTCTTAAAATCTGTGCTCCTGAACTTACTCTTGTTCTTTGCCGCTTTTTTTCACTTTCTTATTCCAAAGGTGTTTTTCCTTCTGCTTGGAAATTTGCTCGTATAAAGCTAATTCCTAAAAATGGTGATAAATCCCTCTCATCCAATTATCGTCCCATTGCAATTACGTCTACTCTTTCTAAAGTAATGGAGAAATCAATTAACCACCAACTAAAACTTTCTAGAAACCTTCCATCTGATCAACGATCACCGGTATGGATTCCATCAGTGTCAATCCACTGGTGATATTCTGGCTTATGTTATCCATGTATAGACAAATCCAATGGAAAATTCAAGCAGTTGCTCTTGACACTTCAAAGGCTTTTAAATATGTTTGGCATAAATGTCTTCTAAATAAGCTTCCATCTTATGGCTTGCCAACTGTTTTTTGGAATTGGGTATCCAGCTTTCTCTCTGACCGCAGTGAGCAGTCAGAGAAAAAGCTGGATACCAAACTTCTCCACTAATGCTGGTGTTCCTCAAGGTTCAGTTCTTTCTCCCACACTTTTTCTCTTGTATATTAATGACCTTCTTCTATTGACCAGAAATCCTATCCATAGTTTTGGTGATGATAGCACACTGCATTCCCCCTTCCAGTTTGAGAAACCTTGCCCTGCACAGACAGCTTCAACTTCTTGAATAATCACTACCAATTCCTTAAATGCTGCTCTCCAGATAATTCTCTGGTGGGGAAAAGATAACTTAGTGATTTCAACCCTTCTAAAACTCAGTCCTATGTTATATCTTGCAAAAAGGATTATTCTGCTCCTATGCTTATTTTTGATGACACTCTGATTTCTAGGCAAGATGACATCTCTTTTGGGGATTACTCTGACTTCTAATCTCTCTTGGCATAAGCACATTATGATTATTTAGATGCTTTCTCTGCATCTAAAAAACTGGGTTTACTTTTCTTCCAAACAGCTATTCACTCTCTACAAATTGCAAATAATCCCTACCATGGAATATTGTTCTACATCTGGCCTCAAAACCTCTCTCAGGCTTCTAGATTCCATTCAAAAGAGGGAAGTTAGATTAATTAATGACTCATCTCTAACAGAGTCCACTCTCTACCTCATAGATGTTCTGTTTCTGCTGCATGCCTCTTCTATAGATACTTCCATGGGCACTGGCCTTCTGAATTGGCTTCTATAATTTCCACTCTCTCTCTCTCTCTCTTCCGAACCAGTCCGAACACATGCTGCAATCAATCAGCATCCTTTTACTCTCCAACTTCAAACTCACAGAACCAACTTTTCTTATTCCTCATTTATTCCTTCAACTTCTGCTTTCTAGAACAACCTTCCTTCATATGTATTTTCTGAAAATTACAATATTCAGAAATTCAAGTCTAATTAATGTCAACAAGTATTTTCTTTCATCTTCTCAACCTCCAACCAATTCATGGTACTAAGTACTATAGATTGTAATGAAGGTATAATCTTCATTGTTATAAATGATTCTAAAGCTAGACCACAAATTCAAATTAGAAGGAAAGAGTTTTGAACTGAATTGTAGGAAGTTTTCCCAGCGAGTTAATTGAAGGAATAAGTTAATGGTGGTGACATCTTGTTGGAAATTGAAAGATCAGCTGGATAGTCTGAGGAGGGAAAAACTAGATTATTATATATATATATATGCTAAGTAGACAGAAATCGTGGAATACCTACCTAGTAATGGGTAGACTCACCTTTTGCCCAGATATGGGCAGTCACACAGTGAGTCCACTAGTTCATGAAAGCGTTCCGCAGGTATTTCAAACCATGCTTGCTGCACCACTGTCCATAATCCTGTCGCATTCCTGGGTGGGGGATCCAAAGCTCAAACGGACCTTGCTGTGGAAGCATCACTGATGCAGATGTTATTCCGGAAATGGTGTATAATACTGATACACTCTTGATACTGTTGAATGGGGATAATGCATTTTCTGTACCACCTCCGCGATAGAGTGACCCACACGTCGGGCACCCACTATTATCCCTTTTTCAAAGTCTGTTAACTCACGATGTTTATCCATACCAACATCAAATTACCATCTACATCAGTGTTTCCCAAAACTGGGGTCTGCAGACCAGTTCCAGGGGGTCCGCAAAAAGATAAAGTAATATGTGCTTATTTTCTTAAAAAATATACTGATAGAATCACACGAATTTTGTTATAGAACATTACTTATTTTCAATATAATTAGTATATATGATTGTATACATATTTCAAATTATTTGTTCTATGTATAGCAAATTGATGATAAATAAAGTTATTATTATATATCTGTATAAAAATAAGAATAAAGTTGAGCTGTTTCACACATAAAACTTTGAATTTTTTTTTCAGAAAACCCAGTGTTCATAAATATATACTGTACTGATAGAATCACATGAATTTCATTATAGAAAATTACATATTTTTGATACAATTAGTATATATAATTGTATACATACAGTACAGCGTCAGTTATCTGGAATAACTAATGTCAGACTTCGGATAATCAAAACGTAAAATTTTCCGGATATTTTTTCTGGTAAGATTAAATAAATTTAATTAAATATGATTAAATAAATGTAATCTTACCTTACAATTAAATTAAATAATTAATATTAATTAAATAAAAAAAATTATAAACTAATCTCAGAAAACAAACATCCATCCAGGCTTTTTTTTTATTTTTATACAAAACAGGAAAATTTGAAAGATTTTTAAATGCTCAGTTTTTTTTGACTTACTGATAATGAGCACAGACAATCTGTGCATCCCAGTAGCATTTGCACACAGTAATTGTAACTCGCTATTTTCTCATCTTAAAACTTGGTACATACAGGCATTTCTCTTTTAGTGGCTAGGGTTTTTCTCGGTAATGCTTTCCATAATAAGCCAGTCTCATTAACATTATAAATGTTTCTTTCTCTTAATTTGCTATAACTGAAGCAAAATTACTGGACACTGCTGCCGATTCGGCTACCAAAAGTTTCTCACCTTGAATATTTAGTTCACATATACCGTGTCTCAGTTCAAAGTTTTTCAGGCAACATGTGTTTTCCTTAAAATCTTCATTACCTCTTAATTTTCAAATGATTTACCTCTTAAATCAAATGCTTTTTCACACAACATTAGGTCAGACACTGGTTCACCTAAACTTCGCTTCTGACGAAAACAAAAAAAGTGCACTGTCTAAAACGGCATTTTCGGGTTTTGATATCGTCTTTTTCCTACTAGATCCTCCTTCACCATCCATAATCGACACAAATTCTGTTATAGCATTGAAATTTTTTTTTGATTATTGAAGTAAATTGTTCAAGTTCGCACATTCAGCACTTTGGAGAGATTTGCTGAATTTTCACCTTTTCTAATTCTATTAATAATTTCCGTTTTTTGTTGAAAAGTTGAAACTACGCATTTTCTTTTCGTTCATATTTTACCGTAAAAAATTGAGAAAAATAATAAATCGCACAGTTTCGGGCTGATATTATTCTCACCAAATTTGGAGCTAAACTAATCTGGCATCTGGGAAAACCCAGTAGTTTGATATTTTTCTAAAGCACATTTCTGAAGGTCACATAGAATTCTAGAGGTCACAACCATAAAACAATAAAAACAATTTGCAGTTTTCGGTTTATTGGATTTTTTGTTTGTACAATCTCTGTTATAAACAGGTAGCAAACTCTATGTTTCATTTATTATAACCAAAATTCAATTTGCAAATGTGATCATGATAACTGGTGCTTACTGTACTACCGTTAATTAATAAAAAAGAAGAAAGATCAGCCTTTCAAATTAATCTGGATAACTGACATTCCAGATAAATGACTTCTGGATAACCGATTTTCTACTGTATTTCAAATTATTCATTCTATCTAGAGCAAATTTATGATATATATATTTGTAGATATATATATATATATATATGTGTGTGTAGATATATATATTGATTGATATATTTATGTGTCCACAAATATATTTTGATTTTTGAAGGGGTTCTTAAATCTCAGTAGTTTGGGAACCATTGATCTACATGAATGCAGTGATGCAGTGTACCTATATACCTGCCAAGTGGTGGGTTTGTCCACTAGCAAGAGGGGTGGCAGTGTCACGTTGCCCAGGAACCAGGTTTCCCATGAATTCTTCCTTTCAGTGTGTGTGTGTGTGTGTGTGTGTGTGTGTGTGTGTGTGTGTTTATTTTTACATCTATTATTTTTTGACCACTAAAGCAGAAGCTTGTGGCTTCCTTTCAGTATATGACTAATACTAACAAAAACACCAACAAACTCAAACAATACCTGTAATTTCAAAATGCATCAAGCAGTCCATCACAAAGCATGTTCAGGCATATGTTCAGGTGTAAAGTCATTATTTTGAGCACTTCTTTTAAAGGTAAGGCTTATAATTGTGGAACAGAAAATAGGCTCAACTAGGAAACAAAATTTTGGACATATGTTTATATAAACTTTTTACACTGGCTTGAGATCATGAATTGATCCTGAAAGTTACAGCCATGTTACAAAACACCCTGTACATATGAAATAAAATGTTCTTAGAACCAATGCATGCTAAAGGTGAAAAGCGGCACCTCCGTAGCCAGGTGGGAAGGAGCAGCAGTGCGTAGCACACGCTTCTTGATTAGACCGGGGTTCAAGCCCGTCACCACCAAATACGGCGGATGCGGAAAGGTCAGGGAATGACCACCGCATATTCACGGAGCAATATGGCCTTAGTTGCTAATGCTCCTAAAAACCAAATAACAATAACAACAACAACAACAAGGTGAAAAGCCAGTCTTGACTCACTTTAAGTAATCAATCCTAATGTAAATAATGCAAGTCAGATATATATAACTTGAACCATGTATCTTCTGTACACCCATTCAATGGTACTAACCCAAATTATTTGTATGTTTTTAAATAAATTAGAAAAATTTCAAACAATGCTGGATAATCAAAAACATTCATTTTGTTCTATTATCCATGGCAGAATTAAAAGTAGAGCTATGTATTTCATAACTGCATCAACAAAACTCACAAATAGTAATTCCTATGCTAAATTAAAAACAAGTTAAGTATACAGTGGTGACTCGTAATTCGACTATAATCCGTCGCCGAATTAGAGTCGAATTGCGGGTCAATATTTTCCATATAAGTTTATGGAAAATTGATTAATTCGTTGTCGGAGAGAAATACACAGTATTATTGACTTTACTATATTCTACCATATAACAAACGGAATTACAAAATACATAATGAGTACATACATTTCATTGAGCCTTAGATGTTGGAAGGATGTTTTATTTATCTTGTTCTACCCTTTCTCTTCTCCTCTTGGCTTGAATGGGGATGAGGAATTGATCAAGGGTGGACTGTCTCTCCCTCTTTTTCAAGATAGCCTTGAAGTGATGCATAGTAGTGTTGTTAAACAAGTCTGTCATTCTAGTTACAACAGCAGTGTTGGGGTGCCATTTTAAACAAGCAGACTGCACCTTCTCCCAATGGAATAAAATGTCTTTAATGGCAGCTGTTGGCATCGGCCCTTTTTCCCTGTCTTCTTCTTCTTCAAGTGAAATTTCCTTTTCTCTCTCTTTTGCTTCCTGTTCGCTAAGTGTTTTGAGTTCTTCCACGGTTGTTTCGTCATTGTGATCCTCCACAAGCTCTTCCACATCAACTTCTCCTATGTCAAGGTTCTCCGCCGTCGAAATGATTTCTCGCATGGCCGCAGTTGCTTCTGATTCTTCAGCAGCTTGAACTGCATTGTTGTCATCCCGAAAAAAGGAAGGAACGAGTTTCTTCCATGATGCACAAAGGGTCCTCTGTGTCACTCCCTCCCAGGAAGTTTTAATAAAGGAAATGGCGTGAAGAATATTGAACTCAGTTTTCCAAAACTCCTTCAGTGTCTTTTCAGAAGAATGAGTCACGTCAAAAAGCTGTGAAAACAAAGCCTTGGCGTAAAGTTTTATAAAACAGGCAATTACTTCTTGATCCATGGATTGGATCAGTGATGTGGTGTTTGGAGGCAAAAACTGGACTTTGATGAAATCAAAGTCAATTTCAAGAATGTTGGCCAAGTCTTGGGGGTGGGCACTAGCATTGTCAAGAATCAGCAGTGCTTTCAAAGGTAATTTTTTTGAGAACAAGGGTAGCCTGTGCGGACGTACATTTTTGCCGCTCCTGGAATAGAGAAGTTTTTTCTGATTTATTTTCTGTTTTATTAGCTTAAATTGGCATATTAACTTATTTTCTAGAGTAGCTTTATATTCCTATTTACGATACTTAGTTTAAAGTAACTTAGATAGAGATTTTGTAGGTATTACTTAGTATCGGAAAGGGTATCAAATCCACATGTTTACCGTTCGTAAATTGCTGCCATTGTTACGCGATAATAGATAGCATAAGCTTAATATAGTATGTATAGTACATAATATTGTCAATTAATCAGATAATTAATCTTGTTGAACTTCATTGTCAATTAAATTGTACTTTTAACTATATATATAACGACTTGGGTTACGTAACATAAATAATTATTAAAAAATAAATAATTAATACTTAACTTGATACGGAAGTTATATAAAGGGATTTCGAAGATAACACTCGATACTGAAACATAAATATAGCATTATAACTGTGTTGGGATATAAGTTTAGGGTTTTAATTTTGTACTGAAATTGAAATTTTATTCAAATTAAATCGAAATCATGACTCAGACCAGAGCAGCAAAGCAAAAGGCTCAAGCTAATGGGAGTGCTGTGGCTCAGGGGAGAACTGAGGGGAGCAGTTGCCCTCTGAATCACAGCCTATTAAAATGCACTACTTGCTTGATGTTTGTGAAGCAGTCGGGTACGGGACATGATACTGTCATGGGGGATGTCTTTGTGTGTGCGCGCGATGCAAGGAGTGTAAGGAAATAGGCGACAACTCAGCTTTGTTATGGGCCTATATGAGAGCTTGAAGGACGGGGGGGGGGATGCCCTCGAAGGATTAAAAGGGAGGGGCCCACGAAGCTCTCAGCTGCCCACACCAATGCCAGAGCTTGCACTTGGTCATCACTCAAAACGGCGGCAGCCCCCAAGGCAGAATGCGCTGGTCCCAAAGGAACTAGTAGTTGTTGGTGACTCTATTGTCAGGGAAACGGGAAACATGCTTTGTAAAACGGATAGGTGGAACAGGACCAGGGTATGTCTGCCAGGGGCAAACATACCCTGGGGCAAACAAAAGGTTGATGACGTTGTAGAGTGGATATCATCTTTTAAGGGCACAAAAGGTGATATAGTTGTACACATTGGCACTAATGATATTAAGAGTAGGAGACCGGCGGAATTACTTAACAAGTACAGGTCACTGTTGAAAAAAAGCCGTGAGTTAGGGTTGAATTTGAAAGTGTCTGCAATTCTGCCCAGACATGATAGGAGGGAGTATATGATGAGAGCCCTGTTGATCAATTCGGCCCTGGAAAGATTGTGCAAAGCTCAAGGGGTAGAATTTTTTTCAGCCTGGTCTGTACTTGTTAACAGGAGAGACTGCTTCTACAGGGATGGGATACACTTAAATAGAAAGGGTGCAAGAATGTTTGCTGATGCTATCGAGGCAGTGTTAGGTGGGTCGGAAAACTGCTAGATTGGGGGGATACAGGACTAATAGATTAACAGTAGCCACTGGCAGAGGTGAAAGTGATTCTTGCACTGCTTCTATTGGAATGAGCCGCAGCCTGGAAAATAAGATGCAGTATATTTCAGAGATTGCTGGGAATCATTGGGTTAAAACATGGGTTGTGTTAGGGTAGCTAAGAAAAAGAACAGGTGCATGTATATTTGTGTGTACACCAATGCTAGGAGTTTAGTAAATAAATTTGATGAATTTGAAGTATTGCTCAAAACATCAAAGGCAGATATTGTGGGGATTTCAGAGACGTGGTGTCACACAGATATAAGGAATGCAGAACTGGAATTTGGGGAGTACAATGTCTACAGAAGGGATAGACAGGATAGGAAGGGAGGAGGGGTTATGCTATTAGTTAAGAAATACATAAAATCCAAGGAAGTGAAGCCAGTGGACATCGCTGGACAGAGCAGTGTCGAGTCAGTTTGGTGTGACATAAGCATTGGGAGATCAAAATTGAGAGTAGGAGTGCGCTATAGGCCTAATGATTCTGATAAGTATAATAAGAAACTGTACGGGGAAATAGAGTGGGCCAGTAAATCAGAGAGTCTTTTAATGGGGGATTTTAATTTCCCAGATATTAACTGGAATTTGGGGGCTGGTCACTCCCACACTAGCAAGGCTTTTGTGGATTTATTGGACGATTGTTTTCTACATCAGCATGTTCGGGAGGCAACTAGTGGGAGTAATACTCTTGATTTGATTATCAGTAGTGATTCTTCATGCATTAAGAATCTGCAGGTAAATGAACCACTAGGTGGCAGTGATCAGTGTGCTGAAGTGGGATTTGCCCAAAGAGGTAACTACCATTAGGGAAGGGTTATTGCTTTCGTAAAGGCGACTACGATGGACTGAGACAGTATTTAAATTCTATACAGTGGGACCAACTGATGATGTTACCAACAGCAAATTCAAAATGGGAAGAATTCAAAGAACTTATCTTGGAAGCTACTAGGCTTTACATACCAACTAAGAAATATTGTTCAAGGTTAAGGCCTAAGTGGATGTCAGATAAACTAATGAGACATATGGCAGAGAAGAAAAATGCATGGGATACATACAAATTAACACGTGATACAGAAGCCTATGGTAGATACAAGTTGATCTGTAACCAAGTTACAAAGGAGATTAGGCAGGCGAAGGCAGATTACGAGAAATCTTTGGCAAGGGATGCAAAGAAAAACAGCAAAGAGTTCTTTACTTATGTAAACTCTAGAAGGAAGGGGATGAATCAGATTGGTCCACTTGTTATCGATGGGTCAACTGTTGATGATCCTACTCAGGTAGCTAACAAACTAAATGAATATTTTGCATCGACATTCACACATGAGGAGTTATTCAGCGAGGGGAATGCCAGAGGTGTATTCAACTCTGGCAGTAAGCTACAGAATCTTGTAATAACTGAGAGTAAAGTGGAGGAGAAATTGTTGAAGATAAATTCAAGACAGGCACCTGGGGTGGATGGGATCTATCAAGCTCTCATAATTATGGCTAAGCAAACTCTTAGCCATAATTATGAGAGCTTCCTTGGACTCAGGAGAAGTACCCATGGACTGGAGATGTACGAATGTGACCCCAATTCACAAAGGAGGATCAAAGGGCGACACAAGGAATTATAGACCTGTTAGTTTAACTTCTGTTCCCGGAAAATTAATGGAGGCACTGGTTAAAGAAGCACTGCAGGATCATCTAGACAAGACTTCAGTTATAGCTCAGAAACAGCATGGTTTTGTTAAGGGGAAGTCTTGCCTGACCAATTTGATTGGATACTATGATGCAGTCACAAAAGAACTGGATGCAGGGAATAACTTTGATATTATATACTTGGATCTTAGAAAGGCTTTTGATACTGTTGCACATGGAAGACTGCTGCACAAATTGGAGCAGTGTGGCATTGGAGGCAAATTGCTGCTATGGATAAAGGGATGGTTGAGGGGGAGAAGACAGAGAGTGGTAATCAATGGACACTGCTCATCGTGGACTAATGTTATTAGTGGAGTCCCTCAGGGTTCAGTATTGGGTCCATTATTGTTTTCTGTATTTATAAATGATATTGATGATGGTATATCAGGCTTAATGTCCAAGTTTGCAGACGATACGAAGGTTGGCAGGGTTGTCAAGGACACTACTGACACTATGCTACTGCAACAGGATCTGGAAAGGTAGAGCAGATGGGCTGAGAGGTGGCAAATGAAGTTTAACATTGACAAATGTAAAGTACTACATATGGGAAACAGCAACCCCAGAGCAACGTATCAACTCTGTGGTACTACACTGACAGTGGTAGAGAATGAAAGGGACCTGGGGTGGTTGTGCAGGCAGATATGAAGTTTTCTGAGCAGTGCAGACGGGCTGAAAGAGTAGCTCATGGTGTATTGTCAATGATATATAGGAATTTTTCTAGCAGGGATAAGGAGGTGATTATTCCCTTGTATAAGGCAATGGTCAGGCCACACCTAGAGTACTGTATACAGGTCTGGAGGCCTCATTTCAAGAAGGATGTAGAGATGCTGGAACGAGTACAGAGAAGGGCAACAAGATTGGTGAATGGAACAAAGGGGTGCTCTTACGAAGAAAGGCTTAAGTTTTGCAAATTACAGTGTCTGGAGACTAGGCACCAGCGAGGTGATCTGATAGAGGTGTATAAAGCCTTGAATTGTTTGAGCATGCTCAATGCTGATGGGATTCAGAATAATCACCTGAGAGGGCATAAATTCAAATTGAGGAAGGACATGTAGGATAGACGTGAGGAAATTTGCCTTTAGCCAGCTTGTGGTTGGTTGGTGGAACAGACTTCCATCCCTTGTCGTGGAGGTTGATAGCCTGAATAAGTTTAAGGCTCAGCTGGACAGGTATTTCGAACGAACAGAGGGGTGAAGTGGAAGTGGTTATTTTTTATTTATATATTTATTTATTTATTTTTATTTATTTTTTTTTTTTTGGCTGATGCTGCATAAGCTTGCTTTCTTGCATCAAATGCCTCTACTAATGCTAATGCTAAATTGTTGTCAATGAGGAATTCTTTTACGCTTGGGGCAAACTCCTCAAAAATCCAATCTCTGAAGACTTTCTGGTCTACCCAGGCTTTTGCATTGGATCTCCACATCACTGGCAGTTTGGACTTGATGATTTCCTTCCCAAAGCAGCGAGGATTTTTAGAGTGGTAAACGAGAAGTGGCTTTACTTTAAAGTCTCCGCTTGCATTTGCTGCAAATAACAAGGTAAGCCTATCTTTCATAGGCTTATGTCCTGGGAGTGTCACTTCTTGCTTGATGTATGTTCGATTTGGTAAGCGCTTCCAAAATAACCCAGTTTCATCCCCGTTAAAAATTTGCTGCGGCAAGTAGCCTTCCTTCATGATTAAATCTTCAATTTTTTTTACAAACTCTTCTGCAGCCTTTTTATCTGCACTAGCTGCTTCCCCATGTCTGAGAACACTATGGATACCTGTTCTACCTTTGAATCTGTGAAACCACCCACGACTTGCCTTGAATTCATCAGTTTGATCTGAGATATGTCCTGGAATTTTCTTCTGCAATTCTTCAAAAATTAACCTAGCCTTCTCACAGATCATTGCCTGAGTTACTGGATCTCCTTTCATCTGTCTTTCTCTAATCCAGGTAAGAAGCAGCTTTTCCATTTCTTCATTGATTAAAGATCTGTTTCTGTCAGAAATTTTCATTGTTCCAGCGAACACCCTAGCACCTATAATCTTGTCTCTTTGTTGCCAAAAAGTTGCCACGGTTGACCTAGGGACACCATACTCTTGAGCTACATCTGTAATTGTTCTACCTTTTTGCACATTTTCTATGATTTCTTTCTTCTTTTCTATGCTCAACCAAGTGTGTTTCTTTCCTGAATTATTCTGCTGTTCACTTCTCTTTGGACCCATTATCAAATTTCACTCAAAAAATAAATAACTGCCAAAGCACAAAATTTTTTACTTTATGAGAAATGCAGAATTATAAATTAGCACAAACAACTAGAGCAAACGTGAACGCAGACTACGATTATTAACGAGATAATGTTGTCTCATAACTGAGGAAGAACTGACGGCATACCTGCAGCTATCTTTGAGGGCGGCTAATGTAGCTGAACAATTGAGGGATCTAGTCCCGCTTTATCTATCATTGGTTAAATGTTACTCTCACTCTTTAATACCATTGGTTAAAATGTATGAGCAGCCGTCACTATTTAGTAACGTTAAACGCAGTTACATAGTCCAGCAAAGAATTCTATCGTGCAATATTATGTAGCGTTTTCACTGGCCCGCGAAATCCGACTGTCGAATAGCGGTACGTCGAATTGCGAGGCACCACCTGTATATGCAGTGAGTTACCTTTTGGGTGCATTAAATTTTTTTCTTTCTTTTTTTTAATACAAACAGTATGGGGAAAAAAGAAATAATAATTGCCAGATTTCCGTCTGCCTAATTTTAATTAAATTTGGAATGATTCGACAATCTTTCTAAAATAACTAAATATACAATTTAATGAAGATCTGTCTACTGAAAGTCATGTTGTTACATGCAGGCAGACAGACAGATGGACATGGTGAAGGTCACTAGCCATGTATCTATATATATGCAAACCTAATAAAAGATAATAATAAATAACTTAATAACAGCTCTTATTTACTGACAATAACAGCAGACAAAAGAACATTGTTCCAAAAAGATTATCGCTTTTCTCACAAAAAATTATGCCGATTTACTTCCTGTTCCTTATGTAAATGCATATGATGTTCATCTTTGACAAGGTGTTTTTAGTGATACATGTACAAGTTAATTTGCATTGATCAATATGTTCATTATTTGCATATTTTCCTTTTCCTTGGAACTCTACATTACGTCTTGGTTATTATCTTTTCTTGTACACTTGTCCCCTGCTAATGGCATGGTTCACTCACTTGTTCACTATAGTGCTATGTATATTTTGATACCCACTCCCAGAATTGCATTCTGTTCCCTCAGATTAGTGCTATTCACTCCAAATGTCTTGGGAGGAGTTATTCATTAACAAGTGTTTGGGTACCTAAGAGGTCCTATTGAAAAAAAAATTTAATGCTCTCGATTTGGCTTTCTAGTGAACTGCAATTCACAGAACCTGACTCAAATAGTGTGTTCTTTGATTTACATTGACTGGTAACTGACATTGTGATTAATAAGAAAATGGCTGAACTGCCAGACAAACTGGAAATGCTGCAAGGCATTCCAGTTTATGGCAAGGAGAAATTTTGAAAGCTGTCTGTTTATTGTCACAAATGTTATTTTTTTTTGTGTCCATGAGTAATTTACATTTCTGTGTTAATTTTCTGCAGCAGTTTGTAGTGGCACAGGTTTCAAATATTACAGCTGTGGAAAGAAATGAGCTGTAAAACGTTATGGTTGTGTGCACTATTTCTTTCATGCTATCGAGGCAATTCATGCAATTGAGCAGCAGGCTGGAAAGCAAGGCAATGGGCATTTCCAGGACTGCTGGGAGTCATAGTGGAACAAGTAAATATATGGGCTGTGTTAGGGTAACTAAGAGTAGAAACAGGTGCATGTATACTTGCATGTACACCAATGCTAGGAGTATAGTTAATAAATTCGATGAGCTTGAAGTGCTAGTCAAGACATCAAAGGCAGATATTGTTGGGATATCAGAGACATGGTGTCACACAGACATAAGCAGTGCAGAACTGGAATTTGGGGAGTACAATGTGTACAGAAAGGATAGACATGCCAGAAAGGGAGGAGGGGTTATG
Organism: Mastigoproctus giganteus; assembly: GCF_048544385.1. Classification (NCBI taxonomy): domain Eukaryota; kingdom Metazoa; phylum Arthropoda; class Arachnida; order Uropygi; family Thelyphonidae; genus Mastigoproctus; species Mastigoproctus giganteus. The sequence goes on from NC_143579.1 coordinate 191,448,334, forward strand.
CTGTTAGTTAAGAAACACATAAAATCTAAGGAAGTGCATCCAATTGATGTTGGTGGACATTGCAATGTTGAGTCTGTTTGGAGTTTTTTTTTTTTTTTTTTTTATTTGGTAGTTGTTGGCGCATCGACTTCTGTGGCCATAATGCACCTCCCAAGGTTTTTGCAGTACTTTGATCCAAGCCCGAGGCGGGATTCGAACCCGCGACCTGTGGGTTGCTAGGCAGGCACTTTACCCACCCGGCTATCCCTGTCGGCTCTGTTTGGTGTAACATAAGCAATGGGAAAGGAAAAATGAGAGTGGGTGTGTGTTATAGGCCAAATGAATATGATGAGTATAATGAGCAATTATGCAGAGAAATAGAGTGGGCCAGTAAATCAGAGTGTCTTATAATGGGAGATTTTAATTTCCAAGAGATTGACTGGAATTTGTGGGTTGGTCACTCACACACCAGCAAGGCTTTTGTGGATTTATTGGATGATTGTTTTCTACAGCAGCATGTTCGGGAGGCAACTAGAGGGGGGAATACTCTTGATCTGATTATCAGTAGTGATTCTTCATGCATCAAGAATCTGCAGATAAAGGAACCACTAGGTGGTAGTGATCACAATGTGCTGAAGTGGGATTTACTCAGATGTAACTACCATCAAGGGTAAAGGGAAGGGTTTTTCTTTCGTAAAGGTGACTATGGTGGTCTGAGACAGTATTTAAATTCTATACGGTGGAACCAACTGATGATGTTACCAACACAAATTCAAAATGGGAAGCATTCAAAGAATTCATCTTGGAAGCTACTAGGCTTTTCATACCAGCAAAGAAATATTGTTCAAGATTTATGTCTAAATGGATGTCAGATGAACTAATTAGACATGTGACAGAGAAGAAAATGCATGGGATACATATAAATTAACATGTGACACAGAAGCCTATGACAGATATAAGCTGGTCTGTAACCAAGTTACAAAGGAGGTTAGGCAGGCGAAGGCAGATTACGAGAAATCTTTGGCAAAGGATGCAAAGAAAAACAGCAAAGAGTTCTTTACTTATGTAAACTCTAGAAGGAAGGGGATGAATCAGATTGGTCCACTTGATATCGATGGTTCAACTGTTGATGATCCTGCTCAGGCAGCTAACAAACTAAATGAATATTTTGCATCTACATTTACACATGAAGAGTTATTCAGGGAGGGGAATGCCAGAGGTGTATTCAACTTTGGCAGTAAGCTAGATAATCTTGTAATAACTGAAAGTAAAGTGGAGGAGAAATTGTTGAAGATAAACATAAGAAAGGCACCTGGGGTGGACGGAACTATCCAGTTATATTAAAGGAAGCAGCAAAGGAAGTAAGTAAACCCTTAGCCATAATTATGAGAGCTTCCCTTGACTCAGGGGAGGTACACATGGACTGGAGATGTGCAAATGTGACCCCAATCCACAAAGAAAGATGAAAGGGAGACACAGGTAATTACAGACCTGTGAGTTTAACTTCTGTTCCAGGGAAATTAATGGAGGCACTGGTTAAATAAGTACTGCAGGATCATCTAGACAAGACTTCAGTTATAGCTCGGACACAGCATGGGTTTGTTAAAGGGAAGTCTTGTCTGACCAATTTGATTGGATACTATGATGTGGTCACAAAGGAACTGGATGCAAAGAATAATTTTGATATCATATATTTGGATCTTCGAAAGGCGTTTGATACTGTTGCACATGGAAGACTGCTGCACAAATTGGAGCAGTGTGGCATTGGAGGCAAATTGCTGCTATGGATAAAGGGAGAAGACAGAGAGTGGTAATCAATGAACACTGCTCTTCGTGGACTAATGTTATTAGTGGAATCCACCAGGGTTAAGTGTTGGATTCATTGTTGTTTTCTGTATTTATAAATGATATTGATGATGGTATATCAGGCTTAATGTCCAAGTTTGCAGACGATTTCCTATGGATAAATTTCCGCCATTTAACATAGATTCACTCAATGCTCTGTTTATATAGTCCCAATTAAGAGTGCTAAGTGGGACATGCCTGTATTTATATTAATATTTTAGGCCAAAGCTTTATATATTTTTTTATTAAGTTAGTTGTGATCACCATATTATTTTGCTACATAAAATGTAGCAAAATAATAACAACAAAAACAGTTATATATTTACAATACCATTTATGTAATATAAAACAGATTACCTTTTCAAACAATTGTTCCATTTGCACATTATCATAATGAAAGCTGAATATTGTTGGTTTATATAACTGTTATTTTTCATCATATATTACTGTTCTGTAACTAGTACAAGGGTGGTGAGCCTATGGCACACGTACAAATATTTTGAGCACGGAATTCAGAGCACCCAAAAAACACTTCAAATTTCAAAACAACATCACCCAGGAATCCACCTTGAGTCGCGATTTGTGCATGCCCATTCTCTCTGCCAGACATGTAGTGACGTCACACTATTCAGTAAATAGCTGCATTCATGCAGTGACTTTGTTGAAGTCGGAGTGGGACATACTGACGAAATTGTGTGATTATTCAAGAGATCTCGAATATCGCCTTCCGAGGGGCAAGCAAGGGTAGTTTTCAATGTCTTAAAAACATTTGCCACTCCTGAACTATTACCTTAACTCATTATCTCCTTCTATAGTTAATCATACTCAGACAATTGACAATAACAATACATCAGATATGACATAAATTTCAAAATATTTCTAACGTAAAGGTAAAATTATGATAACAATTTTAGATGACAATGATAAACTGGCCCCCTTGGATTTATTGCAGCCTACATATGTGAACAGTGAAAAGGACAATTCCTCAGGCCTTTCAAATAAAGGTTTTCCTGAGAAATATGGAAAGATAACTCTAACCAATGTGAGAGTATGTGTACTCCGCTTCCTAAACAGGTCCCTGGTTACCACTCACAATTCAAAATTTAAGTTTTATATTTCATAAAATTTCACATTAATACAATAGAAACCATTACTCATCTAATAATTTAAAAATAATACAGTAAAATAACAGAGCAAGAAACAAAAAAAACAATAATCAGCTTTAAAATTAATACAATTACCTTTTGTACTGCTTTTGATGCCATGACTTTTGCTAAAGTTCTCCAGTTCAGTTTCGACCCAAGTAAACCATGCAAAATAATAACAGAGGATGCAAAAGCAGTACTTTGTAATGCTTCATAAGAATCATATGCTAAATTGAGTGGTTTTGTATTGTCATTTCTGTAATATGAATAAATTAAATTATTCATTTTTGGAAAAATTTATTTTTCTAAAATAAACTGAAATAAAATTATTATTAAAAATGACAGTAATTCCGATGGCGCATAAAAAATTTCCTCACATATTACTAGTGTTGTTTTTGAATTTGTACAAAGACAACTAACAAGAGAAGGCTATGACAGTCTGATTCCAGACAGTCTATGACAATCTGGAATCAGATTAGAATTAAATGTCTACAGTAAGCTGCAAATGGAAAAATATGAAAGAGCATGATGGGTTTTGCTTTGCAATTATTTGCAACCAGGAATATAAGTTAAAGAAGTTATGGGAAAAGTATGGGTTAATGCCTGTACCAACTTAATTATTCACTTATTCAATCGTTCACTGTTTGCTACTCAAGTACCAAAGATACTCTAAGATTCAAAATAAACTCCCTGCCCAAAGAGCTGACATTTGGCTGGATAGCTATCAACAATTGAAATACGATCATTTTCAGAATTCACAAGTGCTGATATCCCCTTGAAGAAGTGGTGCTTGTGAGCTCTCTGTTCTTGTTCTATTTTATTATGAAAGTGACATGTGGTTCAGTGAGTGTGGTTCCTAGGATAGGGAATTGTGCATTTGCGCTACTAAGGGCAAGTATTGCTCGGTCTTTTTGTATGATTCATTTATGTTTCATTTTATTTTGAATATTAGCATATCTGGGTATTCAGGTTGCAGAATCACTTTACCAAGTATATACCTTAATTGTATTACTTTGCTGCATTGGTTCTGTGGCAATTATGCATTTCTTTTCCATAATAATCCTGAAAAGAACATTTATACTGTATTTTGTTGATGCAGAATGTTTTATTCTTTATAGTAAAATTTTTTTTTTTATTTTTACCATAAAGAATACAATTTTTTAGAATTTTTTTATGGTAATATAAAAAATTATCTTAAAGTTAGAAAAGAGATGCATTGAGAACTATAAGTTTATTCAATAGGTTTGTTCCACAACACAGTAGTGTTTGGAAATAAAAAAAATGTTCAAACAGAAATGTGTATTGCACCAGTAAACTATAAATGCTTCTTTGTCACATTCTGGCATTGCCACATCTCAAAATTATTTGGAACATAATTTCCAAAATAACATGAAACTGACCATCTCTGCCTGGTGTAAGCTTGCTCAATCATCTCTGAGACCTGCAGACAATGATGTTTTCAACACAGACTATCACATCTGCATATGATCATCTGCAAGGTAAGTCCACCCACATCAACCTACTAGATACTCAAGTTCAGAATAAAGGCAGCATTAAGAAGACTAATGGAAGCAAAGAAAAGTCAGAAACACAAAATCTCTAACTAATGTTATTTTCTTTAACATCTCTTAATGACTATCTCTCGGTGTCTGGTCTATTTTACAGACTGAAATACTATTTCAATATTGCAGAGAACCTCCTCAAAGTTTTAAAATCCATATTTCAGTCTTGACATTAATAATCTCTTATGAGAATCTCCAGGAGACCCACGGGGTGGAATCCACTCAGGTCTTGCAGTTGCAGTCACCCTGGAGCCATTTCTAAAAAACAAGATAATTTTGCATCTTATGCAGATTACTTTAAGATGCACATAACTTTGGACAATCAGGACACCCAGTCCTTAATTGGATTTGTAAATACAATCATTCTGAATCCTGAAAAATACCTTCAACAAATAAGACTCACTCTCAATAACAAGTCTGTACAGATGGTATTCATAAAAAGAACACAGTTGGACATTGAAGCTTACATCAGTGACAACAGGAGTCTGAAGAGTGAGCTCTCACTTTGATCTGAACTTCTTAGAATCACAAAGAAGAAAACATTTGCATCCATGTGGAAAACCTGGCAGAAACTTATAGATGTTAGTAAAGATCTGATCAATAAATACAGGGTTGTTAAAATTAAAGTACTGTATCTCTAAGTAGAGGGCTCTGGAGCGAGTATTAAAGCTCGTACTGAAGAGAAATTTGGACAACAGGTACAATAAAGAATGCACTCGCCATTTATTGGGAAAAAAAATTAGTTACAAAATATGTCACTGTATGGGGCATAACTGTCTTAGTTATTGTACAGCACCACTACTCAGCTCTACTGTACTGTATAAAAGCAAAGCAGTCTCTTCAAAATCATACAGTAGATGTTTGCCTGCACTACAGCAGCAATGCCAACAACATTGCAGGAAAAGGCACTATTAGTGAAGCTGTACTATCAGAACAGCAACAATACAGCTATCAGAGAATTCCGGCATCAGAAGTGCATAAGGTGTAGACCTATGACGTTTGTGCTGTCCGCTAAATGACTGTGAAATTTGAAGCAACAGGACACCTTGGTGTTCAACCAGGTAGAGGTCAAAAACAAGTGGACTCCTCTCATGTTGAAGGTGTGGCTCTGGCTGTTATGCATTTATCAAGTCAATCTCCAAGTGGTAGCGCAAGTGTGCCAGCTGTTTCTTGTGAAGTGGACATGCTGTATTCCACTGTAAGGCTAGTAATACGTCAGGTGTTGCAGTACTATCCTTAGAAGATGCACATGCTACAGCAGCTAAAGCATGGTGATGCAGATATTCGTTTCACATATGCATTTTTCAGTTTCTGGCACGAATGACTAGACATCACTTGGCCATGGAACATCCTTTGGAGTGATGAAGCCCATTTCTGCTTAAATGGACAAGTGAATATGCACAACTGTCGCATTTGGGCAACAGAAAACCCTCAAATTATCCAAGAGGTCCCATTGCATTCTCCAAAAGTGACAGTGTGGTGGGGATTTATGGCCACATTCATGATTGGGCCATATTTTTTTAAATGGGTAACACCGACTGGATCCCACACCTGTTCCATCACTGGACAGCGATATTATGAAATGTTGGCAAATTTTGCAATACCAGAGCTGCAACAATGTGGGTGCCTTCAGGACACCATATTTATGCAAGATTGTGCTCCACCCTACATCCACCATTGTGTGTAAAAATTGCTAAGGCAACACTTTACGGACGAACGGGTCATCAGCTGCTGTTTCCAGACATCTCCATCCGGATCACCGGACCTCACCCCATGCAACTTCTGGTTCAGGGGTTTTTGAAGAACCAGGTGTATCGGGAAGGAGGTCAAACTCTGGCAGATCTGAAGGACAGCATTAGATGTCAGGTGCTGGCTATTCCAGTTGACACATTATGTTCTACAGTAGAAAATGCTGTTCATCAAAAGGAAACTATTGTTGATCAAAATGGAGGACACATTGAACAATCGCAGCTCTGCTCAAGTGATTAGTATTGTCACAGCGCCATATAGTGACAAATTTTGTAACTATTTTTTTTCCCAATAAATGGTGAGCGCATTCTTTATTAGTATTACCATTAGTAGAGGCATACGATGCAAGAAAGCAAGCTTATGCAGCATCAGCCAAAAAAAAAAAAAAAACACTCCGATTTCACCCTTCCAAATACCTGTTCAGCTCTGCCTTAAATTTATTTAGGCTATCAACTTCCACAACAAAAGATGGAAGTCTATTCCACCAATCAACTACCTGCTGGCTAAAGGCAAACTTCAGCACATCTATCCTACAACTATCTTTCCTCAATTTGAATTTATGGCCCCTCAAGTGATTATTCTGAGCAAGAGGAAAAATCCCATCAGCATTGAGCATGCTCAAACCATTCAAGGCTTTATACACCTCAATCAGATCACCTCACAGGTGCCTAGTCTCCAGACACTGTAATCTGCAAAACTTAAGCCTTTCTTGGTAAGAGTAACCCTTTGTTCCATTCACTAATCTTGTTGCCCTTCTCTGTACTCGTTCCAACAGCTCTACATCCTTCTTAAAATGAGGTCTCCGGACCTGTATACAGTACTCTAGAGTACTGTATACAGTACTCTAGGTGTGGCCTGACCATTGCCTTATACAAGGGGATAATCACCTCCTTATCCCTGCTAGAAAAATTCCTGTATATCATTGACAAGTCACCATGAGCTACACTTGCAGACTGTCTGCACTGCTCAGAAAACTTCATATCTGCCTGCACAATTACCCAAAGGTCCTTTTCATTCTCTACCACAGAGTTGATACATTACACTGGGGTTACTGCTTCCCACAAGTAGTACTTTACATTTCTCAATGTTAAACTTTATTTGCCACCTCTCAGCCCATCCGTTCAAATTTTCCAGATCCTGTTGCAGCAGCATACTGTCATTAGTGTAGTAGTAGTAGTGGCATGTGATGCAAGAAAGCAAGTGTATGAGCTTACGCAGCATCAGCCAAAAAAAAAAAAAAAAATCACACCATTCCCTCCAAATGCCTGTCCAGTTCCTCCTTAAATTTATTTAACCTATCAACTTCCACAACGACAGATGGAAGTTTGCTCCGGCAATTAACCATCCGCTGGCTAAAGGCAAATTTTTGCACATCTACTCTACATCTGTCTTTCTTAATTTGAATTTATACCCCCTTAGGTTCGTAATCTGAACAAGTAGAAGGATCCCATCAGAATTCAGCATGCTCAACCCATTCAAGGCCTTATACTCCTCAATCAGATCACCGCACAGGTGCCTAGTCTCCAGCCACTGCAATTTGCAGAAATTAAGCCTCTCTTGATAAGAGGATCCCTTCATTCCCCTCACCAATCTTGTTGCCCTTCTCTGTACATGCTCAAGCAAATTTACATCTTTCCTAAAATGAGGCCTCCAGACCTGTACACAGTACTCAAGGCTTGGCCTGACCACTGCCTTATACAAAGGGACAATCACCTCCTTTTCCCTGCTAGCAAAATTCCTATATAGCATTGACAAAATCCAATGATCTGCCCTGGCAGCCTGTCTGCATTGCTCAGAAAACTTCATATCTGACTGCACAATTACTCCCAGATCTTTTTCATTTTCTACCACCTTAAGTGTAGTACCACACAATTGGTACGTTTCTATGGGGTTACTTCTACCCATATGCAGTACTTTGCATTTGTCAAGGTTAAACTTCAGTTGCCACTTCTTAGCCCATCTTCCAAATTATCTAGATACTGTTGCAGTAGCACACTGCCATTACTGTCATTAACATCCCTGCCAACCTTTGTATCATCTGCAAACTTCGACACTAAGCCTGATATACCTTCATCAATATCATTGATAAATATATAAAACAACAGAGGACCCAACACCGAATTCTGTGGGACTCCATTAATAACATTAGGCCACGAAGAGCAGCACCCATTGATTACCACCCTCTGTCTTCTCCCACTCAACCATCCTTTTATCCATTGTAGCAACCTACCCTTAATACCATTCTGCTCCAATTTGTACAATAGCCTTCCATGCGCAAGAGTGTTAAAAGCTTTACTGAAATCCAAATATATGATATCAAAATTATTTTTTGCATCCAGTTCGTTTGTAACCACGTCATAATATCCTATCAAATTTGTCAGACAGACTTTCCCTTAAAAAAACCCATGCTGTGTCTGAATTATTGCTGCAGTCTTGTCTAGATGATCCTGCAATGCATCTTTAACCAGTGACTCCATTATTTTACCCGGAACAGAAGTTAAACTAACTGGTCTGTAATTACTCGTGTCACCCTTCGATACCCCCTTTGTGAATTGGGGATACATTTGCACATCTCCTGTCCGTGGAGACCTCGCCTGAGTCCAAGGATGCTCTCATAATTATGGCTAAGGGTTTGCTTAGTTGCTTTGCCGCCTCCTTTAATATAACTGGATAGATCCCATCCACCCCAGGTACCCTTCTTATGTTTATCTTCAACAATTTCTCCTCCACTTTGCTCTCCGTTATTACAAAATCATTAAGCACCCTGCTACAATTTGATAACCTTCTGCTATTTTCAAACCTTAATAACTCATGTGTGAATGTAGATGCAAAATACTCATTCAGTTTGTTTGCTATCTGAGCAGGATCGTCAACAGTCCAACCATCGATATCAAGTGGACCAATCTGATTCATCCCCTTCCTTTTAGAGTTTATATAAGTAAAGAAATCCTTGCTGTTTTTCTTAGCATCTTTTGCCAAAGATTTCTCGTAATCTGCCTTCGCCTGCTGAACCTCCTTTGTGACCTGATTACAGACTAGCTTATATCTGCCATAGGCTTCTGAGTAGCTTGATAATTTATATGCATCCCATGCATTTTTCTTCTCTCTCACGAGTCTCATTAGTTCATATTGATAAACATTTACGCCTAAACCTTGAACAATATTTCTTAATAGGTATGAAACTTTTAGTAGCATCCATGATTAATTCCTTGAATGCTTCGCATTTAGAATTTACTGTTGGTAACATCATCAGTTGATCCCACTGTACAGAATTTAAAAACTGTCTAAGACCACTGTACTCACCTTTACGGCAGCAAAAAACCCTTTCCTTTACCCCTGATGGTAATTATATCTTTAAGTAAATCCCACATCAGTACACTGTGATCACTGCCACCTAGTGGTTCCTTTATCTGCAAATTCTTAATACACGAATGATCACTGCTGATAACCAGATCAAGAGTATTACCCTCTCTGGTTGCCTATCAAACATGCTGCTGTAGAAAACAATCATCCAATAAATCCACAAAAGCCTTATTAGTGTGTGAGTGACCAACCAACAAGTTCAAGTCAATATCTGGGAAGTTAAAATCCCCCATTATAAGACATTCTGATTTACTAGCTCACTCTATTTCTCTGTACAATTGTTAATTGTACTCATTCGAGTGATTAGGCCTATAACTCATTCCTACTCTTATTTTTGCTTTAGCAGTGCTTATGTTACACCAAACTGACTCAACAGTGCACTGTTCATCTATATCAACTGGATGCACTTTTGATTTTATGTTTTTCTTAATTAACAGCATAACACCTTCTCCCTTCCTATCCTGTCTATCCTTTCTGTACATATTGTACGCCTCAAATTCCAGTTCTGGATTCCTTATATCTGTGTGACACCACATCTCTGCTATCCCAACAATATCCACCTTTGATGTCTTGACCAACACTTCAAATTTATCAAATTTATTTACTATACTTCTAGCATTGATATACATTCAAGTATACATGTACCTATCCTTATTATTAGTTACCCTAACACATCCCATATACCCACCTGTTTCACGATGACTGCCATCCGTCCCTGAAAGCCCCAGCACCCCTCGCTCCAGGTCGCTACTTATTCTAATAGAGGTTGTGCAAGAATCACCTTCACTTCTGAATGCGACTACTTTTAAACTAGTAGTCTATTAATTCCCCCCACCTCAAGCTATCAGTTTACCGACCCACTTAACACTGCCTCGATAGCATCAGCAAATATTCTTGCACCCTTTCTATTTAAGTGTATCCCATCCCTGTAGAAGAAGTCTCTCCTGTTAACAAGCACAGACCACGCTGAAAAAAATTCTACCCCTTGAGCCTTGCACATTTCCTCCAGGGCCGAATTGATTGACAAGGCTTTCATCATGTATTCCCTCCTATCGTGTCTGGGCAGAATTGCAGACACTTGTTCAATTTAACCCTGACACACAACTTTTTTGCAACATTGACCTGTACTTTTTAAGTAAATCTGCAGATCTCCTACTCTTAATGTCATTGGTGCCAATTTGTACAACAATATCACCTTTTGTGCCCTTAAAAGGTGATATATGCTTTATAATACCCTGCTCCTGTTCCAGCTATCCTTTTTACACAATACATTCCCCGTCTCCCTGACAATAGAGTCATAAACAATAACTAGTTCCTTTGGGACCAGCACATTCTGCCTTGGAGATTGCCGCTGTGGTGCCTGATGCCCAGGAGTGAGCTCTGGTGTTGAGAGCTTGACGGGTCCCTCATATTAATTTCTTCGAGGGCATCTACCCTACACCTCAAGCTCTCATAGACGCCCAGTAGAACGCTGAGTTGATGCCTAATTTCTAGACACTCTCTGCACCTGGCACACACACACACAAAGACATCCTCCTTGGATAGATCATGTTCTGTTCCAGAGAGTTCGGCAAACAGTTCACAAGTTGCACATTTTCTTAGGCTGTGATGTGTTGGAGAATCGCCTTTACTCAGTTCTCCCCCAAGTCACGGCACTCCTGCCACTTTGTGCCCGTTGCTTTGCTGCTCTAGTCTGGTGCATGATATTTTAAATTAATAAGATTAATAAATTTAATTAATTAATTGTTAATACTACGCTATCTAATAGAATCCTAAATGCAGTGATGCATATTACACTATATAATTATATGTTAGAGCTGCGTAGTTACCACAATTAAAAATTTGAATTCCCTACTACTCTACACAAAAACAATGGCTGCAAGATTCAAACGAAATAACAGTTTTACATATATTAACTAGTAATCTACAAAAACTCTTTATCTAAATTAAAAATAAGCAGCGTAACTATAACACTATGTATAAAGTACAATATAAAATAACAATTAGGTAAATAAAAAGGCAAACACTTATCGCTTTTTCGGAGCCTGTAATTCACAGCTGTAATTTTTAAAGAGAGTCAGCACCCTCTTTTTTAACAACCCTGCCAACTTTCGTATCGTCTGCAAACTTGGACATTAAGCCTGATATACCATCATCAATATCATCTATAAATACAGAAAACAACAATGTATCCAACAATGAACCCTGAGGGACTCCACTAATTACATTAGTCCACGAAGAGCAGTGTCCATTGATTATTACTCTCTGTCTTCTCCCACTCAACCATCCCTTTATCCATAGCAGCAATTTGCCTCCAATGCCACACTGCTCCAATTTGTGCAGCAGTCTTTCATGTACAACAGTATCAAAGTCTTTCTAAGATCCAAATATATGATATCAAAATTATTCCCTGCATCCAGTTCTTTTGTAACCACATCACAGTATCCAATCAAATTTGTCAGACAAGACTTCCCCTTAACAAAACAATGCTGTGTCCGAGCTATAACTGAAGTCTTGTCTAGATGATCCTGCAGTGCTTCTTTCACAAGTGCTTCCATTAATTTCCCTGGAACAGAAGTTAAACTAACAGGTCTATAATTACTTGTGTCGCCCTTTGATCCTCCTTTGCGAATTGGGATTACATTTGAACATCTCCAGTCCATGGGTACCTCCCCTGAGTCCAAAGAATCTCTCATAATTATGGCTAAGGGTTTGCTTACTTCCTTTGTTGCCTCCTTTAATATAACTGGATAGATCCCATCCACCCCAGGTGCCTTTCTTGTGTTTATCTTCAACAATTTCTCCTCCACTGTACTCTCAGTTATTACAAGATTATCTAGCTTACTGCCAGAGTCGAATACACCTCTGGCATTCCCCTCGCTGAATAACTCCTCATTTGTGAATTTCGATGCAAAATATTCATTTAGTTTGTTAGCTACCTGAGCAGGATCATCAACAGTTGAACCATCAATATGCAGTGGACCAATCTGATTCATCCCCTTCCTTCTAGAGTTTACGTAAGCAAAGAACTCTTTGCTGTTTTTCTTTGCATCCTTTTCCAAAGATTTCTCGTAATCTGCCTTTGCCTGCCTAACCTCCTTTGTAACTTGGTTACAGACCAGCTTATATCTATCATAGGCTTCTGTGTTACATGTTAATTTATATGTATCCCATGCATTTTTCTTCTCTGCCATATGTCTCATTAGTTCATCTGATATCCATTTAGGCCTAAACCTTGAACAATATTTCTTAGTTGGTATGTAAGGCTTATTAGCTTCCATTTTGAATTTGCTGTTGGTAACATCATGAGTTTGTTCCACTGTATAGAATTTAAATAATGTCTCAGACCACCGTAGTCGCCTTTACAAAAGCAAAAAGCCTTCCCTTTACCCCTGATGGTAGTTACCTCTTTGAGTAAATCCCACTTCAGCACACTGTGATCACTGCGACCTAGTAGTTCCTTTATCTGCAGATTCTTAATGCATGAAGAATCACTACCGATTATCAGATCAAGAGTATTACTCCCTCTAGTTACCTCCCAAACATGCTGATGTAGAAAACAATCATCCAGTAAATCCACAAAAGTCTTTCTAGTGTGTGAGTGACCAACCCACAAATTCCAGTCAATATCCATGAAATTAAAATCCCCCATTATAAGACACTCTGATTTACTGGCCCGCTCTATTTCTCTGTCAGTTTTTTATTATACTCATCAGAGTCATTAGGCCTATAACACATTCCTACTCTCCATTTTGATCTCCCAGTGCTTATGTCACACCAAACTGACTTGACACTGCACTGTCCAGCGATGTCAACTGGATAGCATCAGCTGCACTTCCTTGGATTTTATGTGTTTCTTATCTCACACTCATGGTCTTGCTGTGGTGGTTTGATGTGTTAGGTTGGGACTCTCGGCTTTCGATTCCGTTGCGTGTCGAATTTGGTTGTATCTCTATGAGTGAGGGAATTCATTAATTAGTTTTTTTCATCTTATTTTATTTGTTACATTTGGAGAAAATTGACTGGAAGCATTCCATGAAAAAGATTGAAGTAATCTCTTATTTTTTAATATATTGAAAAATCGTAGAAGTTACTGAGCCTTGCAGCTCTGAAATTTTTATTAACTAATAGCATAACCCCTCCTCCCTTCCTGTACACATTATACTCCCCAAATTCCAGTTCTGCATTCCTTATATCTGTGTGACACCACATCTCTGATATCCGAACAATATCTGCCTTTGATGTTTTGACCAACATCTCAAATTTACCATTGGTGGTAAACTCCTAGCATTGGTGTATGCGCAAGTACACATGAACCTGTTTCTATTCTTAGCTACCCTAACACAACGCATGTGTTTACTTGTACGGCAATGACTCCCAGCAGTCTGTGAAATACCCTGCATCTTGTTTTCCAGGCTGCTACTGCTCATTCCAGTAGAAGCAGTGCAAGAATCACTTTCCCCTCTGCCAGTGGCTACTGTTAATCTATTAGTCCTTGTATCCCCCCAAGCTAGCAGTTTTCCAACCCACTTAACACTGCCTCGATAGCATCAGCAAATATTCTTGCACCTTTTTTATTTAAGTATATCCCATCCCTGTAGAAGCAGTCTCTCCTGTTAACAAGGATCTGTTGTACCTGTTGTCCAAATTTCTCTTCAGTATATGCCTTGGAACTCGCTCCAGAGCCCTCTACATAGGGACACCTTAATTTTAACAACCTTGTATATCCATTTTGTCTATTACTAACTTCCATGTATGCTTCGGCAATTTGGTCTTCTGCTCTCCAGGCAGATTCAAATATGATTATTCTGTATCTTTACAGCAGGTAGTACATCTTTTTGTAAGTTACTGTACCAAATCTCATTTTAATAGATCCAATCCTTTTTTTTTTTTTGCAAGTGATTTGATGAACTAAGAGTAGAAAATTTTTGAAATACTAAAAAGAGAACTACAGGTGGTGATGAAATAAGTGTCTTTGAAAGGAATGTCGCCACACAACATTCATGTAATATGGAGCAGACATTGGGGGATAATGCTCCTGCATATTCCATAGTTGCAGGGGCATATGTCTCCCCTTAATTATGCATATAAATGTAGAACCCACTGTTCTCAGAAGAACAGTGGGTACTGAGGTGGATGTATAAAGTTGCTGGGAATCCATTTGTTTGTTTGTTTATGGGCTTCACGGCATAAGGGCATAATGTAGGGAAACCATTTATCATCTACAGGAAAATCCACCATACCAACTTTAAAGTGAAGCCTCAGTGGCTCAGAATAATAAACAATAATATTCTAACACTGTTAAAACTGATAATGAAACAAACTAATTTGCCTGGATTAACTGGGTTCATAGTTACTTCAACAGCAAGCTGTGGTCGGGTTAACCCCCCACCTGGCTCAGCATTCAGCACTGTAACCTATCCAGTCTTTAACATGTTCCCTAATACAGTAAAACAATTGATCTATTTAATTCCTTCTGCACAGATCCAATTGAATTCATTGTCAAGTATTGTTCGTGTAAAACCTATTTTGTTTTTTCAAATCCACATAGTATGTGTCTGAAAACACACATAGATTTTATATATATACTCATATTTTTATCATTTCAGAATATTTTTCTAACCTAAAACAGATTGACACATTTTTAAATAATTTTTTAAAATTATTTTAAAGAAATAAATTCACAGGGAAAACTAGAGTCACTAAACAACTGATCTCTGTGTTCATTGTGCTCATTCAAATTTCTATAACCTAACCTAAAAAAGATCATGATCAAGATATCATGTTAGGTTATGATATTCCAAAGCAGTTTTGAGAGTGAATCTGATGAATAAAATCTTGTATCAAAGTAATTAACTGACTGGCAAATCAAGTCAGGGTGGTCAAAAACCCAGTCTTTTACACAATTTTTAGTTGTGTAAAAGACTGGTTTTTTTAAGTTTATTTTATACTGCTAAAGACACATTTAACTGTTTGAAAATGTATATTTATTAGGTTACCAAATCTTGCAGTGCAAATAAGGAACTGTTTTAACATGTCAACACTATAACACAGTATCCAAATTTTGAAAATGCAGAAACAGAATGTCTATTAAAAAAACGAATATTATATATATATATATATAACCAACCTTGCAACTAACTGCATAGTAACTAAAAAAAAAGAGTTAAAGTTTTCTATAATGAATACTCTTATAGCACATGAATATTAAGATAGTTTATTTAGCTAATAACTAAATCCCTATACATTAAGGTAACAATTTGGGAACCTTGCCGGAACCCACCTTCAGACCATTCTGAGGATGGGCTCCAACAATTCTAACTGTGCATTCAGCAAGCAGGAGGCTGGCAACAGCCTATGTATGGTCTGAGGATGCGTTCTGGCAAGGTTCCAAAACGTTACCGTAATGTATAGGGATTTAGTTATCAGCTAAAATTCATGTGGTATATGAGTGATCATTATTGAAACTAAATTTCATGGAAAACCACCATGTAACATTCTTCTCCAACCATATTAAAAAAAAACTAACACATCAGCACAAAACCAAACTGCATCTGGTTTACTATGAGGAATATTTTGCAAGATAATGGCCATAAGGATAAGTTGGGACTAAAAAAAAGGCACCGTCCCCAAATTGCTCCTTAAAGCCGGTAAGTGGGTGACTTAGGATAAATGTTAGTATGGTAAAGATGAAAGAAAAATAAGAGTTAAGAATTGACCTCAGAGAGAAAATGCCCTGCCAGAAATGATCTGTACTTCGAAGAAGAAAATGAGCCGTGACTCTGGTAATGGCAGACGCCTTAAGTTTCACTAGGTACAAACTGACAAACCCTGCAATGAGGTTGAAAACTGAAGAGCGACTAGGCCGGCAGAAAGCGTAGCAAAAGGGGATTAAAAGATTACCATTAAGGGAAAGTTGCAAGAAAGAAGCATCTACATACCGACGCTTGTACTTCTGGAGAATTGTGATGTGTCCATTCAGGACAAGTTTTATTTATTTATTATTTTTTTTTATTAATAACAAGATACGCAACAGGTAACCATTAACCGTGTATCTGAGAGCAGAACAATGAACAGAGTTGATAACAATAATAAGGAATCCAACAATAAGATAAACATTGATATAGATTCAAACATTGAAATAATATGTACAAAAGAGGTATGCATTAATTAAGTTACTGGTAAAACAAATAATAAATTAATTAATTGGAGAATAAAAAATAGTAAAATAAATAATAATAATAATAAACTATAATAATCAGATGAGAGCTAGTCATTTTGCAGTTCAAGAGAAGAGGCAAATTTGTGGATGGAGTTCATCAGTGATTGGGAGTTTTCAAAAAAGTCAATGAGAGAGTCATTTGCCGATTTCTGATTCTGTTCAGTGGACTGAACTTCATAAAGTCAGTGGTCACAGAGTCAAGGCGAAACAGTGTGGAGTTCCTGACTTCTCTACAAGGAGCATTGAAGTTGATTCTGCTAAGGATATCAGATGCTTCATAAGTTCCAGTGATTACTTTAGCTAGAAGGGTGATGTCAGCAATAACTCTTCTAGTGCTACGAGGCCTCAGATGAAAGTAATCACAGTGATTCATAGTACACAGTGTGATAAAAGATAAAGAAGTGAGAACAGAGTGAATGAAAATAAAGATGCTGGAAGAGAAATGATTGGTCTGGAAAAAGGAGGGACGGTTGAAACAAAAAGAAGAAATGTGAGGAGAGAGAGGAATGGAGAGAGATTTTTGAGGTGGCTGGAAGAAAGTCCTGGTCAAGTTCGGAGGATTGGGGAGAGAGTTGTGGATAGGATGAAGAGAATAAAAATTATGTAAAGTGTGGTAGTTTTGGTAAAGGAGTGTGGGGAGAAAGATTTTGGAAGGGGAGTGAGAAAAGGGCTGGTGCAATTCAGTGGGTAATTAATAGAAGTAAAGTGATGGAAAAGGTTAAGAAAATGTTATGAGAAGTGCAAGTGCTTAGGTGTAAAGTGCAGAGAAGCAAAGATAGTTGCTAGAAAGTGTGAAGAAAGTCTAAATGGATGGCGTGTTCCAGAAGCAAGAGCCTTGTCTTATTGAGAAAACCAGCAAAGAATACAGTCCAAGAGCAACTCCAGAAATGTATGTCTATATGTCTAATGGACCAATAAGCAAGGTTCAGGAAGGCAGCCATGTAGAAGCAAGGAAAGCCCAAGAGCGAAGAATCGCCAACTGGAGGCGGAAGAAAAGGAAAGGCAGAGAAAAGTAAGTCCTGCTCGACCTATCAGTCATAGGACTGATAGGTCGAGCTGTATACGTTATTACAGAAAATAAACAGTGGTAGATAGGAAGAGTAAGAAAGTGTTGAGAGTGTGTTATCCTTCCTTGATTCAAAAGCATTGTTAGAACGAAGGTTTTGTAACTCTATATTTACAGAGAGGAATCTTAGGTAAAGAGTAAGATTTATGTTCTAGTTTACTATTGATGTGGTTAAGGTTATGTAAATATATATGTACATGCTTAATTAACTCTTACATTATTATTATTATCATCCATATGATGCAAGGAAGCCTGAGGCTTATGCTGCACAAGGAAAAAAAAAAGTTCCCGAGTAGCCCTGAGAGAGAGAGAGAGAGAGAGAGAGGGAGGGGGGGGAGAGAGAGAGAGAGAGAGGGAGGGGGGGAGAGAGAGAGAGAGAGCCAAAAGTAGAAGGGAATCACCAAGAAAGAGAAGAATGATGATATCCAGCTCGGGACCCTGGGTGTGCCAAGCCCATACTCACCAGATGTGAGCCCCCGGGGTTTTGTTCATTGTTTGAGTAGAGGTATCAGAGTATGTGAGGATAATATGCTCAGATCTAAAAGAATGTATAAAGGGAATATATACATAAGTGCTCATTAAATTTTGTATTGCTGACCATAAGAAAGATAATTGGTTCTTTGGCTAAGAAAATAGCCACCAAAGAGTTGGTGGTTAGTTTAACCAACAAGCAAAGTAACAAAGGATAGGTATATTAACGTATTTATATACGTGTGTGTGTGTGTGTGTTGAAGGATTGAAAAGATATTTGGTATAGGAGCTAATAAGCAAGATTTGCTTTACTTGGAGTGGCAATTTATGTACCCATGTTTTGAGAAGGAAAGTGGTAAAGATATTTGCACATTTTTTCAGAATGCTGCAATATTATGTGTAAATTTTGATATTGAAAATAAATCTCTGTTATAGTTATAATACTGAATATTCGGTGTATACTGAATAATACTATAATAATCGGTGAAGCTTATCTTGGAAAGGGGAAAATAAAAAAATCGTCATTGCCCAGAACCTTCTGAGAGAGGATATTATTGCAGACAGCTCGTGGGCCTTAAAGGAGGTGAGAATTCCAGTTATTTGAATTGAAACTTAATAACAACTACCATTAGTGGTTCCAAGGTAAATAGGGATATTAGAAGATATTTAAATATAGTAATAATTAAATAAAATAAGATAAAATTGAAAGATCCAGTTCCCACAATTTTTTAGCAGAATGAAATAAATTTAGAATTAAAGAATACTGAACTAATTATGTCATTGTACAGCATGATACACACTTTCAGGTCATTTTGAGTAATTAAAGGAAAAACTACACCCTGCAGGCATAACGAATCATTAATTTATTTTGGAGCATACAATGCTGATTCTCTCTTAAACAGATTTCCTGCTTCTTCGGTGTTTTATCTTTAGTGTTGTACTTTCACAGCCACCAGCCAAAATAAAACAAAAATGTTCTAGTGGCTGTAAGAAATCAAGCATATTAACCACATAATGAAATCAACCACTTTGTACTGCAAAAGATCTGGTTGCTTTTATATATATGCCAAACCTGTTTTGTTCTAATGATCCCAAATAAAACTGGCAATGTGTAAGGCAGAGAGTGTTTCTTCACTACGGGCTTACTTTAAGTGTTTTCAATTATTTTAAACAAATTAGATATTTAAAAAAAATAAATTTATTTAGTGATGCCGTAGGAACTTAAGAGTGGCAAATAAAAAACGGAATGTCTGGTCATTTCATATTTCTTGGAACAGTATAAATCCCATTTAGTGAGTAGAATTAAAAATTTTACACATGAAATAACCATTACTTCAAGTTTTTAATTTGATCACTGGTTTTTACGAAGTTTTTACACATAATCAATAAAGTTAACTTCTAACACACTCGAGAAATAGACTGAACTGATTTTGCATGACATTCGGTCCCATCCCAAATGCATACGGATCAGGGGAAGGCTGCCCTGAGGGTGAAAAGGGCGCACTGCACCCAGGTGCCAACGTTCATGGTGTGCCTGAAAACCTGAAACTTACAAACACACATGAAGAAATCTTTAAAGGGGGGGGAAGCAAAATGGTGATTAGCACCCAGGCACCATATTTTCCAAGGAAATCCCCTGATACAGTTTATACTAATCTATCTGGGTTATATTCCAGATTATGGGTACACCTCTGGAGGAAGTAGCTTCTTTTATTATTAGCCATATGGTGCAAGGAAGCACGAGGCTTATGCTGCACCAGTCAAAAAAAAAAAAAAAAAAAATTCCCGCATTACCTTGAGAGAGAGAGTCAGAAGTAGAATGTTTGCTTGAATCCTTCCCAAATTACTGGCGTAAACTAACCTAACCTTATTTCACTAGCCAAAAATGAAAGTCTATTAAAAATACCACACGTCTTTTGCTTGAATCCGTCCCGAATTTGGCCATGTCCACAATGCAGTGATAAGGTGTGCCCATAAACTGGAGTTCGGCCTCTACCCGTAATTTTGTGAAATTGATAAACATGTATAAAATTATTATGTTGCAATTGCAATAATTTCATGACTCCCTTTTAAATAATGCTGAACATGCTTCAAAAGGGGAAAAAAAAAAAAGCATCCCAACAATTTACGGCACTTGAGATTGCATATGCTCGAAGAACTCTTCTAAAAAGGACCAGACCAAGTCAGGGTAAAGTTTAATATTACTAACGTGTAGGTTAGTGCAAATGCATCATTTTAACATAGCTATCTACCAAAGTAGTTAAATTAATTAATTAAATTGGCATCGTTTTGGTTATATCTCATATTGTGACTGCCTTCACAACGAGTTACCATGGTATTGTATACTACCTCGAATAAATAACACTTCACCAGTGGAGAAGACTATTGTTACTTATTCTCAGCGGATTCCACCACCCAGATGGCACCGTTTGAAATATGGTATGGGATAAAAATCTGTTATTCTCATACTATCCCTATTAGACTCGGGAAAGCAAAAAAGATGTAGGAAGGTGATAGTAGGAGAGGTAGAGGAAGGAAATTCTGTAGAAGGAAGAAAGGGACAGTTACTCCTTCAACTCACACTACTCAAAAGCTCGAATTCCTCGAATAGGCAACGCTTCCCCAGGAGAGAAGATTGTTGTTACCTATTCTCGGAAACTCAGTGGTCATCACCCCCCTCGGCACCGTTTCAAAGCTTGTTGGCTTCTCTTCGGTGGGTAGGCAGGTACCCTGGTGTTGCAATAGTGACAACCCAGTTATGAAGTATAACTTCACAATATGAGAGATGCCTAATGGTGCATAGTGATATAGACTATAAAGTATTTAAGGGCAAAGGCCTCAACGCTACGAGGTAGAATGACTAATATGTAGGTTGGTGCAAATGCATCATTTTAACATAGCTATCTACCATAGTTAAATTAATTAATTAAATTGGCATCGTTTTGGTTATGAGATATAACCAAAACGATGCCAATTTAATTAATTAATTTAACTAGTTTGTTAGATAGCTATGTTAAAATGATGCATTTGCACTAACCTACATATTCATTCTACCTTGTAGCATGAGGCCTTTGTCCTTAAATACTTTATAGTTTAATAGTTTAATATTACTTAAATGCTGTTAACTTTTAAATTAAAATAAGTCACCTACTGGTTATTCACATATATTTGTCGTGTGCTTGAAAGAAACAGTTGCTGAGAACTCTGTAGTTTTAGTGCACATTTTAAATTCCAATTAAATATTTCTTTTTTCATCTCTGATCTTGTAATGATGTTGCTCACTTTCGTACTTCAAGATTCTCGAAAGTAAATAAAAATGGTAATCCTGCACTTTAGTGTCGTCAGCCCGCAAGTCACCGCCAGCTCCAACCTGGTGTGAATCGTATTCTAACGGGAAGTTCCGACTTGACTGAGCATGAGCGACACTGGCAATGTACTACGTACGTGCAGTAATTTTTTTTTCATTTTCAGAAAGAATAAAAAAATTTCCTGAATACATAAGAATTTGATTATAAAAATAAAAGTAGATAGTTATAAAAAGGATAATGGAAATTGGTAATTATTATTAATTTTTAATTATTATTTTCAGGTAATATATTTTGTATTGCTTGAAAATAATAATGAGTATATTTTGTGATTATTTGTAATAATTTGTTAATTGCTACATTTGTGAAAAGGTGAATTAAATAAAAATACATATAGTACTTAATGCTATAGATCTAATGATTTTAACTTTTTATCTATCTAACTATTGTATATACACACATGTATCTTCCCCAATTGATTCAGGAGTATTGTATTGTGTAATTACTACTCTGTGGTGTTATCCAAACACAAGAAAAAAAAATTACTGGGAGTACGTGTACATTGCCAGTATACAGACTGGCAGATAGAATGAGTGTCGCGCATGCTCAGCAAGTCGGAACTTCCCGTCAGAATACGATTCATGCCAGGTTGAAGCTGGCGGTGACTTGCGGGCTGATCGTGACTCACGATCAGAAATATGCATCAAAAATAATTATAAAAATGGTTGCGACAGTCTGGAGAAGAATGAAGCTCTTATGCTTTTCTCTTCAAAATATTGTACAATTTATCAATGAGTTATATGGTCAGTTATATGATGGAGCGATCAGAGCAAGACACCAGACTAAATCGATCCAAAAATTATTATTTCAAAGCAAACGAATTCACACTTCAAATATATGGAGTAATAAAAACATCTGTTTAGCTCATTGGCTATACCATATAGAGAAATCAGGTTATCTCACTGTTCAAATCCGAAAAATATCAAAAGTTATCAAATGTACTGGAAATCTTCCACTTTAGTGTCAAAGCTCCCAGCATTCCTTGCACATCAGATCAGACCTGTAACTGGATCTGCCACAGCACAGAGTTGACACTCCCATAGGCGATAATGTTAATCCTTTTACATGGTAAAGCGCATAGAAAGGGGAGTCGGTCGAGATTCAGAAACGGATACCCCTTCCCGACTGGTAGCAATACGGCCGTGATTGACAGGTGCTGACTCCGCCTACTGTCACGTGATCTCCTTAACAGACGGAAACAGCTGGCATGGGTGACACACTGCGTGCCAGCCGTGTCACGTACCTACCGGCACTGGAAAGACGAGGCACGCTGAAGTTTTTCTGGGTTACGAAACCGAAAAATTAAAAAAAAAAAAAAAAAAATCATGGGTATTACAATGGTTTGTGGCCCTCCAAAGTTCAACCCTACCCGACATCTCATTCCTTAATATTTAATTTCTCTCATTGGGTTTTCTTTTCAACTGAGACAACTGATTTTTAACATATAGGTATATTATATTAGGAGTGAGTGAGAAATTTCGATAAAAGGAAGACATTGGGCATGATTTAATTCAACCGTCTTTGCTTTTTATGGGCATTAAATGCCTAAGTGCTTTTAGAGGTAATGTCTCTGCAATCCTTAGCGTTTGCACCTTTCCAGCAGCTTCGACCTTGGTGGCAGTGTGGTTTATTTATTCTTTTGTTTCATTGGCCAATATATGAGGCATGGATAGGATGAGGAAATGTTTCAGTCTATTGTTTCTACTTTCTATGCGACAATTAGTATTGATTTATTGTTTCCTTGTGGAAGTATTTTATTTTTGATTCACAGTGCTTTTGTGAGTGACATGGGCTATGTGAGTTAAATTAAAACAATTTATATTTTATTATTTATTTATTTGTAGTTATTCAACCCATCATCATCAATCATATTAAGTGCTGAAAAGAAAAAGTGTCAACAGTATCTGGATCTAGCTTATGGTTTTATTGAAAGCCCAGTCGACTCAAGACAGCCAACGTGTCTTATGTGTAATAGTTCTTCCTCAAATGAGGCTATGAAACCATGAAGACTTTTAGATCGTTTAAAAAGGCAACATCCTGATAAAGTTGGCAAATATATTGAACATTTTAAAAATTTGAAACAGAATTTTGAGCAACGTAACACCATAATTTCCTTATTTAAGAATACGCAAATGATGGCGGAATGATTGCACCTTATAAAATTGCAGAAATTAATGCAAAAACTGGTAGTGCTCATACAGTTGCTGAGACTGTTATACGACCTGCATCAGAGACTATAATTTCAACAGTGATGCATCAAAATCCTTCCAATATTTTAAAAGCATTGCCATTGAGCAACAATTCAGTTTAAAGATGAATCAATGAGATGTCAGTTAACATTGAAGAACAGCTAGTTCACAAACTAAAAACAAGAAACTTTTCTGTTCAAATTGATGAATTCACAGTTACTGACATAAGAACCTTCTAATGCCAAATGTTCGTTATTTCGAACGTTTGATATTCGGGTTGTGATTGATTGTAAATTGCAAGAAGAGATGTTTGTAAAATCTATAGAAACTGACTGTACTGGAGCATCCATTTTTACTGCTGTAAAAACATAGTTTGATGAAAAACAAGTACCACTAGAAAATTTGGTATCTTGTGCCACTGATGGTGCTACCTCCATGGTTAGAAAACAAAGGTTTTATTTATAGCCCACCTAAAGGAAGTATGTCCAAACCAGATGATGTCGGTGCACAATACACTGCATTGTGCACCGACATCATCTGGTTGCAAAAATTATTAGTCCAGTTCTTTATCAATCTCTCAGTATAGTTATTAAAACCACCAATAAAATAAAGTCACATAGCAAATATGTTTTCAGAAAATTTTGTGTTGATAATGAACAGTATGTGGAGGCTTTTTCTACATACAGAACTCAGATGGATTTCTAATGGAAACTATTTAACAAGATTTGAAAACCATTTTGACACGTTAATTAGTCTTTTAGAAAGTGAAGGGGAGACAGATTTAGCAAAGGAGATCAGAAAATATAAAATCAACATGTATTACATATATGGCTTGGATTTTTTGAAAAGTTAATGAAGTATCACTTCCACTTCAAGGGAAATTAATTATGGTAATAGACTGAAAACGTGTATTAAAAGCCTTCACTGAAAAACTGGAAATATTTGAAAGTGATTTAATGAGAAAACAATTTCATGGTATGCTAGGGTTAGCTGAAATCAATGACTCTCTCACAGAGAATGATCTTAAGAATTATTCAGTTCATTAGTGTTCTTTAAAAGGTGAAATGAAAAATAGATTTTCAGATTTATTTTATTTTGAAGTGAAGTCATGGATGTTAGATCCAATTGGATGTGATGCCGGGTCTGCCAGTGAAGAAATTCAAGAACGCATTGAATTAAAATGTAACGAGGAATGCAAATATAAATTCAAAAAGGGTGGAATGGCTGAGTTGTGAGTATCAAAAACAACTAAACTTCTTTATCCAACTATGTGGTCTGAAATGACCAAAGTACTTTTGTTTTCCAATGTATTATATGTTTGAAAGTGTTTTAGTTCAGTAAATAAAATATTAATATAGGAAAGAAACAGAATTGTATGTTCAAGAAGAGACATTAGAATTAAACTTATTAACATAATACGGAACATTGAACTTTTAGCTAAGAAGCATCGGGCTTTGGGATCCCATTGAATAAAAAGAGTAAGTATAAAGTATTTTTTATTTAAAATTTCATGGGGGCGATTAGGAAAAAAATATTGTCTAAAAATACTTATAGGGGGCGATAATTAAAAAAGTTGAGAAACACTGATCCAGATGAACACTGCCCTTTATAAAGATATATGTCATAAAAACAGTTTGTAATAAAAAATATATTTATATTCTTTGCAGTAATAACTGTACATTTTTTCCTCTTGTTAGCTAGGTTCTTTAGTTTACAGGTTTACTTATTTTTAGTTTTATAAACTAGAATTTCAAGTAGATATTTGTACTTTATTCCTAATTTTTTTTTTTTTTTTTTTAATTCCACCTTTTGAATCTTTGGTGTAGAGAATTTCTCCTTCAGTATTTTTTTACATTCCTTTTTCTGTTTTTTTTTTTTCATGGGCTCATCTGTTAATTAAAATTTTTTTTTTCTTGTGGCCTCATGGTAATTTTTTTTTTTTTTTTTTTTTCTCAATTATTTTTCTCTCATGGTTAATTTTTCTAATTTTTATTTTATTCTCAATTCTTTTTCTCTCGTGGTTAATTTTTTTTTAAATGGTATGATCAATTAAATTTTCCTCCATCATGTGCCATGTCCTTGCAGAAGTTAGGCTGCCAAGGATCTCCACTCTTCTGTCTTCTCAGCCATTTTCGCAAGTTCATTGTACTGAAGTCTAGTCCATACCTCTATGTTCGGTATCTATTTTTCCTTCCAAATTTTCATTTTTTTTTAAATTTTTTGATTCCCTGATCTGCCATTTGTCATCTAACTCAAGTTTTCATAATTTTTTTTTTTAAATCTAAATTTCTTTTCTTTATTACTCATTCAGAACATCTATTAATTTTTTTAATCTACCTTGTGCAAATCATATTCAGATAAAATAAACTTAAGTTTTAGCAATAACTTACTACTGAATTATTTTTTTTCAGAAATACAGTAAACCTTTTCTTTAACAGACCTCAATTTAATGGACTTTTGACATAATGCCCGCTAACCAGGCTTTTCATTTATATAGAATGCAAAGTCCCAACTGCTTCAGTCTGATGATATTTGGCATCAATTAAAATGTTTATGCTAACAAAGAGCCAGTATTATCCTAACCATCACCTTCCACTGGCCAACTGGTCACTGTAACCTTACACTGGTCATGTAAGGTTACACTGACCCTGCAGAGAGAGCTTCAATTTGTTAATCAGCTATTAGTCAGTTGCCACTATATGACATGGAAATATTTCACACTTCTACCACACACAACTAGTTAAATGCAGTAGGAAACCATATCACAAAACTGAATATTTTTCATTTCATGGTATAGCACTTTTTCATACTATTCTAGGAAGATTTCTGACTGTATGTATTTTGTTAAAATTTAGCAGATAACTGCTTTTAGCAGTTTGACCTTACCCTCATATTTTGTTAAAGTGAGACTTTACTGTATTGCTAAAGCCCATTTAACTGGGAATAAATTTAATTATGCACAAGCTGCAGAGGAAAAATTTATAAGTATACATGGGCCTACAAATATCAATTTGGAATGTGCCATGACAAGCATTAGTTACCGACTGAGAAACTTGAGATTAGAAGACTTGAAAATATATTCTTCTTCTGTTCTAACCGCAGAACAAGAATATATTTTCATGAAATTACAATCTAATGTTTTTCCATGCTAGTTCAGTGTAATACAGGGTGATTCTAAATTATTGTCGGAGTTCCCATGGCCTATAATTTTCATAGGAATATGAAAGTTATTACTGCTTAAGGAATATGAAAATGTAACTCAAAAAGTTTTATTTGGCAATGCAGTACTGACTGCATTGGTCTGGGAGATATTGATGGCATTACATCACAGCGACTGTTCAAAAGCAGGCAATGCGCATACTTTGGTTTTTCGAAACAAAGTCCGTTATCACAACGCAATGTCGTTACAGAACTCAGTATGTAAAAGAACTAGCTTCAAATAATGCTATCCGACATTGGTTAAAGCAATTTTAGGAGACTCGCAGTGTTCTGCACTGAAAAGGAGCAGAAAGACTGAGCACTTCACAGGAAGATGATGATCGAACCTACAAAGTGTTTTCTCAAAGCCCACAAAAATCAACTAGACGAGCTTCTTTGCAGCCACATTGGGCTTTTATTGTCCAAGAATTTCTGAACATGCATTTTCCTGAGTGCTGGGTTTGGCATGGTGGACTGATTCTGTGGCTTTCATGCTCGCCCGATCTTACGCCGCTTGATTTCTTCCTGTGGGGATACGTAAACGACATTGTGTACAGACCCCAGTGATCTCCTTCGATGAACTGAAGCTCAAAATTGTTGCTTGCTGCAGTTGAAACAGTTACACCACAAATGCCGGAGAACACTTGGAGGAAACTGGATATCGCTTAGACATCTTACGTGCCACAAAAGGCACGCATGTTGAAGTTGTTTAGCATTCTGCAGTATTAATTCTACAGGTAATAAAACTTTTTTAGTTACACTTTCATATTCCATAAGCAGTTTTATTTTGTTGTTTAGTTTAAAAATTATAGGCCACGGAAACCTGACAATAATTTAGAATCACCCTGTATATTAAGAAGCTGGGTGAATGAAATTGAATAAGACTTGTTCAGAAATCTGCACATACATTCCCAACAACTGACAGGGAACACATTTAGTCGTTAATGGTTAATTTCAAAGTTTACTGTGTGTCACAGATAAATGTACTCATCAGAAAAAGAATGGTTTACATCACTTCCTAAGAGAACAAGTCAGACGAGATCCACAGCTGGATCCATGTGATATAAGGAAAATATTATTGGTCACTAATGATAGTCAAAAGACGGAGGAAATGATTCCATGATGTGCATACCACAGAAGATGAATAATAAGACCAACTGTATTACTTAGGTAGAGATCCATGTTCTTCCCCTCAAGTAATCAGGTCTTGTCCTTTCCTGTTATTTCAGTTATAGTCTGGCTTTGTATGTAGTCAGTCTCTCCCAGCCTTTCAACCAAGTTTTTGAATTCTTTATACCTTTTCACAGGATTAAAATTTTCAGAATGTATTTTTGACTTTTTTCACCTGTTTAGAATCATACTTTTAGGGATAATTTAAATATACATTAGTTTTAAATGTGAATATACACTGAAAGGGCAGAATTCGTGGGATACCTGGTTCCTGGTCAATGTGATGCTGTCACCTCTCCAGCTAGTGGACAAACCCGCCACTTGGCAGATGTACAGGTACACTGCATTCACATAGACTGTCAGAATTTCTGCATTCAATGTCAGTATGGATAAACGTCGTGAGTTAACAGGCTTTGAAAGAGAGATGATAGTGGGTGCCCACAGGTCACTCTATAGCGGAAGTGGTACAGAAATTGCACTATCCTCATTCAGCAGTATCAAGAATGTATTGGGAATATGTCATTTCCAGAATAACATCTCATGGACAGTGCTGTGGGTGGAGAAAGGTGGTGGATGAACATGGCAGTTGACATCTGTCTCTCACTATTTAAACCAACTGTAGAGCGATAGTAGCTCAAATCACTGTCAACTTGAACAAGGGAGGTGCCAAAAATGTCTCCACCAAGGCCATCAGGCAATCATTAGCCGCAATAGGTTATGGGAGCTGCCGACCCACCAGAGTCCCATTACTAACACCATGACACAGGATTCTATGCCTCAACTGGGTGAAAGAACATCAGCACTGGGCCTTGGATGATTGGAGATGGGTTTCCTGGTCCGATGAGTCCCATTTCCAGTTATTTTGAGTGGACGGGACGGTGTGTATCTGGAGGAAATCGCACAACGCTAAGCACCCATCATGTCAACAAGGAACTGTTCAGGCAGGTGGACAGTCGGTAATGGTCTGGGGCGTGTTGAACTGGCACACGTTGGGACATCTGGTAAGTCTAGACACATCTCTGAATGTTCCAGGTTACATGTCCATCCTTGCAGACCATCTGCATCCCTTCATGGTCATTGTGAATCCACAGGGCAATGGACTCTTCCAGCAGGACAATGCACCTCCCCATAAAGCGGTGGTGACTAGAACATGGTTCCAAAACCATTCTGCAGATTTTACCACCATGGAATGGTGGTCCCATTCACTGGACATGAACCCTGTGGAGCATCTTTGGGGTGCTGTGGAAAGGTCTGTACGAGCCTTGGATCCTCCGCCAGGAATACAGTGCCTCCATAGCTACGTGGGCAGGACCAGCAGTGCGTAGCACAAGCTCCTAGCTTAGGCCTGGGTTCAAGTCCATGACCACCAAATACCGACTATTCAGAAAGGTCAGAGAATGACCACCGCATATCCGTGGAGCAATATGGCCTTAGTTGCTAATGCTCCTAAAATCCAAATAACAACAACAACCCAGGAATACGACTGAATTATGGACAGTGGTGCAGCAAGCATGGATGGAAATATCCGTGGAACTCTTTCACAAATTAATGGACTCAATGCCTCGCCGTGTGACTGCCGTTATCTGGGCAATAGGTAGGCCTACTTGTTACTTGGTAGGTATCCCATGATTTCAGTCTACTCTGTGTACATTTAAATAGTGAGTTACAAATTTTTCTGTGTTATCTTTACATTAGACTTGATAATGATCCCAAAGTGGGGCAAGAAACTCGTAAAAGTTGGGCAGGAGTGTTGAATAGCAATTTTTTGAATTGCAATTTTTCTCTGTTGTGTGGTTTCTTAGTGTTTTCAATTAATAACATCACTCAATGTTTAAGAGTAATAACAATATATAACTTTTTCTGAATTCATAAGCAACTTTATCAATATTAACAAATAACTATTTCACACCCAGAAAGAATAATTAAACTTTAATTCATCTTAACTATGTACATATACAAAAGCAAAATCATAAATCAATATACTGTAGTGATATTAATGGAGAACAATATATGAAAGTATCTTTAATCGTGAATACATATTTTATGTATATTTAGATTAAGGACTTGTGCTATTAATAAGCATTACTGTACTTATTAAAATTAAAGTTGTTTTTTGTGACTTTAATTTTGACTGAAAATACATTAAAAGTTTATTCTAATAATTCAGAAAGTTATTTATTATTATTAATATGTCAGCCTCTTACGGACTCTTTTACATGTTTTGAGTTTCATAATTTAAGAGTGATATTTATATAGTAACCCATGTGATATTTATATGTGCAGCTCAATTAATGAGCTTCAGCACCTGCCATACTCTGGTACAGTACACATTTTGATGGGCAGACCCTGTTCCCAGGTTATGATAATCAAAGAATAGCTGAAATACGGTGGTGAAACCATTATACCACCAGATCTACCAACATGGGAAGGGGGTTCTCAGGAGTAGGCCTGACGGCTTGTTTTACATTGTTACTTAGCTGCCAACTTTGGACTTTTGAACAACTGGAGTCAGGTAACTGCAAGCAGGAGGGTAAACTTTTTTTTTGGCCAGAAGGGGGGGGGTTGAACAGGTTTTGCAAAACTCTACACTGATCCAGAAATTAAATTTCACTGACAACATTCCACATGTTATTTTTCTGTCTGTGGATCTCTGTTTTGATTTTTTAGACATTAACTGATTGTGATTTCTTCAAGGTGCTGCTGCAGCCTTTTCTCATTTCACAAGTGTTCAGTCAAAGTTTTATTTATAATAATTGTACTGCTATTTAGACTTGTCTGTCAAGAGCAATTCCAAAGCATCACCAGAAAAAGAGAACATCTGAATTTTTTTCCGCCCACCTGGCTGAACATTCTCTCTCACACACAGCAACGATATAAGGAACTGATAAAATAGCAAGCATGATTTAGAATAATTTGCTATTTTTAAGGTTCCTTGTGCACTTGTCAGTTTCCCAAATAAGAAACATTGTACATCAATCCTTCCTTCTTTCATAATAATGAAAGAAGAACTTGCACTGCAAAATATTTATTTCTTTATCTTTAATGATATCGAGAATGACTGGAAATGTTTTGCAAAATCAATTCATTTCAATCTGTTTCAAAAAGCTTCTTGGCACTACTGGGTGACAAATTGTTTCTGCAAATATGATTATATTTAAGTCAAACCATCTCAACAGGACAGTGTGTTGGTAGAACTACATTTTTTTTTTTTTTTTTTTTTACAATACGAATAAAATATTTCAGGTAAAGTCTGCTGTTAATATTGGCATACCACTGATCAATTGGCTATCCACTGTCAACTTGTTTTGATGTTCATAATATTGTCTCTGTACCTCTCTCATTGATCTTTTATAACTGTGACTGTCAAGGAAAGGGGCCTTTACTAATTTATTGAAAAAGGGAAATTTTGGCTCTTATTTCTAAATTATTGGAAATGTAAGTTAGAGGAGTTACCATCCTATGCAATTATTTTCTTTGAAAATAAATGTTTAATGACATTAGCTTTAATAAATTAAGTTCTTTTATTTATTAATCTTTATTGTTTTCTAAATTGAGAGAAGGTATCTTCTCTGGGTTGTACTGAAAATGAAAACATGCAGAATAAAGTTTGCCTTTTTATTTTTTTAATAGTTAACTAAACAATTACGGTAAACTATAACTATTCATTACAGCCATATTCCTTAATGAAAAGAAGAAATTTGGATTTTAATGTAGTTTTACATTTTTTGTGAAAATAAAATAATGGAAATTTGTAATACTATGTTATTACGAAAAGATAGAGAAATTCTATGTTCCTCTATATTACCAATAGTAGGGTAGAGAAGAGTTCATACAAAGTCAAAAAGCCAGATTCTCCATTGTAAACTATCCCAGAAAGTTGGCAGCCAAGCAATTTGGTTGTTAAAGATCACACACACAGCAGCTGTTTGTCAATCTGGTGGAATTTATAGTTTCACCTCTGCTGAAATAGTTTGATTTGGGAGAGATCTTGGTGATGGTGGTGGTGGGGGAATCGTACTTTTATGAACAGTTAATGAGAGAGGGTGGAGAGGAACACCAATATGGCCCTCAATAACTTGTCAAAAAAATTCCATCAAAAATTTGACTGAACTAAAATATTTATATTTTACATAATGACTATGTAATTAATTGGTACTGTAACCAGGGA
Source organism: Mastigoproctus giganteus (assembly GCF_048544385.1). NCBI lineage: Eukaryota > Metazoa > Arthropoda > Arachnida > Uropygi > Thelyphonidae > Mastigoproctus > Mastigoproctus giganteus. The sequence goes on from NC_143579.1 coordinate 191,480,826, forward strand.
TGGACTGAGGCTCTTAGGGTCCAGAGGCACTAAGTTAATAAGTGGACCCTCCCATTTAGAGATTTCTCCAAAGGGTCCTTTGAACCATTTCCAAGGAACCCACAGCTAGTGACTCGTGCAACTGTGCATAAATCTGTCCTGAGTATAGCCTGTTAAAAGTTTGTTGGTAAAATGACAAATTGACACTTTGATTTATTTTATAAGTGTTTTTTTAATTTCAATAATTTAATCTAAAGCCAAGAAGCAGAGTATATATAACCAATAACCAGGGTATGTCTGCCGGAAGCAACTATTAATGATGTCACCAACAGATTGTCAGATTTTAACGGGGGTAAAGAGAATATTATTATTCATGTGCGGACAAATGACATTAAACGTACACGATCTGACGATTTGTTGGAAAAATACAGGACCATGCTGAGGAAATGCCGCGAGCTGGGCCACAATGTCTATGTGTCTGCAATTCTGCCCAGACACAATAGGAGGGATTATATGTTAAAAGCCTTGTGGATTAACTCAAGAATTGAAGGACTCTGCAAGGCTTTAGGGGGGAAATTTCTATCAGAATGGCCCACACTTGTAGGTAGAAGGAATTTGTTTTGTAGAGACGGGATACACTTAAACAAAGGTGGTGCAAGAGTTTTTGCCAGTATTATTGAGGACACTTTAAAAGTTCAGGGAAACTGCTAGTTAGGGGGGATGTGGGTAATACTGACACGCATTTATCTGATAATATTGGTCAAAGTAACTCTTGCACATACCTCAAGAGTTCTTATCTGTTATCCCAACTGAACATATTATCTATATGTTCTGGGGGCAGAAACGTTTCAAGTGAGCGGGTAGCTAATGCCAGGGAAGAGAGCCTAAAAACCTTTAAGGGTTGTTAAATATACAAGAACAGTAAGTCTTAATAGAAGTATCGTCAATAAAATGAGCGAATTCGAACTGCTGGTTAAAACAAGTAACGCGGACAAAATAGGGCTTACGGAGATGTGGTGCCACCCGGAAATTGGGGATGATGAAATTGTTGGTGTTGTTATTTGGTTTTTAGGAGCATTAGCAACTAAGGCCATATTGCTCCGGAAATATGCGGTGGTCATTCCCTGACCTTTCTGCATCCTCCGTATTTGGTGGTGACGGGCTCGAACCCCAGTCTAATCAAGAAGCATGTGCTACGCACTGGATAATGAGTTTCAGTATGGCTTGTATAATGTATTTAGGAAGGATAGGGTAGATAGAAGGGGTTGTGGGGCAATGCTTCTTATCAGAAGCAGCCTGAGTGCGACGATAGCTTTCCCGGATTCAGATGTTTCACACGCGCTAGTATAGAACCTGTATGGTGTGAGACAGTTGGAAACAAAGGTATAATGCGAGTAGGAGTAATCTACAGACCACGTGATTGTGAAGATTATGACGACAGCCTCTACATGCAAATGGAATGGGCAAGTAAGCGTCAATGTCTTATTATGGGTGATTTCGATTGGCCTCTGATTGGAGTAAATGGGAAGGAAACTCGACATGGGGAACAAAATTTTTAAATCAACTAGATGATAGTTATTTCTATCAACATGTCAGGGAAAGTACAAGAGAAAAGAATATCCTAGACCTCATCATCACCCATGAATCAGATGACATAACAGGGCTGACAGTAGAGGAACCAGTAGCAGGAAGTGATCACAGAGTTCTACGGTGGATGATGATGAGAGAGGTAGCAGTAGTAAAAGGCAAAGGAATGGGTTTTAATTTCAGAAAAGGAAATTACGATGCCTTAAGGTGCTATATAGCCTCTATTAACTGGGTAGTATCGCACAGAGAATGAATACAATTGAACTGTGGTATTCTTTTAAAACATTAATCACAGATTCCTTGAATGCGTATTTACCATTAAAAAAATACTCCACGAGGAGGGTTCTAAGTTGAATGAATAGTGAAGTTGCCACATTACTTGAACAGAAAAAGGTGGCATGGAAAGGTTACAGAGCAATAAAAAGTACCGAAGCCTATAACAGCTACAAGATGATTTGTAATAGAGCCACAGAAAAGGTTCGACAGGTAAAGGCAGTTTATGAGAAATCACTAGCAAACAGAGCAAAGATAGGGGATAAGGAATTCTTCACATATATAAATGCCAAGGAGAGCAGGACAAACCAGATCGGACCTTTACGTAAGGGAAAGGGGATAGTATTAAATACATCCGCTTCTGTTGCAGATGAACTCAACAGTTATTTTGCATCGATATTTAAAAATTAAAAACATTTTGTGGCAATGGGAAATTGTGGGAGCGAAGTTGAAAAATATGTAATTAATGATATTGAAATTTCGCAAGATTATTTAATGAAAAAAAACTTTTGAGCCTACAGGCCAGTAAGGCTCCTGGAGATGATGGAATACACCCTATAATCTTAAGGGAGGCGACAAGTGAGTGCATTGAACCATTGAGGCTAATTATGCGAGCATCACTAGACTTTGGGGAGATTCCTTTGGATTCGAAAAGTGCCAATGTATCTCTCATACATAAGGGTGGCTCTAATAAAAGTGAAGTGGGAAATTATCGACCTGTCAGTCTCACTTCAGTGGTAGGGAAAATTCATGGAGGCAATAATCATAATTTTGACATTGTTTATTTAGATTTCAGCAAAGCTTTTGACTCAGTCCCACATGAGCGGTTGCTTTATAAGCTGGAACAGGTTGGAATCACTGGGAAAATCCTTAGATGGATACCAGGATGGCTCCAGGGCAGGAGGCAGAGGGTTGTGATAAATGGCTATTCCTCAGATTGGGTTGATGTAAGAAGTGGGGTTCCCCAAGGATCAGTATTAGGACCACTGTTGTTTTTAATTTTCATAAATGACATCGATGAAGGGATAGAGAGCTTGATGTCTAAATTTGCAGATGATGTTAAAATTGGTAGAGTAGTTAATGATCACTGTCAAGCTGAGCTTCTTCAGAGAGACCTAGAATAGACTTCAGGAATGATCACAAAAATGGCAGCTATGCTTTAATCCAACAAAGTGTAAGGTATTACACCTGGGAAACAGTAATCCCAAAATAACTTATTCACTTGGTGGAGTTCAACTAAACCCAGTACTGGAGGAAAGGGACTTGGGTGTTATGATACGGTCAGACATGAAATTCTCTAAGCATTGTAAACAGGTTGCAAGGAAGGCCCATGGTGTCCTATCGATGATCTATCAAACTTTTGCAAGTAGAGATAGGGACGTGATAATCCCATTATATAAGGCTTTTGTTAGACCACACTTGGAATACTGTGTTCAAGTATGGAGACCACACCTAAAGAAAGACATTGAGCTTCTTGAAAGGGTGCAAAGACGGGTAACTCACCTGGCGAGATCGACAAAAGGGCGCCCTTATGAAGAAAGACTTCGAATATGTGGGTTGCAGAGTTTGAAAACTAGACACCTCAGAGGAGATTTGATTGAGGTGTTTAAGACTTTGACAGGCACCAGTAAAATGAATGAGGGCGAAATTTTCAAGATTATAAATGATGCTAGAACTATCATCTGGATAGTACCTTCAGGTGAGGGAAGCGCATAGGATAATAGGTTTAATTTCCTTTTCTCTTATTAATTATTATTTATTTATTTATAATTTTTTTTTATCATTGTTTTATTCGTTTTTTTTTTTTTTTTTTTTTTTTTGGCTGATGCAGCATAAGCCATAGGCTTTCTTGCACCATGCGGCCATTACTAATACTAATAATGAAAATTTTTACTCCTAACAAGTTAAGAGTGGGGATGTGTATAAAATGGCACAATAAATGTAATTTTACCTACATTAATGAGGCAGCAGATAGATTAAGGGATTGTCTGGGAAACCACAGTACTGTTATTTCCAAGAATCACTATCCTTCATCCACTCATTTAATCACCTATTATGGAAATATAAATCTGACACCTTCCAAACCCATAGTCAAAAGCCAAATTGCTCTACCTTCACAAGTTCTATACACCACCAAATATGGAGGATGCGGAAAGGTCAGGGAATGACCACCGCATATCCCTGGAGCAATATGGCCTTAGTTGCTAATGCTCCTAAAAACCAAATAACAACAACAAGATCTATAAAGTTGAATCATATAACTTTTGAAAATAAAATTGAGATCTCATGTCACTCAAAACACTAGAATAAATGTTTGTTAAGCCAATTTATTATCCTGATCATTTTGGATAAAACGAATGCAATTTGTTTTATAGCATATTTAAATCAGCTATCACTAACAGGAAATCCCAGATACATGAGGATCATTTTGACAATAAGAAAAAGCATTTTCAAATTTTCATTTGTTATTCACAAACAAAGGTAAAATTTCTTGAAGAGAAATTAGAAATTAAGAGAGCTGGATAATAGTTTTAGAGTGCAGAGGGGGGTAAAGGGAGGGGAAGGTAAAATGATTCTCAGTTAAGTGACAATGGGTTAATTATCTCAAAATCTACCTCTTGGTTCCAAGTTAATAGGCATGCTTTGTTAAATTGTCTGAGGGACAGATTCACCTGCTGCCTGAGTCACACAAAATAATTTGATCTGGGTGTGTATGGGAGAAGGGGTTAATTTTATATTAATAGAAAAATGAATCTTTGTATTACTCCTGACTGAAACCAAACTGGTAAAAGTCCTTTCTGAAGAGGGAAAAAAGGGGGAAAGCAGAAATGTCACTCTCCTTCATTAGTGGTATTAAAATAATACTGATACAAGGCAGAATACCTTGTTCATGAAGAGACTTTAAGAGCCAAGTACATGGTACCAGGCTAGGGTGTATCCTTAGAAACAAATAACATTATCAACAGTGCTGCCTAATTTTCTATATCTTTTTACATTGTATAGTATGCAAAATACATTTAAAAATCTGAGACACCACTAGGACAGACAACTGTTTTAAAGTTTACTAGCTTCTCATAAGCTGGTAGGCGGTTCCATTAACAAACATAGGGTAAACTAAGAATAATCTCTTATTAGCATTAGTAGAGGCATATGATGCAAGAAAGCAAGCTTATGCAGCATAAGGCAAAAAAAAAAAAAAAATGACTTCCATTTCACCCCTCCGTTCATTCAAAATACCTGTCCAGCTGAGCCTTAAATTTATTTAGGCTATCAACTTCCACAACAAGGGATGGAAGGCTGTTCCACCAACCAACTACCCGCTGGCTAAAGGCAAATTTCCGCACATCTATCCTACATCTGTCTTTCCTCAAACTGAATTTATGACATCTGAGGTGATTATTCTGAGCAAGAGGAAGAATCCCATCAGCACTGAACATGCTCAAACCATTCAAGGCTTTATACACCTCTATCAGATCACCTCGCCGGTGCCTATTCTCCAGACACTAATTTGCAAAACTTAAGCCTTTCTTCGTAAGAGCAACCCTTTGTTCCATTCACTAATCTTGTTCTTGTATATCATTGACAAGACACCATGAGCTACTCTTGCAGCCCATATGCACTGCTTAGAGAACTTTATATCTGCCTGCACAATTACCCACAGGTCCTTTTCATTCTCTACCACTGTCAGTGTAGTACCACAGAGTTGATACATTGCTCTGGGGTTGCTGTTTCCCATATGTAGTACTTTACATTTGTCAATGTTAAACTTCATTTGCCACCTCTCAGCCCATCTGCTCAACCTTTCCAGATCCTGTTGCAGTAGCATAGTGTCAGTTGACAACCCTGCCAACATTTGTATCGTCTGCAAAGTGGACATTAAGCTTGATATACCATCATCAATATCATATTTATGATGGTATATCATTTATATTGATGATGGATAATAATGGACGCAACACTGAACCCTGAGAGACTCCACTAATAACATTAGATCACGATGAGCAGTGTCCATTGATTACCACACTCTGTCTTCTCCTCCTCACCCATCCCTTTATCCATAACAGCAATTTGTCTCCAATGCTATACTGCTCCAATTTGTACAGCAGTCTTCCGTGTGCAACAGTATCAAAAGCCTTTCTAAGATCCAAATATATAATATCAAAGTTATTCCCTGCATTCAGTTCTTTTGTGACTGCATCATAGTATCCAATCAAATTGGTCAGGCAAGGCTTTCCCTTAACAAAATCATGCTGTGTCCGATCTATAACTGAAGTCTTGTCTAGATGATCCTGCAGTGCTTCTTTAATCAGTGCCTCCATTAATTTTGCTGGAACAGAAGTTAAACTCACAGGACTATAATTACTTGTGTCAGCCTTTGATCCTCCTTTGTGAATTGGGGTCACATTTGCACATCTACAGTCTATGGGTACCTAACCTGAGTCCAAGGAAGCTCTCATAATTATGGCTAAGGGTATGCTTACTTCCTTTGCTGCCTCCTTTAATATAACTGGATAGATCCCATCCACCCCAGGTGCCTTTCTTGTGTTTATCTTCAACAATTTCTCCTCCACTTTACTCTCAGTTATTACAAGATTATCTAGCTTACTGCCAGAGTTGAATTCACCTCTGGCATTCCCCTCGCTGAATAACTCCTCATATGTGAATGTCGATGCAAAATATTCATTTAGTTTGTTTGCTACCTGAGCAGGACCATCAACAGTTGAAACATCGATATCAAGTGGACCAATCTGATTCATCCCCTTCCTTCTAGAGTTTACATAAGTGAAGAACTCTTTACTGTTTTTCTTTGCATCTTTTGCCAAAGATTTCTCGTAATCTACTTTCACCTGCCTAACATCCTTTGTAACTTTTTTACACACCAGATTATATCTGTCACAGCCTTCTGTGTCACATGTTAATTTATATGTATCCCATGCATTTTTCTTCTCTGCCATATGTCTCATTGGTTCATCTGACATCCATTTAGGCCTAAACCTTGAATAATATTTTTTAGTTGGTATGTAAAGCCTAGTAGTTTCCAAGATAAGTTCTTTGAATGCTTCCCATTTTGAATTTGCTGTTGGTAACATCGTCAGATGGTCCCAGTGTATAGAATTTAAATACTGTCTCAGACCATCGTAGTGACCTTTACAAAAGCAAAAACCCTTTCCTTTACCCCTGATGGTAGTTACCTCTTTGAGTAAATCCCACTTCAGCACACTGTGATCACTGCCACCTAGTGGTTCCTTTATCTGCAGATTCTTAATGCATGAAGAATCACTACTGATAATCAGATCAAGAGTATTACTCCCTCTAGTTGCCTCCCGAACATGCTGATGTAGAAAACAATCATCCAATAAATCCACAAAAGTCTTGCTAGAGTGTGGGTGACCAACCCACAAATTGCAGTCAATATCTGGGAAATTAAAATCCCCCATTAGCATTAGCATTAGTAGAGGCATTTGATGCAAGAAAGCAAGCTTATGCAGCATCAGCCAAAAAAAAAAAAAAAAAAACCACTTCCACTTCACCCCTCTGTTCGTTCAAAATACCTGTCCAGCTGAGCCTTAAACTTATTTAGGCTATCAACCTCCACCACAAGGGATGGAAGTCTGTTCCACCAACCAACCACCCGCTGGCTAAAGGCAAATTTCCGCACGTCTATCCTACATCTGTCTTTCCTCAATTTGAATTTATGCCCTCTCAGGTGATTTTTCTGAGCTAGAGGAAGAATCCCATCAGCATTGAGCATGCTTAAACCATTCAAGGCTTTATACACCTCTATCAGATCACCTCGCTGGTGCCTAGTCTCCAGACACTGTAATTTGCAAAACTTAAGCCTTTCTTCGTAAGAGCACCCCTTTGTTCCATTCACTAATCTTGTTGCCCTTCTCTGTACTCGTTCCAGCAGCTCTACATCCTTCTTGAAATGAGGCCTCCAGACCTGTATACAGTACTCTAGGTGTGGCCTGACCATCGCCTTATACAATGAAATAATCACCTCCTTATCCCTGCTGGAAAAATTCCTGTATATCATTGACAATACTCCATGAGCTACTCTTGCAGCCCGTCTGCACTGCTCAGAGAACTTCATATCTGCCTGCACAACCACCCCCAAGTCCCTTTCATTCTCTACAACTGTCAGTGTTGTACCACAGAGTTGATACGTTGCTCTGGGGTTGCTGTTTCCCATGTGTAGTACTTTACATTTGTCAATGTTAAACTTCATTTGCCACCTCTCAGCCCATCTGCTCAACCTTTCCAGATCCTGTTGCAGCAGCATAGTGTCAGTAGTGTCCTTGACAACCCTGCCAACCTTTGTATCGTCTGCAAACTTGGACATTAAGCCCGATATACCATCATCAATATCATTTATAAATACAGAAAACAATAATGGACCCAACACTGAGCCCTGAGGGACTCCACTAATAACATCAGTCCACGATGAGCAGTGTCCATTGATTACCACTCTCTGTCTTCTCCCCCTCAACCACCCCTTTATCCATAGCAGCAATTTGCCTCCAATGTCACACTGCTCCAATTTGTGTAGCAGTCTTCCATGTGCAACAGTATCAAAAGCCTTTCTAAGATCCAAGTATATAATATCAAAGTTATTCCCTGCATCCAGTTCTTTTGTGACTGCATCATAGTATCCAATCAAGTTGGTCAGGCAAGACTTCCCCTTAACAAAACCATGCTGTGTCTGAGCTATAACTGAAGTCTTGTCTAAATGATCCTGCAGTGCTTCTTTAACCAGTGCCTCCATTAATTTTCCTGGTACAGAAGTTAAGCTCACAGGTCTATAATTACTTGTGTCAGCCTTTGATCCTCCTTTGTGAATTGGGGTCACATTTGCACATTTCCAGTCTATGGGTACCTCCCCTAAGTCCAAGGAAGCTCTCATAATTATGGCTAAGGGTTTGCTTACTTCCTTTGCTGCCTCCTTTAATATAACTGGATAGATCCCATCCACCCCGGGTGCCTTTCTTGTGTTTATCTTCAACGGTTTCTCCTCCACTTTACTCCCAGTTATTTCAAGATTCTGTAGCTTACTGCTAGAGTTGAATACACCTCTGGCATTCCCCTCGCTGAATAACTCCTCATGTGTGAATGTCGATGCAAAATATTCATTTAGTTTGTTAGCTACCTGAGCAGGATCATCAACACTTGACCCATCAATATCAAGTGGACCAATCTGATTCATCCCCTTCCTTCTAGAGTTTACATAAGTAAAGAACTCTTTGCTGTTTTTCTTTGCATCCCTTGCCAAGGATTTCTCGTAATCTGCCTTCGCCTGCCTAACCTCCTTTGTAACTTGGTTGCATATCAACTTGTATCTATCATAGGCTTCTGTGTCATGTGTTAATTTGTATGTATCCCATGCATTTTTCTTCTCTGCCATACGCCTCATTAGTTCATCTGACATCCATTTTGGCCTAAACCTTGAACAATATTATAAGACTCTCTGATTTACTGGCCCACTCTATTTCCTTGTACAGTTTCTTATTATACTCATCAGAGTCATTAGGCCTATAGCACATTCCTACTCACAATTTTGATCTCCCAATGCTTAAGTCACACAAACTGACTCAACACTGCACTGTCCAGCGATGTTGACTGGCTTCACTTTCTTGGATTTTATGTGTTTCTTAACTAACAGCATAACCCATCCTCCCTTCCTATCCTGTCTATCCTTTCTGTACACATTGTACTCCCCAAATTCAAGTTCTGCATTCCTTATATCTGTGTGACACCACATCTCTGATAACCCAACAATATCTGCCTTTGATGTTTTGAGCAATACCCCAAATTCATCAAATTTATTTACCAAACTCTTAGAATTGGTGTACACGCAAGTATACATACACCTGTTCCTATTCTTAACTACCCTAACACAACCCATGTGTTTACTTGTACTGCAGCGACTCCCAGCAGTCTCTGAAATATCCTGCATCTTGTTTTCCAGGCTGCTGCTCATTCCAATAGAAGCAGTGCAAAAATCACTTTCACCTCTGCCAGTGGCTACTGTTAATCTTTTAGTCTTTGCATCTCCCCAAGCTAGCAGTTTTCCGACACACCTAACACTGCCTCGATAGCATCAGCAAATATTCTTGCACCTTTTCTATTTAACTGTATCCCATCCCTGTAGAAGCAGTCTCTCCTGTTAACAAGTACAGACCAGGCTGAAAAAAATTTTACCCCTTGAGCCTTGCACAATCTTTCCAGGGCCGAATTGATTGACATGGCTCTCATCATATTCTCCCTCCTATCGTGTCTGGGCAGAGTTGCAGACACTTTCAAATTCAACCCTAATTCACGGCTTTTTCTCAACAGTGACCTGTACTTGTTAAGTAATTCTGCCGGTCTCCTAATCTTAATATCATTAGTGCCAACGTGTACAACTATATCATCTTTTGTGCCCTTAAAAGATGATATCTGCTCTACAACATCATCAACCTTTGCCCCTGGCAGACATACCCTGGTCCTGTTTCACCTATCCTTTTTACAAAGCATGTTCCATTTTGTCTAAATAAACAGCCAACTAGTATATGGGGGGAGAGAAAAAAACGCCATTTAAAAAAAAAACGTTATGTTCATAGCCCATTCAAAATAAGAAAGAACGATGATAATGGCATTTGTCTCTGAGGTGAACAAAAGTTCAAGTCTATGTAGCAAAGACTGCAGTTGGTAAATTCTTTCCATGAGACTTTTCCAAGTGCACAGCAGAAATCCACTCCATGATCAAATCAAATGCATTTTAAAAAAATCAAAATTTGCACCCTTTTTGGTGCAAATTTTGATTTCATTTCAGCTAATACACGTTGATTTCATTTCAGCTAATACAACTAGAGGGAGCAATCATTAAAATCTATAACTTTGTTGGAAATAACAACAGGAAGTCACTTTATGCTATAATCTTTAATATTTCTGTTGCCAGGGCAAGCCTTATAGTTCTGGGATTGTGGAGGGGCACAAGTACAAGAATTACCATTCAGGAAAAGCATAGCAAGTAGGGGGCTCCCCATTGGGATGTGGTGGATCTCTTTTCAGTACAAGGATCTGGGTGCACTGCATCTACTGCACTATGCTAAGGACAGGCACTATCTGTTGCAATGGCTTGCCCTTTGGAAATGCTTATGCTATTCTTACTCATGCTACAACTTCCAGACAATGATACTGATAATGATATTAAATCTTTCATGCACCCTCCCTTCTGGGAGATTTTCTTATGAAGCATTTTGCAACCTTTTCAATTTACCTTCAAATATTATAAGATTACACTAGACTGCATAAAACAATCCGATTGCTACTGTATTTTGTTTCCTGATGGGACTAGCTGTAGTTGAAAACTGAGATAAAACAAAACTGATATATACAGAGTGGCCACTTTATTAGTAACACTTACGCTTTTCATGAAATGGAGAACTCCTTCAGTAACAGCATGAATATGAAAGATGAATAACTTAAAATGCTGCATGTTGGTCTGCACCAAACACACTAGAATATCTGGGAAACAACTCTCCTGCAGTGTCCACATAAGACTGTGGGTGTATTTAGAGTGGTCCAACAACCAAATAACACAGTCAATCTTGTGGTCAGAAACAGCTTCTTGATGCAAGATGACAAATGAGTTTGAGAAGACTTGTGCAGGGTAATTGGAAGGTATGGTCAGTCAAATAATAACACAGTATAAGTTAGTGATGGTAACCAAAGAGACATTTCAGAACACACGAGTCACTGTAGCTTGTTATAGATAAGGTATCACAGATGGGAAACTGATGGTTAACCTGCATTCCACTCCTGTCAGCAAAAAACAGGAAGGTGTGGTTAAAGTGCGTTCAGGAACACTAACACCAGACAGTGGAGGAGTGAAAAAATGCTATTTCGAGTGCTAGGTCTTAATTCCTGCCATTTCATTCTAATGGGAGAACCAGAATATGGCAAAAGCACGATTGCATTGGGCTTCTTGATACCACCGGAGCAAGTTTTGCATGCCACAGGTTATGTAGAAATTGTTTCTGAACTGGAAAAATCCTCTTTTTGACTGTAATGCATCCACCCTTGTTCTTTTAACATTATAATGTGCAACGTCATAAGGCCAGGATTGTAGGGCAATAGTTCCAAGAACATGAGAGCGAATTCAGCCTACTGCAGTGGCTTCCCCAGTCACCAGGTCTCAATCATCTGAGCATCTGTGGGAAAAAGTGGAATGAGCTCTTTTGGAATAGAGAACTGCAACCATCAAATTTGCATTTTCAAAGACTACAGGAAGCAGTGGAGTCTTTAGTGGACAGTATACGCAGGGCTTTAGTGGAGGGTATATGCAGGTATATGCCATATACCTTCTGGTTTTTGAAAGACTTAAAAAAAAAAAAAAAAACAAATATTATAAAAATATTTACTGAAAATTAAAAAATAAATTTATTAGAATTTGATTCTTAGGCAATACTTATAGTTTTATTATTTTTTAATATATATGCCATATATACAAGTAAGTAAATATGCCATGTGTGTGTGTATATATATATATATGGGTATATGCCATATACCCTCTAGAATTCAATTAAGCCTGATATGCACAGTATATCTCTGCTTTGCATAACATTCATAGAGTATACCTTCTGCTAAGTGTACGACTACAGCACTGTCAGCATCCCTGTGGCATGCTTTTCACACCTTGCCTGCCATGATGAAACCATGCTATTCTGAGGGTTATTGGGTATCTACTCACTAATAAGTGTTACTAATAAAGTGGCCACTCAGTGTATAGTTTATACTGATTTTATGAATATCATGCGTTTATGCAAAAATAATAATTAAATAAATAAATTTCCACACTGAAACATTAAATATAATTAAATAAAACACATGACACCAATCATAGTTTTTTTTGGTTTTTTTTATTTTTATATAATAGTTCAATACATTCACTTTTATTGAAAAATTTTGAAATTTCAACAATTAAATGGTACCAAATGAATATAGATTAAAGTATCTAGTTATATTAGAATATGAATATTGCAGTATATTTCCTGCAAAATTTTGCATTTATCAATTTAAATCAAGGAGAAATAAAATAAAAATGGTTACTTAAATGAACAGCTGTTATACATTTGATTCATTTTAAATTTAAAAAAATATATATAAAAATTTTGAATAGAAATCAATTAATGAATAGAAACAGATATCTTGAGTGCATATATGAGGCAGTGTGAGTGTAAAGGATACTTTAAGATACAAAGAAAAGGTTATATAAAAGAGATAAAAAGGATAAATTCTGGAGGAACAAAAAATACATAAATAAATAAAATAGCGATGGCAAACAAATTCATAAATTTATATGGATAGCAAAGTAAACAAAACTGCATAATCATTAATGAAATAAACAAATGCACACGAATATACAGAAAGACTATACTAAATCATATAAAAACAATGTCTCAAAGATTCAAAATAAAAAAAGGTACTCTTTTATTTTTATTTAAAATTCCTAGTTAAAAATTATCAATTTTGTGTTATGGAACATTATTCTAAACATAAAAGGAATGAAAATTTAATAAAAAAAAAAAGAAACGAGAAAAGAAAAGAAAAGAAAATTTGCATATGGACCTCGTTTATTCCAATATAGGATTCAGTGCATAAAGAATCCAGGGAATATATACAACAGTAAGATGAAAAGATAGGCTAAGTGTAACTTATGTAGCTGTGATGTGCCAATCATTATGAAAAGCTCAAATACAAGCATATTAGAGAAGCACTGAAGAAAACCAAAAATTAGAGAAGAGTAAAGGAGGACCAAAAATGTGGAAAAAAAAAATTATATATATATGACCTGAGAAATTTTACAAAGGTTGGATAAACAGAAAAAGCATCTGACAACACTGAAAGATTCTCTGAAGATGTTACACAATCTGGAATATTTTATATATGCCAGCACAGGAAGAAACTATAGCACCTACAGTAATCAAAAGAGGAAAAAAAATTACTTGATTAATTCTTATTTCTCTCCAAATTTAGCAATTTGATGGTTCATAAGCTGGCAGAAGAGACAAAATTGTTTCAGAAAACACATTTTCAATTCAGAATACATATCTCTTTAGTAATTTGTTCACATCAAGCTGAAACTTGGAATGCAAAGTTATGCATTCCAAGATAGTGTGACAATGTGGTCTAAATGTATTTTGAGTGGAGTTAATTATAATTTGCAAGGAATACCTAGACAAAGGGAAATACTTATGAACAATGAGAACAGACCTCTATACTAATACACAGTTTGTGATCAAAAAGTTCCAAAATACTGCTGGTAGGGCAAGACCAATGTTAATAACACAAATGCACAATATATGGTGGCACTTTATTAGAATAATTTGGTCGGTGTTGAATGATACCCAAGAGGCTAAAAAATAATGGAATACACCTCAGGAGTCCCTTCTATAGCAATATTAGTTAAAAATACTGACCTTACAGTCGCAAAGGTGGGTCACCTCTGCTCTCCAGTGGCAGTGTTTGCCCATTTAACTCCAGGGGCTCACATCTAGTGAGTATGGACTTGGCACACCCAGGGTCCTGAGCTGGATATCATCACTGTTCTCTTTCTTTCTTTCTTCTTGGTGATTCCCTTCTACTTCTGAAATCTCTCTTTTTTTTTTAGGTAGTGCAGCATAAGCCTCAGGCTCTCTTGCACTATATGGCTAGTAATAATAATACTAATAATAATAATATCACCAGTGATGTAGGACAGTTTTACATTATTTCACTATTTTCTACACCAGGCAGTTCATAAATCCAGTTATTGAATACCTACAAGCAGTCATAGACTTGCTATCTACTGCAAATATCATAGTGTGTGCTGATATCAACTGCCAGTCAGCATTATGGCATAGCCATACAAAGACAGAGCAAGCACATACAACCAGATACTTTCAGACTATACAGTTACCTCACCCTTTCAAGTGTTAAATCAACCAAATAATCCCCCAAATTTTAGCAGTACCATGTAGGAGGAGAATGACATTAATGTTACTCTTGCTATCAATTCAATAGCTTATAAAATTACAGACTGGTGTGTCCAGCCTATCTGGACCACATCAGATCATAGAGCCATCACCTTCAAACTAAACAGGCAATTACAAATATCCCAACACTCCTTGTTGTATATCAAAAGCTATAACCTTAAAAAGGCAAACTGGCAGATTTTTGCAGAACATACAGCAGCTCAGCTGCAAAAACAGGAAAATGAATGGTCTAGATCAGGCAACTGTAGCTCGGATAAGCAAGCACTGACTATGACAAACATTTTAACAAAAACAGCAGATCTGTCTATCCCATGGAAAAAACCAAGGAAGCAGGCAGTCCCCTGGTGGAGCCCTGAACTGACTGTACTCAGGAGAAGGGTGCACCAGGCAAGGAGAAATTTTCAAAGAGCCACAACATGTTGGCCACAAAATAAGCTGGATGCATTGAGAGATTCTTATAGAACTCTCAGGAATTAGTATACAGTCCTCATAAGGTACAAGAAAAAGGAATGCTGGAGGCACTTAGGGGAAATCACTGGAAACAACAACCCTTGGGGAGTTGTCTACAGAATAGTGACCAACAAGCTGCCAACAGGAGATGGCTACTGTCAAAGAGGAGATAGAAACTACTTTCAAACCAGATGGAACATCAATTTACAGTTAGTAAATAACATTTATAGAATGTTATTTACGATCTCTGTAAATAACATTCTAGACAGTATTATTCAGACTGAAACTGGGGATCATTCCCTCACCCAGTTGGACATTATAAAAGAAAACACTGAATATGACAATGCCAATACTGAACCTCTGTTTACTATACAAGACTTAGAAATAGCACTATCTAAAACCAAAAACAATAAATGCGTAGGTTTTGACCTCTTATAGGCTGACATTATCAAAAAATTAGTGGAAATAGCACCAGACAAATTAATAGCACTAAATAATAACTGTATGACAGAAGGTATATTCCCAAAAAATATGGAAAAAAGCTGTATTAAGATTAATTCTCAAAAAGTAGGAGGTTTCTCGAGAAACCCCCTACTGATCCCAAATCATATAGCCCTACTCCCTGTACTAGGGAAAATAATAAACAGCAGATTAGCTCAATACTAACGCAGATGCAGGTTTACATTCCAACAATCAGTTATGGTTTAAGCAGGACAACTCTACGGAGAATGCCATGCACCACCTACTAACAACAGTTATAGGAAAAATATATGCTGGCAATCTCTATTGACTTTACTGGGGCATTTGCCTCACTTTGGTGGCCTAGTGTCCTTAGGAGCCTCCACCAGGCAAATGCTCCACAAAACCTATATAAGGTAATAAACAGCTACCTTACAGACAGAAGTGTCTCAGTGCACACATGGTTCCAAGGCCGACCGGGCTAGCCAGATGGGTAAAATGCCTGCCTGGCAACTCAAAGATCACGGGTTCAAATCCTGCCTCAGGCTTGGATAAGAATAAAATGTAAAAAAAAATTTGGGAGGTGCATTGTGGCCACAGAATCCAATGTGCCAACAACTAACAAAAAAAAAAAAAAAACAAGGTTCCAGGAATTGACCCACCCTATGAATAAAGGTTGCCTGCAGGGATCAATCCTTGGCCCTTTCTTCTGGAACATTGTTCTGGACAAAGTTTTGGCCTTGGATCTGAGCCCTGTGGATAGACTTGCCTTTGCTGATAACACGATTTTCCTTGTAAAAGGTAATATGCAAGTGGTTGTAGAACAAAGCTCAAATGCCACCCTCTTTCAGCTGCAGGAGAAGGCACAAATGCACATGCTCAAAATATTGCCTGAAAAAACCACTTCTAAAAGGCAATTTGGACATAAGAAGACATCCACAAATTAAAATTAACACAACTACTATAAAAGTAGTTACAGAACTAAAATATCTTGGAGTGGTCTTTGATTCTAAATTAACTTTTTATCCCCATTTGACATACTTGGCAAAGAAAGTGAGAAATTATGCAGGTATGATTCCCAGGATCAGTCAATCAGACTGGGGGCTCAACAGAAAGACCCTGGCAATCATATACCATGCAATGTTCCTACCTGTTATCACCTATGCTGCTGGTGCATGGTTCATCTGTTCAGCCATAGTAAGAAACAGGAATAAATCAGAATCAATACAAAGGACAATAATTCTAACCATTACTAGAGCATGTCGCACAGTGAGCACACCTGCTGTACAGTTGCTGGCTGGAGCTCTCCCACTTTATCTGGAAGTAGTCAAAATAGGGCTTGTATTATAGACTTAAAAAGGTCATACCCACAGAATTTCTGAGGATAGCCCTTGATGCAGCCAACACCTTCAATGCTGAAAGAAAAAGAATAGCCACAAAGCTCCATGAGCTAGGGCAAACAAAATGGGAGCAAGAAACCAGAGATCTAGTTACCAAAGGTTTCTGCCACGGGTGACAATGGTCAGTCCAAAGCACCTAAGTGGTATGCCCCTGGACATTTTTACAACATTCATATTGACATGTCACGGCTCCCTATAAAGGCAAAACTAACCTCCTTAGGGCTGACTGATCACCCAAATTGCAACTGTGGCTACATCATTCCAGCTTGCCTCAGTCTTAAGTAAGTTTCACCATTTAGAGTACAGTTTTGTTTATCTGTACAATGGCAGACGTGGGATACTTTTGAAAATAGAAACTGAAACTCAAATACTCATGCAGTTTTTTCAAGATTATTCCAGGTGATAAAACTTTATGTAAACAAAAAGTAACATTCTTTTCCTTGTGAGTTACTATGCTAAAGAAGGCAAAAATTAAGAGTAGTCAGTTGTGTTTTTTGACATCAATGGGATTAAGTATCAGAAATTGCTTAGACCTTGCAAAATTGTCAATCATTCTACAAAGAAATTCCATAGCCTGTATGGGAAGCTCTGTACTCTCTAAATTTATATTTCTTGAGATTTCTTCTTATTGCCAAAATTAAAATATACACTCAAAGGGTTGAGGTTTACTTATGTTTTGGAGAATGAAAAAATTTCATAATGTATACTGAAGGGGAAGGGAATCTACATGGAGATAAGTTATCTCCATGTAGAGTTGAGAATGAGAGTTTGGGAATATTCATATGTTAACTAGGTCAGCAGCAACATGACAAGTAGAATATGTAAGATATATATTTATTTATTTTATTATTCTGGTTCAGCAAAAGCTAAGGCTTCCTTACAGAATATGGCAAATACTAGTACTGTTTGAGCGACAGTTACAATTTCTTTTAAACTGGAATCTTGGAAAACTTACAGAGCTCTGAGAACATATATCCAAGAAACTTAGATTTTGATGAAGTGAAAGTGACAGGAGTTATAAGGAACAATAACAGAAGTCAGCGTTTGATTTTTTTAATGATGAACATCCATATTTTGCTGGAAGTTATGGTTATAAGAATATCTAGCAAAGGAAGGACATCTCGGTTCTTGAATTCCATTTTAAACTTTATTGATCAGTGTCATATTTTAGGTAATTTCAACCTTGAGCATCTTCTGCAATTTTAAAATACAACCTTGTTATATCAATGGATGTAAGTTACTGAAGGACTTTAAATTCAACAAGCAAGATTATAACATTATCACAAGGACCTTGTGATTACCACCACCACCACCAAGTTAGTGAGTGTTAGTGTGTTAGTGAGTGAGTACGAGTATGTGAGAGAGTCAGTGAGTGAGTGCGAGTATGAGAGAGAGTCAGTGAATGAGAATGCATGAGTGAGTGAGTGAGTGAGTGAGGGAGCAAGTGAGTTGGTATGAGAGAGTGAGTGATTATGAGTGAGCGTGAGTGAGTAAGAGAATGAGTGAATGACAATGAGTGTGTGAGAGAGTGATTGAATGACAGTGAGTGTGTGAGAGAGAATGAGTGAGTGATGGTGAGTGAGTGAGTAATTGAATGAGTTAGTGTGAGTGGGCACGTGAGTGAGTAATTGAATGAGTTAGTGTGAGTGAACACGTGAGTCAGTGTGAATGAGGGAGAGTGTGAGCGAATGACAGTGAGAGAGAGATAAAGTGAATGAGTGTGAGTGAGTGAAAGTAAATGAGTGAGTGAAATTGAATGAGTGTGAATGAGTGAAAGTGAATGAGTGTGAGTGAGTGAAAGTGAATGAGTGTGAGTGAGTGAAAGTGAATGAGTGTGAGTGAGTGAGTGTGAGTGAGTGAAAGTGAATGAGTGTGAGTGAGTGAAAGTGAGTGTGAGAATGAATGAGCGAGTGTAGTGAATGACAGTGAGTATGAGAGTGTGAATGAGTGAGAGTGAATGAGTGATTTAATGAAAGTGAGTGAGAGTGAACGAGTGAGTGTGTGAATGAGTGAGTGATTCAGTGAAAATGAATGAGTGAGTGATTCAGTGAAAGTGAATGAGTGAGTGTTAGTGAATGACACTGAGTATGAGAGTGTGGGAGGGTGAATGAGTGAGAGTGAATGAGCGAGTGAGTGTGTGAATGAGTGAGTGATTCAGTGAAATGGGTGACTGATTCAGTGAAAGTGAATGAGTGATTCAGTGAAAGTGAATGAGAGAGTGATTCAGCGAAAGTGAATGAGTGTGTGAGAGTGAACGAGTGAGTGAGTGAATGAGTGAGAGAGAGTGAACGAGTGTGTGAATGAGTGAGAAAGAGTGAACGAGTGAGTGTGTGAATGAGTGAGTGAATGAATGAATGAATGACAGCGAATGTGAGTGGTGAGTGTGGGAAGGTGAATGAGTGAGGGTGAGTGATTGAGTGTCAGAGTGAATGAATGTAAGAGAGTGAATGAAAGAGTGTGAATGAGTGAGTGAATGAATGACAGCGAATGTGAGTGGTGAGTATGGGAAGGTGAATGAGTGAGGGTGAGTGATTGAGTGTCAGAGTGAATGAATGTAAGAGAGTGAATGAAAGAGTGTGAATGAGTGAGTGAATGAATGAATGAATGACAGCGAATGTGAGTGGTGAGTGTGGGAAGGTGAATGAGTGAGGGTGAGTGATTGAGTGTCAGAGTGAATGAATGTAAGAGAGTGAATGAAAGAGTGTGAATGAGTGAGTTTGATTGAATGACAGCGAGTGTGAGGGAGAGTGAATAAATGACAGCGAGTGTGAATGAGTGTGACAGAGCGAGTGAGAGTGAGTGAGAGTGAATGAGTGAACTTGAATGAGTGAGTGAATGAGTGAGTGAACCTGAATGAGTGAGAGTGAATGAGTGAGTGAATGACTGAGTATGAGAAAGAGAAAATGAGTGAGTGAATGATTGCGAATGAGTGAATATGACTGAATGACAGTGAGTGTGAGCAAGAGAGATTGAATGACAGCGAGTGCGTAAAAGTGAATGAGTGAATATGACTGAATGACAGTGAGTGTGAGCAAGAGAGATTGAATGACAGTGAGTGCGTAAAAGTGAATGAGTGAATGTGTATGAATGAGTGTGACAGAGCGAGTGAGAGTGAATGAGAGTGTATGAGTGAGTGAGTGAGAGTGAATGAGAGAGTGAATGACTGAGCGTGAGAGAGAGAATGAGTGAATTACAGTGTGTGGGGGAGAGAGAGAGAATGAGTGAGTGAATGAGTGAATATGACTGAATGACAGTGAGTGTGAGCAAGAGAGATTGAATGACAGCGAGTCTGTAAAAGTGAATGAGTGAGTGTGTATGAATGAGTGTGACAGAGCGAGTGAGTGTGAGTGAGTATAAGACGGAGAATGAGTAAATGACAGTGAGTGTGTGTGAGAGAGAGAATGAGCGAGTGAATGAATGCGTAAGAGTTTGGTTTGGTTTGGAGTTTATTGGCGCATCAGCAACTGAGGCTATAATGCGCCAAATGAGTAAGAGAGTGAATGAGTGTGTGAGAGAGCGAGTGTGAATGAGTGAGTGAGTGAATGACAGCGAGTGTGAAAGAGTGAGTAAATGTGAATGAATGTGAGAGCGAATGAATGAGTGAATGACAGTGAGTATGAGAGAGAGCATGAGTGAATATCAGTGAGTGTGAGAGAGAGAATGAGTGAGTGAGCGTGAGAGAGAATGAATGAATGACAGCGAGTGTGAGAGTGAGTGAAGGAGCGTGAGTGAGTGAGTGTGACTGAATGACACTGAGTGTGACTGAATGACACTGAGTGTGACTGAATGACAATGAGTGTGAGCGAGAGTGAATGAATGAGAGTGAGTGAGTAAAGGTGAATGAGTGTGACAGAGCGAGTGAGAGTGAATGAGTGAGTGAATGACTGAGTATGAGAGAAAGAATGAGTGAATTACAGTGTGTGGGAGAGAGAGACAATGAGTGTGATGAATGACAGTGAGTGTGAGCGAGAGTGAATGAATGACAGCGAGTGCGAGAGAGTGAGTAAAAGTGAATGAGTGAGTGGTTATGAATGAGTGTGAGTGAGTGAGTGAGAGTGAATGTGAATGACTGAGTATGAGAGAGAGAATGAGTGAATTACAGTGTGTAGGGGAGAGAGAGAGAATGAGTGAGTGAATGAGTGTGATGAATGACAGTGAGTGTGAGCGAGAGTAAATGAATGACAGCAAGTGCAAGAGAGTGAGTAAAAGTGAATGAGTGTGACAGAGCGAGTGAGTGTGAGTGAATGAGTATAAGACGGAGAATGAGTAAATGACAGTGAGTGTGTGTGTAAGAGAGAGAATGAGTGAGTGAATGAGTGAGAGAGCGAATGAGTGAGTGTGAGAGCGAGTGAGTGAATGACTGAGTATGAGAGAGAAAGAATGAGTGAATGACTGAGTTTGAGAGAGAGAGAGAGAGAGAGAGAATGAGTGAATGACTGAGTTTGAGAGAATGAGTGAATGACAGGGAGTGTGAGACAGAATGAGTGTGAATGAACAGCAGCGAGAGCGAATGACAGCGAGTGTGAGAGAGAGAATGAGTGAATTACAGTGAGTGAATGAGAGAGAGAGAGAGAGAGAGAGAGAGAGAGAGAGAGAGAGAGAGAGAGAGAGAGAGAGAGTGGGAGTTAGTGAGAGTGAGTGAATGTGAGAGAGATCCCCATGTTCACAGCGGCTCATAACATCATTAGTGGCAATAGATGTGATGTACACAAGGTAAAACTGGCTGTCTAGCATGTTATTGAAACAGTTTTTGTGATTTCTAAGCATGTCTAACAACACAAGGAAACCACTAGGTTATAAGTGCAAGTTTTAGATCTTGGCAATGAGGCCTTGTCTGTTTCTGAAAGTATGGGCCTTGGTTGGTATACCCTATATTTTTGAAGCAGAGTAAATCTGAAGGATAATTTCTTGTGGCTGTATACAGGATGTGGTTATCTTCAAAATTAATGGGGTCTCTGTCATGAATGGTTTGAACTATGTTAAAGCTGAAGGGGAAATTAACAAAAAAAAAAATCTATTTTTGGTGACATGCTAGGAATGAGTAGGCACAACAGGTCAAAACTGAATGTGTTTTTTTTAATTCTCCATTACTTGTATGGTACCTGTGAAATTCCATACTTTGTTTTAATTATAAAAAAAATATAATAATTATTAGCTTCTATTTTACTTAAATTGAAAATGTTCTATTAATTATGAATTGTGAAACTCGATTACATAATATCACAATCATTTTGAATTTATTATTGAGAAAGAGAATACACATGTTTCAGCAGTCACTTAAAGGATTACTCAGTAAAGAAATCAAAGTAAATGTTTTCAAATCAGCTATTAGGGGTTCAGCTATATGGACAGAGTAGATAAATTGCACAAATTGCTGAAATATTGTCTGGGGATTTCATTGACTCTTGCATGACAGACTGAAGGTTAACATAGGATTACAACAGTAAAATAACTGCTCTTCACGGAATAACTGGCCCCTTGAACTGAACAAGGAAGTAAGCAAACCCTTAGCCATAATTATGAGAGCTTCCTTGGATTCAGGGGAAGTACCCATGGACTGGAGAAGTGCAAATGTGACCCCAATTCACAAACGAGGATCAAAGGCTGACACAAGTAATTATAGACCTGTTAGTTTAACTTCTGTTCCCGGAAAATTAATGGAGGCACTGGTTAAAGAAACACTGCAGGATCATCTAGACAAGACTTCAGTTTTAGCTCAGACACAGCATGGTTTTGTTAAGGGGAAGTCTTGCCTGACAAATTTGATTGGATACTATGATGCAGTCACAAAAGAACTGGATGCAGGGAATAACTTTGATATTATATACTTGGATCTTAGAAAGGCTTTTGATACTGTTGCACATGGAAGACTGCTGCACAAATTGGAGCAGTGTGGCATTGGAGGCAAATTGCTGCTATGGATAAAGGGGTGGTTGAGGGGGAGAAGACAGAGAGTGGTAATCATTGGACACTGCTCATCGTGGACTAATGTTATTAGTGGAGTCCCTCAGGGTTCAGTATTGGGTCCATTATTGTTTTCTGCATTTATAAATGATATTGATGATGGTATATCAGGCTTAATGTCCAAGTTTGCAGACGATACGAAGGTTGGCAGGGTTGTCAAGGACACTACTGACACTATACTACTGCAACAGGATCTGGAAAGGTTGAGCAGATGGGCTGAGAGGTGGCAAATGAAGTTTAACATTGACAAATGTAAAGTACTACATATGGGAAACAGCAACCCCAGAGCAACGTATCAACTCTGTGGTACTACACTGACAGTGGTAGAGAATGAAAGGGACCTGGGGGTGGTTGTGCAGGCAGATATGAAGTTTTCTGAGCAGTGCAGACGGGCAACAAGAGTAGCACAAGGTGTATTGTCGATGATATGTAGGAATTTTTCTAGCAGGAATAAGGAGGTGATTATTCCCTTGTATAAGGCAATGGTCAGGCCACACCTAGAGTACTGTATACAGGTCTGGAGGCCTCATTTCAAGAAGGATGTAGAGATGCTGGAGCGAGTACAGAGAAGGGCAACAAGATTGTTGAATGGAACAAAGGGGTGATCTTACGAAGAAAGGCTTAAGTTTTGCAAATTACAGTGTCTGGAAACTAGGCACCAGCGAGGTGATCTGATAGAGGTGTATAAAGCCTTGAATGGTTTGAGCATGCTCAATGGTGATGGGATTCTTCCTCTTGCTCAGAATAATCACCTGAGAGAGCATAAATTCGAATTGAGGAAAGACAGATGTAGAATAGACATGAGGAAATTTGCCTTTAGCCAGCAGGTGGTTGGTTGGTGGAACAGACTTCCATCCCTTGTCGTGGAGGTTGATAGCCTGAAAAAGTTTAAGGCTCAGCTGGACAGGTATTTCGAACGAACAGAGGGGTGAAGTGGAAGTGGTTATTTTTTATTTATTTATTTATTTTATTTTATTTTTTTGGCTGATGCTGCATAAGCTTGCTTTCTTGCATCAAATGCCTCTACTAATGCTAATGCTAATGCTAACTGAAAATAACATGTCACAAACCACGGGGTACAAAAAACTACCATGTTGTTTGTACACCGTGGCTTCGGGTGCAGTAGTCATTAACCATGCAATAATTGGCAAGTTGCTGTTGTAGATCATTGAAGAAATAAAAATATAAGGAAGAAATAAGAAAAAAGAAATAAAAAAATATAAAAATAAAATGTACATGAAATACAATATATGCAGCTGTAGCTGCATATATTGTATTTCATGTACAATTTACAGTTCATACATTGGTGTATTTTCTACCCACTTCACAATACACCTACAGGTATGAGGGAAAAAACACATTTTGGGATGCAAATAAAACTACATCATTTAATATTCTTGTATCTATGTTTATGTTTTATGATAGGCTACATGAACTTTAAATTATAATTTATGCTTAGTTAATCTATGTGATTTATGCTTTGAAAACCAGAAAAGGCTGAGGTTTTTTTTTTTTTTTAGGGACTCTGGACATGCATTTTGTTAAAAGAACACTAATGTTCTTTTCTAACACCATCTCCTCTAATGTTGAGGAGACGGTGTTAGAAAAAACATCCTGTAACATGTAACATCTGTAAAATCCGTTGGTGTTGAAACCAAAAATTAAAAAATGTATTATCTTATGTTTAATAAAACCACCCTTAGCAAAGAATTCACAGCATTTTGCTAAACTAGTGCTCCCACAGTCAGTGGCAGATCTTAACAGAAAATGTGCATTATCTCGAAAACTGTTAATTTGGGGCCCGATGTTCACTGTGACTTTTTTGCTTATTTTGCTTGTTAATTTTCACCTTTATATTATTATTGATCATCATTTTTGAAACATGCTGTGTGTATATATATATATATATATATATATATATATAAATTAGAATAAGGATTAAAATAAAAATAATTATACAAATATTTCAATATTATTTAAATATTTGTATAATTATATATATATATATATATATATATATATATATATATATATATATATATATAATTTTTTTTTTGTTGACATTAAAATAACCTAAATTTGAATCACATATCAGTGAGCTGATAACCAATGATTAAAATTATTTACTTGTATTTTGTAAGTTTGCTACTTATATTTTGAATTTTTAACACAAAGCATTAGATGTTAGTAACTTCTTTCCTATAGCAGTACTTGTCATATATTTTTAAACAAATCACAGCAATGATGTCTACAGGTAAAACAAAATTTCATTACAAATAAATTTAATTTAATGTTGAAATTTAAGTATCACTTATGTTACAGTACTTATCTTGGGTGTAAAAATACAAAATTTTAACAAAACAACACATTTAAAAATGTGTATAGCAATACCATAATTTTTTTTAAACTTAAACTGATAAAGGATGGCTGCAGAATAGATGTGCAAAAATTTGATTTTAGTCAGAGACTAAATGATGGTTGGAAGAAACTACCTGGTTCAATGGTAGTGGGTAATTTGAATAAATGTAAGAATTAGAAAAATTATTGGATGGATGAAATGAAATTAAACAATTTCCTGCTGTTTGACCCAGAAAAGTAAAAAGAATGCCCGAGGAAGTCGCTCAGGACTACCTTATACTAGATCCTTATAAGAAATATGAGATAAATATTTACAAAACTTTAATTAATAAGGCAGTAACAAGCATTGAGTTAAGATTTGAAACAAATAAAAAAAATTTTAATTTTTTCTTCCTTGGCCCAAGAAATCTACACAGTATAAGTGAATAATAAACAGTGATAATAACGAGGAATTAATTTCTATATTGCAAAATATTAACGTTGATTGCATAGAACTGCAGAATCATCACTTTACTGAAAATTATCAAAATTTGGAAATAAAAAAAAAACTGTAATGTGTTTTAACATCAACAGGGATAATCCATGCAAAGGTTGCATTCACTGTATACTTAATGCTATTACACAATACAATATGCATATTTGCACATACTCTAATTTATATATGCTGACACTGTCATCCACATAAGTAGCATGAGAATATGTATTTTCAACAGTAAAAATATAAAATTGTGATTACACACCAACATGGGTGAAGAAATTTTACAGGCTCTGATGATAACGAAGGTAGAGCAAGATGTATTGCATTCAATAGAGCTTAATAAAATTGACACTCTTGATTCTCAAAGCACAGAATAAACAATTATTGATGCTATAATTCTGTTTAATCAGAAAATTTTTGTTTTTGTATCTGATTTATTTAATAAAAAAAAGAAAGAATTATTAATTTTTTTTATACACTCAGAATTTGTTGTTGTTTTTTTTAACTTTTAGACCAACTGTATTTCTTAATTTGAATTATAATAAAGGAAATATAAATAATTGTTCTATTTAATTTTTTTACTTTACGAACCAACTTTATATCACATTTTTAAATACTGTATATATTGGGCCCTAAAGTTCTAAAATCTCGGTGGGCCTTTTATCTTCAGTCTGATTCCGATTACATTTATGTAAAATAAAAGTCACTGGAAATGAACAAAAAACAGTCAAATTTAAAAAAAAAAAGAGAATACCTTCTAAGTCGCAAACCACAATTTGCCAATCCCTGTATCATACTCTTTAACGTCAGGACTTTTAAGGACTGACTTTTATCTGCAAATTGCAGATTTAAATTGAAATTTCTGCATCATAGCAATGAAATTGCCGCATCATAGCACTGAAATTGCGCATCATAGCAATGAAATTGCCGCAAGTTGACTTGTTGCAACGTGTTCAGTGACTCATATGGACAGAGTAACAAATGAAATATCAAAGACAACTTTTGAAGATGCTATGTGTCATTTTAAGACTTTTCAGTGGTTTCAAAGTTTAAAGAGGGCAGCTTGTCTGTTGAAGATTATCTCACTCTAGCTAACATTCATCTTCAAAATCCAATGATTAAATCACTCAAGTTCTAATCATGAGTGACGAATGTTTAACTACCTGCGAAGGTGCTAACGAAATTGGTATTTCATATGTGATATATCAATTAATTTTAATATAAAAACTTTGGGAATGCAATTTTCTGTCAAAGACAACCCTTGCTTTGGCCACCATTAAAATTCAAAACCAATGATTCAAACAATGAGTGTTCAATATTTAACTATATCTGAAGTTGCTAATGAAATTGATATTTCATGCGTGTTACATCAATCCAATTTAACACATTTAGGTATGCAATAGTATGCAACAGACAAGTTTGTGTCCCATATCCTTGCTGATGATCACAGAGTGTGGCAAGTTCTTACATGCCAAGATCTTTGTTAACATTCTGCTGCTGGCACGCATTTTGTTTTTTCTATCATTATGGGTGATGAATTGTAGTTACGAACTGGAAACAGAGACCCAGTGCTCTCAATGGATGACTTAGTCTACTCCAAGGCCAAAAAAAAGGCAAAACACATTCAGCACTTTTCATTCAAAAATTTATTGCCAAGTGATTCATCACTGTAGTCTCTCTCTCCACCATACTCATAGAAAGTCACAGTATTTCGCTTCCTCTAATTCTCCTCCCACACAATTGAAAGTCTCCTTCAAAAGTCACAGATTTGCAATGACTAAGAAAATTATTCAGAATGTGACACAGTACTATTAGCAATACCAAGAGGAAAGTCTCCTATTTGACCTAGTGGCCTATCAGAAATGCTTCCAGAAGTTTCAGAAATGTTCAAATCTGTGTATACGATGCCAAGAAGGCAATCCATCCAAATAGCAGGTAAATTTCATTTGTCATACACTAGTTTAAACACCAAACTTTTTTTTATCACATCTCATATAGAGGAAACAGAAGAATTTAAATACCAAAGGGTTTCAGAGAATAAAAAAAAGATGCTACACCAAAACAAAATAGACAGCATAGAATGCATAATCATGCTAAGCAGGCTAGCTATGAATCCAAAATTAATAACCTTCTTGCAGACAGAAGTACCTACTGCAATTCCCTGAGACCCAACGAAATCAAAAATTTAACTTAGTCATAAGAAGCACCAGATGACATATCTTGGGAATAATAATTCGTAACTGCTCAAATAAGAATATTATTGTGGATTTAAAAGTGAAATCCTTACAATTGGGTTTGGTAGCTAGATGGTTTCCCTAGCTAGCAAAAAAAAAAAGCCATAAAGATTTAGAATACAGCAAAAGGGAAGTCTTATTGCCCTTCCCACTAACTCTGGATTGTGGCAAAAGGGTTTCTTGTGGATATTTTTCACTTTTTTTTGATGGAATTATAAATATTATAAATAGTAGTATTAGGCATAGTGGTAAATGCTACCAGGAAGCAAGCTTATAGAACATTAGCAAATAAAAAAAAAAAAAAAAGAACCACTACCCACCTCGTACAATTTTTGTCTAATTTTTCCTTAAATCTGTTCAAACTAACTGCCTCTACAAACACCAGATTGCGGTTTGTTCAAATAATCAATTATTCTCTGGCTGAAAGTTTTTGCACATCTATTCTTCAATCAATTTTTTTTTAATTTAATTTTATGTCCTTTTATTGTCTGAGTAAAAGTTAGAAAGTCATCAGTCATCAGCAGTTAATTTCCTCAATCCCACACTGCAAATAAGGTCTCACAGTTGCTTAGTTTCCAGGCACTACAATTTGCAGAAGTGAGACCTTCCTTGGTAAGTGTATTCTTTTGTGTCCTTGACTTATACTGTTGCTCTTCTCTGCACTAAAAGACTTACACAATTCTTAAAATGAGACTTCCAAACTTGTATGTAGCCTAACCATTGTCTTACATTACAAAATAATTGCCTCCTTGTCCCTGCTAGACAAATTCTTATACACATCAACAGAATCCAATGGCTGTCTTAGCAATCTGTCTGCACAGCTCAGAGAACCTCACATTGGATTGTATAATTATCTTTTTCATTTTCCACCAACTTGATTATGAAGCACCCAGCTGGTAAGTCACTGCTGGATTACTATTACACATATATAGTAATTTCTCAATGTTAAATCTCAACTGCCACTTCTCAGCCCATCTGGCTAATTTTTCTAGGTATTGATTATTGCAATCAAATAGGCATAATTTTTTTCCCCCCCTTGTTAGTTGTTGGCACATCAGCTTCTATGGCCATAATGCAAATCCCAAAGTTTTTGCATTTTACTGTGATCCAAGCCCGAAGCGGGAATCGAACCTGCGACCTTTGGGTTGCCAGGCACGCACTTTACCTACCTGGCTAGCCCAGTCGACTGGCATAACTAACTTACATTCTGTGAAGATGATCCTCCATTACTTCTCTAACCACTGGGTATAATTTTCCCTAAAAACAAATTGCTTACAGGTCTATAATTACTCCCAGTGCCTGCCTTATGATTCTCCTCCCCCCCACTTTTTGAATAGGAAAGCCATTTATACATCTCCAATCTCTAGGGGCTCCCTTTCCTCACAAATCCAAAGATGCTTTCATTATGATCAAAGGTTTGCTTGCCTCTTTTTCTACTTCTTTTAATATAATTGGGTAGATTCCAACAAGATGTCTTATTTAATTTCAGCTTTGAAAATTTCTGTAGTTAGGGACAGGCTCTCAATTTTAACCATACTCTTTTACAGTTTTAGAGAATTTATCATTTTATTGTTTACATATTGATTAACAAAACGGCATAGGAAAAGGACTACTACCTCTACCTCACAGACAGAAAAAAGGATGCAAGAAATAATTTGACAGATTACAGATAAAGCTGGGAATGAAATGAAACACCATGAACTTGAGAAGGGTTACGTCTGAGGTAATCAGATGCAGACTGAGTCAAGTAGGTGAAATTTTAGGCACTAACAACCCATTTCAAAAGGGTGGTATATTTGAACTCCTCCTAGAGGGATTAAAAAAAAGTTATTCATTGGATAGTGGGCTGGATCCCAGCCAAAAAGAGTATTTAAGAAGAGTGGATTGAAAGTGACTTCTGAAGATAATGGTGTGTTACATTTTGGAGATTTAACGGCAGTGAGGAGAAATATGAAGACACTTTCATCACAGTGCAAATAATATCCTTCGACAGACTGTCAATTGGATTATGGAATACGGGAATAGCTTGAAGAGTTTAGCCTCAGGATCATTCTACCATCTTTAAGACATATTCTCTATGAATATGTCTTAAAGATGGTAGAAGAGCTATAAAAGTAACAAATAGCAGGTGGAAAGAGAAACAGTAGTTGAAAAATCAAGTTGGCACACAGTGAAAGAGTAAGAGAAACTGTTCTTATATTGTAGCTAACTAGGTATAAGACCAGTAAGGAGGTGGAATGGATTATTTTTGAGAAAATTAGGTCTTTATTGAAAAATATAAGAATTTAAAGTTTTAGAAATACAGTGGATTCCAGTTATCTGGGCCACCGGTTAATCAGGGCAGCCATTTATTTGCGGCAAATCTTAAAAAACAGAACCCAATCGAGAAAATAGCCAGGGTTTACTTCGCTTAATTGGGACAACATGCCATTTAACCTGGGCAGGAGACCGCAGCACTGGAGATTACCCTACGATTTTCTGCGACAGTACATGGTTCCACATTGTTCGGTCGGATTTCTGGAGGTCACAACCATAAAATAATTAGCAGTCACCTGTTTATTGGGCTTTTCTGTTAGTGCAAGCTATCATAAACGGATAGTAAACTGATCTTACTGAAATTGCGACAATACCGACAGCTGGAATTCTGTGAGTTATTATGGTGAAATGTGTTTACACTTCAATGGAATCTTCAATCATATAAAAATAATTAATTTTCAGGATCTTCTCTTCGTTCCTATTTTTAAAGCTTAGTAATTTGTTACTCTGTTCTCACTTGCGCGTATCGTGTTGCTTTCAATTTGTGTGTGCCATGTTCTTTTTTACTAATTGCTTATCTTTTTACTGTTTTAAATTTTAACCCCACCCACAAATATCAGTGAACAGAAATGTCAACTAGTTAGTATGTACATATTACAGTACGTATTAATTATTCCGATTATCACGTATATTCTTCCGATTTTCACGTATCATTTAATTTTTTAATTGGTAAGGTAATAAAGGGTAAATTTGTGCTTAATATATTTTTACTTTTATAGTCTGTGGATAATATTTCTCCTATTTTTCGCTAATTAGAATCGCTGTTTAATAGAATTAAAATTCAATTCACAAACGTGATCACAATGACCGGCACTTACTACACATCGTACGGTGAATGGTACTTTACTGTGGTGAGTCCATAGTAACGTGATTTGATTGTACAGTGAACCAATTGTAAAGGGGCGGGGGGGGGGGGTCCATTGTATTTTTAACTATTTACGTGAAACTTCGGATAATTGGGGCAGCTGCTTAATGGGGCCAAAATGCACTAGTCCCGACGTGTCCCAAATAACCGGAATCGACTGTATTATAAGAGGGAGTTATCTTAGGAGTAGAATCAGAAAAGAATATGAAGAAAGGTATAGGGTGATGAAGGAAATGGATTGACAATGGAAAAAGTAAAGTAAAGGGATCCAAAGTTAGTCATACTTGATGGAGTTTTTGAATTTCCAAAAAATTGATTATAAGAATTATTTTCTAAACTGACTAACTCAGCCATGGAATGTTGTGTTAGTACAAGACTAATAACTGTTATAGATTGTAATGCCTGTTTCACTTAATGGAAAAAGAACAAAGTTGAGTTGTTTTGAACATAAAAAACCCAGTGTTCAGAAAACCCAGTGTTCATATATATATATATATATATATATATATATATATATATATATATATATATATATATATATATATACACACACACACACAGAGAAACATATATACAGAGTTCAGTCAAAATGTTACGACCACCCTCCAATGCACACATCACACACCTAGCGAATCATACAGTGATGGCCGACCGGGCTAGCCGGGTGGGTAAAGTGCTTGCCTGGCAACCCAAAGGTCGCGGGATCGAATCCTGCCTCGGGCTTGGATCAAAGTACTGCAAAAACCTTGGAAGGTGCATTATGGCCACAGAAGCCGATGCGCCAACAACTACCAAAAAAAAAAAAAAAAAAAAAAATCATACAGTGCACGTGTCAAGTTCACACTCCACAAGCATATAAGGCTTGATGTTCGGCATCCATGAACACAGCAACAGCCTCTGTAATGGGCAAAGCATGCGGCCTATCAGATCTGGAAAAAAAGGCATGATATCGGGCCAGGGGTGCCAGCATTTCTGAAACAGCAGACTTTGTGAAATGCACATGTGATGCAGTGGTGAAAGTGTATCAGACTGGATGAATGGGACAGTTTTGAAGACCCAACATGCCAATTGTGGAGCCCCATGCACCATTGATCCCAGAGGTGAGCATCGGCTGAAACGGTTGGTCAGCACCGATCAGCGCTCTACTGTTGCTCAACTGGCCATCCAAATGAACCGTAGGGTCACCAGAAAGGTCTCCAACATGACAATGCAGTGAACCCTGTTGCACACTGGGCTTCAGGGCAGACACTTGATGACAGCACTCATGCTGACGGTCGTTCATCGCAAACAACACCATCAGTTTGTACAGCAATACCGACAATGGACCCTGGCTGAGTGGCTTTCTCCGACGAGTCACGGTTTCTGCTCCACCAAGTGGATGGATGGTGGTGTGAAACCTCTGAGAATAGACACCCAGACACGATTGTTGGCAGAAGGCAGGTTGGCCGGCGCAGTGTTATGGTCTGGGGAATGTTCTCATGGCATGGCTTGGGTCCGCTGATACCTCTGGAGGGCACCCTGAATGCAAATGCTTACCTATCAATTGTTGCCGATCAGGTACCCCCGCACATGTTGACTGTGTTCCCTGGGGACGATGGTATCTATCAGCCAGACAATGCGGCATGCCATGTCACCAGAATTGTCCATGAGTGGTTTGAGGAGCACGACAAAGCTATTCCCTTGGCGACCAAATTCCCTGGATCTTAACCCAATTGAAAATCTATGGGACCACCTTAATCGACCATCAGACAGATGGATCCTTCACCAAGGAACCTACAGGAACTCTGGGATGCACTGCAGTCTGCTTGGTCACAGATACCCGTAACAACCTTCTGCAGACTTATCGAGTCCCTCCCACGGTTGTTGTTGTTTGGTTTTTAGGAGAATTAGCAACTAAGGCCATATTGCTCCGGAATGTGCGGTGGTCATTCCCTGACCTTTCCGCATCCTCCGTATTTGGTGGTGATGGGCTCGAACCTCGGTCTAATCAAGAAGCGTGTGCTACACACTGTTGCTCCTTCCCACCTGGCTACGGAGGCGACCTCCCTCCCACGGTGGGTGGTTGAAGTGTATGCTGCAAAAGGTGCATATTCTGGATACTAGGTAGGTGGTCATAATAATGTGACTGGACCCTATATATATATATATATATATATATATATATAGGAGGGTCGGAAAACTTTTTTTCATTTTTGAAAAGGTCCGTAAATCTCAGTAGTTTGGGAACCACTGTAATAGATGAAGACAGGAGTAGTAATATGACATGAAAACATTGACTAGGCCAGAAAATAGTTTAGACCTACTTATGTGGATATACCTTATGTATTTATATATGTTACCTGGATATAACCTTATATATTTTATTTTATATAAATATGTTCTCTGTAATGAATGCTGAAAGTATATGATCAAGCACAAAAAAAATAATTATAATTTGTTAATAATTATTAATGAATTGTATACTCATATATGCACTCCAAAAAACTATTTCATAAATCAGTTTACTACAAATTAATTTTAAAGCAGATCTCATCTGCCATGATTGATACTTACCCCAGTAGCAATATGGTCTTAATTATTGCTGCTGATAACACAAAAAATAATACGAGGTAACATGGAAACAAAATCCGTATCATCTTTCCTGCAGTTTTCATGATGTCCCTGTAGGTAAGTAAAAAATACCAAAGAGAAAAATCAATTTAAACAAGCATATATCCTACTCTATTTTATTGTGATATGAATAAATTAAGTGCAAATGACTAGAATTTGAATGAATGAAATATAGAATAACAAAACTACACTGAGAAATACAGCTTGGCTTGAAAAATCTCTTAAAGAAATTGTAAATTAGGATTATTGTGTTATAAACAGTGATTTATTGATCACATTATAAGAGTACTTAATTTCAATAAATCAAATTTTACTATCTATATGTTGTAAAAGAATATCTAGAAAATAAAACAGAAAAGCCAAGCATAACATGTTTCAGAATAGCATGTCTCACGAGAAAAGTGCCATTAGAGATTCATCTGGCAGTTCTGTCTGTTCCCTTGCACAAACTGTCACATGTATGCTGAACTGTTGCTAATTGATGTTGATACATTTCTGTGCTCAAAGTGTAGGGAATGCAATGATCAATCAAACTTGGCTTACTAATGAGCAAAATTTGAGTCTCTAAAACAGTGCATAGCTGTTGGGACAGTAATAATCTAGAGCAGTGGTGTTCAACCTACGGCCCGCGAATAATTTTTATAAGGCCTATGCAGAGAGTGAACTAAAACAGCATCGATCTCCACTGCGTGTAGATCGATGAATAGGAAGAACAAAAAAGACCGGAGAACAGATGAATAGGAAGAATAAAATAGATGTACAAAAATTTGTATTCAACTAAAGGATAACTTATTGGTGGAACAAATTTCCACCTACTGTTGTGAAGTGGGTAGTCAAATAAATTTAAAATCTGTGGAAACTAGGCATCTATGTGGCAATCTAATCGTAGTGGACAAGGCTTTAAAACACTTGCATAAACTAAATGCTTATGGAAAATTTACTCTTTCTTAGATGATATATACAAGAGGGCAAATTTACATTTAAAAAAGGATGGGTGCAGAATAGATGTGCAGAAATAGCATTAAGCCAAAGGTGATTGTTGGAGCAAACACACACCCACTTTTATGGAAGTGGGTAGATGAATAAATTTAAAGAAAGGCTGGACATATTATTAGAGAGAATAGACAAATGAAGTGTGCATATTTTTTTTAAGGCTTTTCTTCCTAGCATCATGTTACCAATATAATGCTAACTGAAATTCAATAATTTAGACGATGCAATCACAACTAAAGTTGGCATTATACAATACTATGTAATGGAATAATTTTTGATTACAGTGGTACCTCGATATACGAGTGTTTTGAGATACGAGCCGCCGAGCGAGCGATATTTTGCTTTGAGATGAGAGCAAGATTTGAGATACGAGGAATCGCACACTACACCGCTGCACACGACCCCAACATGCGGGGTGCATGTTGGGGTCGTGTGCAGCATCTAACAGTTTCTCCCACCTCAGACTAGACCTCAGTCTGTGTGCTTGTTTCCCTCGTTTTCGTAGCATTTTTGATAAGTTGGGTTCGCGTTTTTTGCTTTTTGTACATTTACAAAACATTATCAAATTTAATTTTATAAATATGGGTCCGAAGAAGAAGATGATGTCTATTGAATTAAAGCGTGAAATCATAGAAAAACATGAGCAAGGTGTGCGAGTAATTGACTTGGCGAGGATGTACGGGCGTAGCACATCAATGATATGTACTGTGCTTAAACAGAAGAAGTTGATAAAGGGTATAACGCCAGCCAAGGGCGTTACAATAATTTCTAAGCTCTGGACCTCTCTCCATGAGAAAATGGAGAAACTACTGATGGTGTGGGTGACAGAGAAGCAGCTTCAAGGAGGATTCTTAACACAAAGTATCATATGTGAGAAGGCACGAGCGATTTACGGTGATTTGCTGAAGCAGATCCCACACACTTCCACAAACGAGGAATCGGAAGACTCGTTTAAAGCCAGTCGGGGCTGGTTTGACAACTTTAGGAAAAGGACCGGCATTCACTCCGTCGTCAGGCATGGTGAGGCAGCAAGTTCGAATGTGAAGGCAGCTGAGGTTTACATCAAAACGTTTTCCGAACTGATAGAAGCCAAAGGATACATCCCTGAGCAAGTCTTCAACTGTGACGAGACAGGGCTTTTCTGGAAAAGGATGCCGAATAGGACTTACATAACGGCAGAGGAGAAGACGATGCCAGGTCACAAACCCATGAAGGATAGATTAACTCTAGCACTTTGCGCCAATGCGAGTGGCGAGTGGCAACTGCAAAATCAAGCCTCTGCTAGTATACCATTCGGAAAATCCCAGAGCCTTTAAGTCACATAAGGTTTTAAAAGAAAAACTACAAGTTATGTGGAGGGCAAATCCGAAGGCGTGGGTCACCAGGAAATTCTTTGTGGAGTGGATAAACCTGGTGTTTGGCCCTTCTGTTAAAAAATATCTACAGGAAAACAACCTACCCATGCAAGTCCTCCTCGTCCTCGACAATGCCCCTGCTCACTCAACAAATCTCGAAGATGATTTACTCGAAGAGTTCAAGTTTATAAAGGTTCTCTACCTACCACCCAACACCACTCCTATCCTGCAGCCCATGGATCAGCAGGTGATTTCTAATTTTAAGAAGTTGTACACCAAGCATATTTTTCGGCGCTGCTTTGAAGTGACACAAACCTTACCCTTCGAGAGTTCTGGAAGGACCACTTTAACATCGTGATATGCCTAAGAATTATTGATCAGGCCTGGCTGGGTGTTACAACGAGGACCTTAATATCTGCATGGAAGAAGCTGTGGCCTGAGGCTGTAGCTGAAAGGGCTTTTGAAGGATTGGAACCCGAAGTGTCAGTGGTAGAGGAGATTGTTTCTCTGGGAAAATCCATGGGTCTGGAGATGGATGAGAGAGATGTGAACGAACTTGTCGAGGAACAGACTCAGGAGTTGACAACCGAGGAGTTACACGATCTACATTCGCAGCAGCATATGGTGGTTCAACGAAAAATTAGTTTTGAAGAGGAGCCAGAGATGGAGAAGGTTATCTCTACAAGAAATATAAAAGAGATCTTGGGAATGTGGGAGAAAGTTGTAGAGTTCGTGGATAAAAATCACCCCGAAAAAGTTGCAACTGGTCGTGCATCGGAGTTGTTCAACGAAACTAGCCTAACACATTTCCGCAATATCCTGAAAAGGAGGAAGAAACAAACCTCCTTGGACAGTTTTTTTAAACGATCTGCAGGTGAAAATGAGCAAAGCGTGACAAAAAAAGCGAAGACCAATGACGAAAATTATACGCTTCAGTAAGCACTTCACCTTTTCTTTTATTATGTTTCTATAGAATATGTATTTGTTATTTATAAATAAATGTTTCTTCTTGTAAATACAGTACATTTTTCTTATTCAAAAACACTTAACAAAAACAACTGAGGTGGTTTTTTGGGAGCTGGAACGGATTAATGGCATGTCAATTAATTTCAATGGGGAAAATTGCTTTGAGATACGAGCAATTTGACATACGAGCAAGGTTACGGAACGAATTAAACTCGTATGTCGAGGTACCACTGTATATTCTGAAATTTACTCATTTAAGTTTTGTTAATTCTTACAATTTTTCTATCCTATTAATAAAAATCTACTGCACTTACAGATATTCTGGAGGTATAAATACCGCCTTATAAGAAGGACCCTCATGGCATGGATCTGACTCTGTCACATCTGACTCTGTCACATCTGTCAGGTCTGATCTGTCGTCTTGGAAAACTGTGTGGAGATCCCACACAGTTTTCCACGACGACAGTCTGTGGTGAACTGCTTCACATTTCATCTCCTTCTCCTTGCCTGTAAGGTAAAATTATATGGTTTAATCTATTTTAACACAAACAATGCATTATTATGCAAATGGTTTGCACATAGAAAGCTCTTTATCGGCAAAATTCAAAATCTGAAAAATACCTCCTTTAAATGGGAAAACCCTTTTAAAAATGTCATTCACTCAGAGAATGCTATTAAAGAAAGCAGATAGTTACCTTTCATTGGTGCTTCCAGAATGTGATCACGATACCGATCATCTGGAGGCACAAACTTTACCTTCTTTTGAGGCCACTGGCGACGTGGATAAGACTCATCTTTCCGGAGGTTCCAGACTGTATTCCACGATGATAATCTACATTGCACTTTTTCCCTCCTCTTTTTCCCTGCAAGATGAAATTATATGGTTTAGTCAATTTTAACATGAAAAATTGTGGTATTTAATCATGCTGTATTTAATGCACAAATGGTTTGCAGATAAAAAGTTGGGCAAACTTCTTTGAAAAATGTTATCCATTCAGAGGATGATATTAAGCAAAGTAAATAGTTACCTTTTGTAGATGCTTGTAGTTTGTTCAGCAATACAATACCTGTATATAGCATCCTAGATGAAGAATGAGTTACAGCTCAACTATACATCACCTCCACTCATCAGATTTTATCCAGAATGTATGAATCATTATTACAAAACAATATTTCACAGTTGTTACTAAGGATGACACAGAAAAGAATGTTATTATACAGAAGAGAAAAATTAAACATCACTTTCTTTCCATTCGGAAGACCTTCACAAACATTTTTAAGTTCACAACTTAAATGTTTTTATATTAATAAATTGTTTTCTAAACGGTATCACGAAACAAACTGCACACACACACTTTTCTCCATAGCATTCAAACGCTGCTACGACTTGTAAACCAGTTAGTAGCAGCATTATTGATAAAATGCAGAATGAAGCACAAAAATAGAGCTTATATAGTATCTACAATAAAGAATAATAATAATAATAATAATAATACAATTCAATAACTTAACTAATAATATAAGTAAAACAGAATCGAAGAAATGCAAGATTTGGGTAATCAGGAGTATGGCACATATAAACAGCAAAGGCTTCTTTACTTGTGTAAATTCTAAAAGCAAGGAGATGAATCAGAATGATCCACTTGACACTAATGGTTCAACTGTTGATGATCCTGCTCAGTTGGCTAACAAACTAAACGAGTATTTTACATCTACATTCACACGTGAGAAATTATTCAGGAAGGGGAATGCCGGAGGTGAAGTAAACTCTGGCAATGAGCTAGATGATTTTGTAATAACTGAAGAAAGTGGAGGAGGAATTGTTGAGGATAAACATAAAAAAGGCACCCGGGATGGATGGGATCTATCGAGTTATATTAAAGAAGGCAGCAAAGGAAGAAAGCAAACCCTTAGCCATAATTATGAGAGCTTCTTTGGACTCAGTGGAGGGACCCATAGACTGGAGATGTGCAAATGTGACCCCGATTCACAAAGGAGGATCAAAGGCTGACACAAGTAATTATAGACCTGTGAGTTTAACTTCTGTTCCAGGAAAATTAATGGAGGCACTGGTTAAAGAAGCACTGCAGGATCATCTAGACAAGACTTCAGTTATAGCTCGGATACACAGCATGGTTTTGTTAAGGGAAAGTCTTGCCTGACCAATTTGATTGGATACTATGATGCAGTCACAAAAGAACTGGATGCAGGGAATAATTTTGATATTATATATTTGGATCTTAGAAAGGCTTTTGATACTGTTGCACATGGAAGGCTGCTGCACAAATTGGAGCAGTGTGGCATTGGAGGCAAATTGCTGCTATGGATAAACAGAGGTTGAGGGGGAGAAGACAGAGTGGTAAGCAATGAACACAGCTCATCGTGGATTAATGTTATTAGTGGAGTTCCTCAGGGTTCAGTGTTGGGCCATTGTTGTTTTCTGTATTTATAAATGATACAGATGATGGTATATCAAGCTTAGTGTCCAGGTTTGCAGAACGATACAAAGGTTGGCAGGGTTGTTAAGGACACTACTGATGCTATGCTGCTGCAACAGGATCTTGAAAGGTTGAACAGATGGGCTGAGAGGTGGCAAATGAAGTTTAACATTGACAAATGGAAAATACTACATGTGGGAAACAGCAACCCCAGAGCAACGTATCAACTCTGTGGTACTACACTGACAGTGGTAGAGAATGAAAAGGACTTGGGGGTTATTGTTCAGGCAAATATGAAGTTCTCTGAGCAGTGAGGATGGGCTGCAAGAGTAGCTCATGGTGTCTTGTCAATGATATACAGGAATTTTTCTAGCAGGGATAAGGAGGTGATTATTCCCTTGTATAAGGCAATGGTCAGGCCACACCTTGAGTACTATATACAGGTCTGGAGGCCTCATTTCAAGAAGGATGTGGAGCTGCTGGAACGAGTACAGAGAAGGGCAACAAGATTAAAGTAGGGAACAAAGGATTGCTCTTACGAAGAAAGGCTTAAGTTTTGCAAATTACAGTGTCTGGAGACTAGACACCGGCAAGGTGCTCTGATAGAGGCGTATAAAGCTTTGAATGGTTTGAGCATGCTCAATGCCGATGGGCATTGAGCATGCTCAAACAGAACAAAGCAAGCAGAACAAAGATTGTTCTGCTTGCTCAGAATAATTACCTGAGAGGGCATAAATTCAAATTGAGGAAAGTCAGATGTAGGATAGATGTGCGGAAATTTTCCTTTAGCCAGCGTGTAGTTGGTTGGTGGAACAGACTTCCATCCCTTGTTGTGGAAGTTGATAGCCTAAATAAATTTAAGGCTCAGCTGGACAGGTATTTTGAATGAATGGAGGGGTGAAATGGGTTCGGTGTACGAACATTTGGGGATAATCACCTACTTATCCCTGCTAGAAAAATTCCTGTATATCATTGACAAGACATCATGAGCTACTCTTGCAGACCTTCTGCACTGCTGAGAAAACTTCATATCTGCCTGCACCATTAGCCCCAGGTCCTTTTCACTCTCTAGCACTGTTAGTGTATTACCACACAGTTGATACGTTACTCTGGGGTTACTGCTTCCCATATGCAGTACTTCACATTTGTCAATGTTAAACTTCAGTTGCCACCTCTCAGCCCACCTGCTCAACTTTTCTAGATGATGTTGCAGCAGAGTACTGTCATGAACAACCATGTTGACCTTCATATAGTCTGCAAACTTGGACATTAAGCCTGATATACCATCGTCAATATCATTAATAAATACAGAAAACAAAAATGGACCCAACACTGAACCCTGGGGAACTCTACTAATAACATTAGTTCACGAAGAGCAGTGTCCATTCATTACCACTCTGTCTTTTCCCACTCAACCCTCCCTTTATCCATTGTAGCAAATTACCCTTAATGCCATAACTCTCCAATTTGTACAGCAGTCTTCCATGTGCAACAGTATCAAAAGCCTTTCTAAGATCCAAATATATGATATCAAAATTATTCTTTGCATCCAGTTCCATTGTGACTACATCATAGTATCCAATCAAATTGCAGACAAGACTTTCTCTTAACAAACCCATGCTGTGTCTGAGCTGTAACTGAAGTCTTGACTAGATGATCCTGCAGTGCATCTTTATCCAGTGCCTCCATTAATTTTCCTGGAACAGAAGTTAAACTCACAGGTCTATAATTACTTGTGTCAGCCTTTGATTCTCCTTTTTTGGATTGTGGTCACATTTGCACATTTTCAGTCTATGGGTACCTCCCCTGAGTCCAAAGAAGCTCTCATAATTATGGCTAAGGGTTTGCTTACTTCCTTTGCTGCCTCCTTTAATATAACTGGATAGATTCTATCCACCCCAGGAGCCTTTCTTATGTTTATCTTCAACAATTTCTCCTCCACTTTACTCTCAGTTATTACAAGATTATCTATCTTACTGTCAGAATTTAATACACCTCTGGTATTCCCCTCCCTCATGTGTGAATGTAGATACAAAATATTCATTTAATTTGTTAGCTACCTGATAACCTTATAAAGAGTTTTACTAGGCACCTTATAGAGTTCCTTACCTTATAAATAAACTTAAAAAATTTATTTAATACAATAATTATCAGAAAATTATTATATGATTATTATACTGAACTGTTCTTGGTTAATAAAACTAATCTTGCCAGTAAATAAACATTGGTTTACATGCCAAGGGTAGAACGTTGAACTCTGATGAAGATACTGACAAGTAAAAGTTGAATACATACGTATGTAACACTAGCGTAGCTACCCTTTTTCGGGCCCAGAGGCAAAGATCACGTTCAGGCCCCTACTTAATTAATGAAAATTGCAAAAACAAGAGACAGCCACCAAATACGGATGATGCGGAAAGGTCAGGGAATAACAACCGCATATCCCCGGAGCAATATGGCCTTAGTTGCTAATGCTCCTAAAAACCAAAAAACAAACATAACAGGAGACAGCCAACGACAGACGAAGTAAGCTATACACTTCACACAAATCAAGACTGACTGAAATGGCAAAAGTGTGGGTTAAAAAATAAAAAAAAAGTATAATAAATTAAATTTTCAAAAAATTCTCTCTCGACCTGAAGGATATCTCCAGCCTGTGAATACATTTCTTTTTTATATTATTTTATTTCTTTTTTTTTTATATATTTCTTTTTTTTTTTGTACACGACGCCATTTGCGGCACAGAAAAAAAAATAGTAATAAAAAAAAAAAAAAAAAATATATATATATATATATAGTAATATTTTGTTCTAGAAGCAAACTAAGCAGTTGAGAAAAGGTTATTTTGCATATTTGCCATTCCTATATTTGACTTTCTTTCTAAAATTGCCCTCCCATATCTGAATACAGTGATATCACTTTGTAATTTATTGTGTAATGTATTTGGTACATTTATTTCTTCCATAATCCCATTTCCTTAATTCATAATTGCGTTAGGATTTTTAACATTCTTTCACCTATTACAAAAGTTGAGCAGATGGGCTGAGATTCAGCAACTGAAGTTTAACATTGACAAATATAAAGTACTACATATGGGAAGCAGTAACCCCAGAGTAAAGTATCAACTGTGTGGTACTACACTGACAGTGGTAGAGAGTGAAGAGGAACTGGGAGTAATTGTTCAGGCAGATATGAAGTTTTCTGAGCAGTGCAGACGGTTTGCAAGGGTAGCTCATAGTGTTTTGTCAATGATATTCTACAAACCATACTATATATATATATATATATATATATATATATAGATATTCAAATGGATTATTTGCCTAAATAATTTTTTAAAATGTATTTTCTTCAATCATATCCTTTTCACTGTCCTTATCCCAAAATTCTTCAATGCTCTTCAGGAGTTTCTATAGCTATCGTAAGCAGTTTCCTAACTTCGCCTCCTATTAGCTGTATAACCAGACATGGACTGCTTATGGAAACAGCATACACTGTACATTTAGATAAATCAATAAAAAAAAATAATAATAATAAATAATGTACTCTTTTTCTTGTGGTAAAACAGCGTACTCTTACTTTCCACTTATCGAAGCCGATTGTCCTCTTTTTGAAACTTTGAAATAATAAAATCAAAAAAATCGGATTATCTAACGCTTCTCTTCAACGACACATATTACATAGCACGCAAATTC
Source organism: Mastigoproctus giganteus (assembly GCF_048544385.1). Lineage (NCBI taxonomy): Eukaryota > Metazoa > Arthropoda > Arachnida > Uropygi > Thelyphonidae > Mastigoproctus > Mastigoproctus giganteus. Next base: position 191,524,262 of record NC_143579.1, read on the forward strand.
CACACTCCAAATTGCAAGCAGCGGAGGCGCCTTCATAGCCAGAAGGGAATGAGCAGCAGTGCGTAGCATACCGTTCTTGATTAGAGCGGGGTTCCAGCCCGTGACCACCAAATACGGAACATGCGGGAAGGTCAGGGAATGACCACCGCATATACCCGGAGCAATATAGCCTTAGTTGCTAATGGCCTAACAAAAGCAAGAAGCGGCAAACGTAACGAATAATAACTGTGCGTACCCAGTTTCGCCTTTCGCAGTTTAAATAAATTATCCAAAATAAATTTTTGGATAATGTGAACACCAATTCCGAATTTTCTATTAAAAAATCATCGGATAAATGGTTTAGATTTCTTCGAAAACGTGAATAAAACTGCGACTTCGGAGTTTTTAAAAATATGTTCTTTCGTTTTTGCCATACCAAGCCACAATGCTAATGTTGAAAGAATCTTTAGGAACACTCAATGGACTGATGAAAGAAATAGATTGGCTGTGGACTCTTTGAAAAAAATTTTTAATGGTTCAGTATAATTTCAAAGAATTTGATTGCTTGCAATTTTACAATTATTGTATGGGAACCAAAAAATGTTAGCCGAAGTTCGAAGTAAAATAAAATATTCATTCAATTAAAACTTTATATTTATATTATAGATTTTTATTAAAACTCTAATTATTGATCTCTTTGATAGTTGTTTATTGCTAAAGCATTTGCAATGTAGATAGTTACCTACTTTTTAATATTTTCTCTAATGAAAATTAATTCTACATTATTTATTTGAAACACCGCCCCCCCCGCCTTTCCCTGATAACCTTTTTTTTTTTTTGGCTTTTGTGGCCATAATGCAATCCTCCCAAGGTTTTTGCAGTACTTTGATCCAAGCCCGAAGCGGGATTCGAACCCGCGTCCTTTGGATTTCCAGACAGGCACTTTACCCTGCAAAATTTCGGGTAATCGAATTTGTAATCGAATGCCTTCAACTCTGGACGGGCATTTATCGACGTTATTCACCCCATGACAAAATTAGTTTGTTGCTGTAAAAGATTATTTAGTTTTTCAGCCTTAAAAATCGAGAATTTCATCCAGAAAACATGACAAACTACCTAGAAAATACATGTACTGTAATTTATTGATCCAGTACATTGATATTTCTTTGCCTTAACTATACTGGCGAAATAAATAAATAAAATAAAAAATAACATGAGAAAATGAATCATTGCTTCCTAGAGAGAGGTTGACTCACAGGACTAAAGCCCTGCAAAACTTCGCTGTGTGCTACTTTCTGTAGTACAATCATTCAGTTACTGTAACATACTCACGGAAGAATTGAAGGGGATAAGCTTCATAATTTTTTTTATATATACTATATAATCGTAGGTCGCGTATTTACGTTTGTAAAAGCTATCGCTGTATAATGTATCACCCCTCCCACCAAACAAAATTTCTGGTTGGGCCACGCATCATAGTAATAACTAACATTAATTAAGACTTCGAAAATAAATCCAAAATAAATGTGTATTTATCAGTGTTATCGGTGGAGTTATAATAAGGCTTAATGTTCAAGTTTGCAGATGATACGAAGGTTGGCAGGGTTGTTAATGATACTGTAACAGGATATAGAAAAGTTGGGCCAATGGGTTGAGAAGTGGCAACTGAAGTTTAACATTGACAAATGCAAAGTATGTACCGCATATGAATAGCAGTAACCCAAGAGAAAGGTACCAACTGTTTGACACTACACTCAGGGAAGTCGAGAATGAAAAACACTTGGGGTAATTCTGCAGTCAGACACGAAGTTCTCTGGGCAATGCAGACGGGTGCAGATCAGGTCATGGAGTCTTGTCAATGATATATAGGAATTTTGCTAGCAGGGATAAAGTATGTGATTATCCCATTGTATAAGGCAATGGTCAGGCCACACCTTGAGTTCTGCATATAGGTCTTGAGGCCTCATTTTAGGAAGGATGCAGATTGCTAGAACGAGTACAGAGAAGGGCAACAAGACTGCTGAGGGAACAAAGGGGTGCTCTTAGGAAGAAAGGTTTACGTTTTGCAAATTACAGTGTCTGTAGACTAGGCACCTGTGAGGTGACCTGATTGAGATGTATAAAGTCTTGAATGGTTTGAGCATGCTCGATGCTGATGGGATTCTTCCTCTGCTCAGAATAATCGCATGATAGGGCATAAATTCAAATTGAGGAAAGACAGTTGTAGAATAGATGTGCGGAAGTTTTCCTTTAGCCAGCGGGCCGTAGATTGCTGGAACAGATTTTCTGTTGTTGTGGAAGTTGATAGGTTAAATAAATATTTAAGGCTGAATTAGACAAACGTTAAGAGTGAACGGATGGGTGAAATAGGAAGTTTTTTTTTTTTTTTTTTTTTGCTGATGCTGTATAAGCTTGCTTTCTTGCATCATATGCCTCGACTAATGCTAAACCTCATACACACACACACGAAACTTTCCGAATCTTACTTTGTAATCCAACACTTGTTGGATTACAAAGTAAAACGTAAAAAAACTGACAATATGAAACATCTTATAATCAATATCAGGAAAAGTCCATCAAACTTAGCCTGAAAACTAGATAATTGGAATGGAATTCCTCTGCATTCCGAAGAAAGCAAATATAATTTTAGCCACAAATAGGTAGATAAGGCTGTTGCCGAGTGGCACTGTCTGTAGTTGACCATAGCAAAATCGAATAAATTAAGAGGGATGACGTTCCAAAACTTTCAGTTTTAGGGATTCGGAAAGTTACCAAATAAAATTCACTTTTTGCTTACCAAATCTAAATATAAAAGAATAAAATTCACTTACGGAATAAGTTGAAGCATCCCATGTTGAAGTCGTATGAATATAATTCAATAAAGCAAAGTATTTAAAGTATAGCAGTGAAATTTGTAATGAACAGCACAGTAAGCAAGCAAAGCAAGTAAATGAAGCAAATTAATGGAACTGGACAAGACAGTTAATTTCAAATAATACAAATGGTATAAACACAACAATGTGAAACAATGCACTAGTAGTTAATTGGCTTCTATATTTTATGTGATTTTGACGTCATTTAATTATTTGTTCATTTAACCAATAAATTTCTAATAAAAATAATATATAATTTATGAATAAACGTCTGCGTGAAGCGGTAACTCTCAATGACTATATATGCAAAACTAAATACAGATGGTCACTGAACTGACTTCACAGGCTTGGGATAATAAGTAAAAAAAAAAATAAATAAATAAAAAAAAAAGTAAGAAAGAAAAAAGTAGATTATCATCGAGACAGCCGATCGTTTCTGTCATTCCTCACACTAGCTTGCCAAGGAATAGTGTACGCAAGATTTTTCTTTGATTCTATTTTTCTTAATAGAATCAGAGGCGCTAGTTTTACTTATTGTATTTATTTATTTATTTTTTTATTATGACCTCTAGGGAGGTCAAAACTCGATAGCCACTTTTGACTCGCAAAGTTTGCTTTACCTTGTGGTCGTACAGACAAAATTTTTTAAGAAATTGTACAGTGGGACAACTGGGGCCGAAATCTGTCAAAATATTTACTCACCCATTTAAAGCCGCCGCCATTCCCCCCTCCCAACAGATATGTCTATGTAAAAATAAAGAATAAATATGAAATGCTGAAACAAGAACACCAGTAAATGTAAGCATGTAAATTCACATCATCAAAGTGTCCCAGAGCAGTGTAGTGCAAGTAAGAAGATCAACTGCTCGGTATTCTTACCAATATTTAACTGATTTCGCTATTCATATTTTCTTATCTTTTTTTTTTTTAAGAAATATTTTTGCTATATAAGTGCATATATAGCAAATATATAACTGGAGCATATATATAACTGAAGTGCATACACCACCTAAGATATTATTATTTATTAGCCATATGCCGCAAGGAAGCTTGTTGCTGGTTTGGTTGACTTATGCTGTACCAGCCAAAAAAAAAAAAAAAAAAAAATTCGAGGTTACGCTGTGTGTGTTAGAGAAAGAGAAGTAGAAGGGAATCACCAAGTAAGAGAAGAATGATGATATCCAACTCAGGACCCTGGGTGTGCCAAGCCCATACTCACCAGATATGAGCCCCTGTGGATTCACTTGATATTGCTGCAAATTCTGCTTCAATAGCTTGCCGTAATTCAGGATTGTTGCTGGTTTTGTAGCATAAACTTTATCTTTGCGGTATCCCCATAAATAAAAATCCAATGGCGTTAGATCTCAAAAATTCGGAGGGACCTCAACACTGCCTCTTTTTCTAATCCATCTGTTTGGGAAAGTTTCATCCAGATAAGCCCTAACATCGCGATGAAAATAGGGACATGCCTCTTCGTGTTAAAAATAAAATTCATCATCCTCAAATAGCTCACGAATATGTGGGAGACTGATTCCTGAAGCAATTTGAGGTAAACAGCACCAGTAACAGTTACATAAAGTAGAAATAGTCCAGTGAAGCCCAAAGATGATAATCCACACCACACTACAATGTCCTCTAAATCCACATGTTGTTTCTCAGTAACGTGTGGCTTCTCGGTTGCCCAGTACAAACAATTGTGGCGTTTAATTGTACCATTCAACTTGAATGTTGCCTCATCACTGCAAACGATTTTATTGGCAAACAGAACGTCCTCTGCAGATTTTTTTTAAAAACCACTCGCAAAATACAACCCTACAATCAGGATCATCTTCGTTCAGGGCTTGCACTAATCTTGGAATGTAGCTTTTCCATTTTTCACGCTTTAAAATGTTATACACACTGGATTTGGGGATTGCGATTTCACGTGGCGCACTATAGCCATAGAAGCCGATGCGCCAGTAAAATATCCAAACCAAGTTGTTTCACGAGCAGCTTGTCAGACGGATTTCCTTGGTGTTTGTCGGAAAAGTTCTAGCACCTCTTGTGATCTCGTGTATGTGTGAAGTCTTCCTGGTCGTTGCCTGTGTACATTTTGCACAGTATCGTCCGCTTCAAACTTATCACGAATATGCGAAATTGTGAGACGCGTTGGTGGTTCAGTGTGGTATTCACTCCGAAACTGTCTCTGGACTTTGTTGATATTTTCCGACATCCAATACCACTTCAACACAAATTTCTACTGTCCAAATGCAAGTCTGGTTTTCTCCATTATTACCAACTTGCAACTGAAAAAAAAAAAAGGTTACTGAGTTATGGACTAATGAAGTGTGTATACATTTTTTTTGAACACCCTGTATATGTTAAATTTTAATTATTAAATTTTTTTATGGGGTGCATAAATCCATTTATTTAATCATTTCAGGGGATTATACTATCGAAAAGTTTGAGAACCCCTGATTTAAAATATTCTACATGCATTTTAGGATTGGTTTGTCTGTTTCTCTGAATGAAAAACTCGAGTTTTCGGCATGATGATGGCGTACAGCTTTTGCTCAAGACTGACTAACTCAGCTATCATTCAAAAAAAAAAAAAAAAAAGATCAAAACACCTTTACATTTTGACGGGATTGGAGTTCAAACGTTTTGCCACGCAGTGTGATACGACACCGAGTATAATCAATGCATTATCCGTGAAGGCTTTTAGCATTTTCCATAGCAAATGTAATGGAATGGGAAAATAATGCAAGGCTGTGGACTTTTTCTTCATCTGAAAAAACAAAACAAAGCAAATAAAAAATCAATTGTACTTTTCCTATTGTGAAAACGTGACCACCCAATCCCACCTTTAATTGTAATAAACTCTGGATCAGCTTGGAAAGTGATTTATTCCAATATGCAATGGCTCTTCTTTCGGCTGTCCGAAAGTAAACCTAATGAGATGCGATCATCTGGTTCTTATGTTTGCGCAATCAAGTTTTTATCTCTCCTACGAGAAAATATATCGCCCTCAATTATTTTACTCCTCACCTTAAATATTTTAATCAGGTCATCCTCTAAGGTCTATTTGTCCAGTTTGTAGCCCACATCTTCTAAGCCAGTGTTTCCTCATCTTTTTTCATGTACAACCACTTTTTATATTTGAGGTGGAGGCCTGAACCATAAAATATTAAACTACACATGCAAATACTGTATATTAATAACAATATCGTATGTACTATAAGTTAGGTTTAGCATTAGCATTAGTAGAGGCATTTGATGAAAGAAAGCAAGCTTATGCAGCATCAGCCAAAAAAAAAAAAAAAAAAAAAACCCACTTCCACTTCACCCTTCTGTTCGTTCAAAATACCTGTCCAGCTGAGCCTTAAACTTATTTAGGCTATCAACCTCCACCACAAGGGATGGCAGTCTGTTCCACCAACCGACCACCCGCTGGCTAAAGGCAAATTTCCGCACGTCTATCCTACATCTGTCTTTCCTCAATTTGAATTTATGCCCTCTCAGGTGATTTTTCTGAGCTAGAGGAAGAATCCCATCAGCATTGAGCATGCTTAAACCATTCAAGGCTTTATACACCTCTATCAGATCACCTCGCTGGTGCCTAGTCTCCAGACACTGTAATTTGCAAAACTTAAGCCTTTCCTCGTAAGAGCACCCCTTTGTTCCATTCACTAATCTTGTTGCCCTTCTCTGTACTCGTTCCAGCAGCTCTACATCCTTCTTGAAATGAGGCCTCCAGACCTGTATACAGTACTCTAGGTGTGGCCTGACCATTGCCTTATACAATGGAATAATCACCTCCTTATCCCTGCTGGAAAAATTCCTGTATATCATTGACAATATTCCATGAGCTACTCTTGCAGCCCGTCTGCACTGCTCAGAGAACTTCATATCTGCCTGCACAATCACCCCCAAGTCCCTTTCATTCTCTACCACTGTCAGTGTAGTACCACAGAGTTGATACGTTGCCCTGGGGTTGCTGTTTCCCATGTGTAGTACTTTACATTTGTCAATGTTAAACTTCATTTGCCACCTCTCAGCCCATCTGCTCAACCTTTCCAGATCCTGTTGCAGCAGTGTAGTGTCAGTAGTGTCCTTGACAACCCTGCCAACCTTTGTATCATCTGCAAACTTGGACATTAAGCTTGATATACCATCATCAATATCATTTATAAATACAGAAAACAATAATGGACCCAACACTGAGCCCTGAGGGACTCCACTAATAACATTAGTCCATGATGAGCAGTGTCCATTGATTACCACTCTCTGTCTTCTCCCACTCAACCACCCCTTTATCCATAGCAGCAATTTGCCTCCAATGTCACACTGCTCCAATTTGTGTAGCAGTCTTCCATGTGCAACAGTATCAAAAGCCTTTCTAAGATCCAAGTATATAATATCAAAGTTATTCCCTGCATCCAGTTCTTTTGTGACTGCATCATAGTATCCAATCAAGTTGGTCAGGCAAGACTTCCCCTTAACAAAACCATGCTGTGTCTGAGCTATAACTGAAGTCTTGTCTAAATGATCCTGCAGTGCTTCTTTAACCAGTGCCTCCATTAATTTTCCTGGAACAGAAGTTAAGCTCACAGGTCTGTAGTTACTTGTGTCAGCCTTTGATCCTCCTTTGTGAATTGGGGTCACATTTGCACATTTCCAGTCTATGGGTACCTCCACTGAGTCCAAGGAAGCTCTCATAATTATGGCTAAGGGTTTGCTTACTTCCTTTGCTGCCTCCTTTAATATAACTGGATAGATCCCATCCACCCCGGGTGCCTTTCTTGTGTTTATCTTCAACAGTTTCTCCTCCACTTTACTCCCAGTTATTTCAAGATTCTCTAGCTTACTGCTAGAGTTGAATACACCTCTGGCATTCCCCTTGCTGAATAACTCCTCATGTGTGAATGTCGATGCAAAATATTCATTTAGTTTGTTAGCTACCTGAGCAGGATCATCAACAGTTGACCCATCAATATCAAGTGGACCAATCTGATTCATCCCCTTCCTTCTAGAGTTTACATAAGTAAAGAACTCTTTGCTGTTTTTCTTTGCATCCCTTGCCAAGGATTTCTCGTAATCCGCCTTCGCCTGCCTAACCTCCTTTGTAACTTGGTTGCATGTCAACTTGTATCTACCATAGGCTTCTGTGTCATGTGTTAATTTGTAAGTATCCCATGCATTTTTCTTCTCTGCCATATGCCTCATTAGTTCATCTGACATCCATTTTGGCCTAAACCTTGAACAATATTTCTTAGTTGGTATGTAAAGCCTAGTAGCTTCCAAGATATGTTCTTTGAATGCTTCCCATTTTGAATTTGCTGTTGGTAACATCATCAGTTGGTCCCACTGTATAGAATTTAAATACTGTCTCAGTCCATCGTAGTCGCCTTTACGGAAGCAATAACCCTTCCCTTTACCCCTAATGGTAGTTACCTCTTTCAGTAAATCCCACTTCAGCACACTGTGATCACTGCCACCTAGTGGTTCATTTATCTGCAGATTCTTAATGCATGAAGAATCACTGCTGATAATCAAATCAAGAGTATTACTCCCTCTAGTTGCTTCCTGAACATGCTGATGTAGAAAACAATCATCCAATAAATCCACAAAAGCTCTGCTAGTGTGTGAGTAACCAGCCCCCAAATTCCAGTCAATATCTGGGAAATTAAAATCTCCCATTATAAGACTCTCTGATTTACTGGCCCACTCTATTTCCCTGTACAGTTCCTTATTATACTCATCAGAGTCATTAGGCCTATAGCACACTCCTACTCTCAATTTTGATCTCCCAATGCTTATGTCACACCAAACTGACTCAACACTGCACTGTCCAGCGATGTCGACTGGCTTCACTTCCTTGGTTTTTATGTGTTTCTTAACTAATAGCATAACCCCTCCCCCCTTCCTATCCTGTCTATCCTTTCTGTAGACGTTGTACTCCCCAAATTGCAGTTCTGCATCCCTTATATCTGTGTGACACCACGTCTCTGATATCCCAACAATATCTGCCTTTGATGTTTTGAGCAATACCTCAAATTCATCAAATTTATTTACTAAACTCCTAGCATTGGTGTACACGCAAGTATACCTGCACCTGTTTCTATTCTTAGCTACCCTAACACAACCCATGTGTTTATTTGTACCGCAATGGCTCCCAGCAGTCTCTGAAATACCATGCATCTTGTTTTTCAGGCTTCTACTCATTCTAATAGAAGCAGTGCAAGAATCTCTTTCACCTCTGCCAGTGGCTACTGTCAATCTATTGGTCTTTGTCTCCCCCCAAGCTAGCAGTTTTCCGACCCACCTAACACTGCCTCGATAGCATCAGCAAATATTCTTGCACCCTTTCTATTTAAGTGTATCCCATCCCTGTAGAAGCAATCTCTCCTGTTAACAAGTACAGTCCAGGCTGAAAAAAATTCTACCCCTTGAGCCTTGCACAATCTTTCCAGGGCCGAATTGATCGACAAGGCTCTCATCATATACTCCCTCCTATCGTGTCTGGGCAGAATTGCAGACACTTTCAAATTCAACCCTAATTCTCGGCTTTTGTTCAACAGTGACCTGTACTTGTTAAGTAATTCTGCCGGTCTCCTACTCTTAATATTATTAGTGCCAACGTGTACAACTATATCACCTTTTGTGCCCTTAAAAGATGATATTCGCTCTACAACGTCATCAACCTTTGCCCCTGGCAGACATACCCTGGTCCTGTTCCACCTATCTTTTTTACAAAGCATGTTCCCCGTTTCCCTGACAATTGAGTCACCAACAACTACTAGTTCCTTTGGGACCAGCGCATTCTGCCTTGGGGGTTGTCTCTGTGTCACGTGATGTCCAAGTGCAAGGTTGGTATAGGAATACCTATTATGTCCCATCACTGTTAACAGGACTATTGCCTACCTAAAAAAAGAAAAAAGCACTGTTTTACTGTCGTGTCCCGCGGACCACTTTTATAAGTAATGCGAACTACAAGTGGGCCACAAACTACAGGTTGCGAAACACTGTTCTAAGCTACTCCTCTTAAGAACAACAATTACTAATTTGGTTTATTTTCTTTGAAATCTCTTTAGGAGTTCTAAGTCTAATTAGATAGGCTTACACAGGTATACAATTGTCCAAGTGAAATGTCCTCATTGTCTTACATAGAAGAACAACGACATTCAGCTCTTTACACCATTGGATAAAATATTTTATATTTAGTTTTTGTCCTGAACCACCTTTAATTCCTCCTTTACAGTCTGTAAATTATTCCTCGGTTTCTGTTCTTCTGTTCAAAACAGTACATTTTAAAAGGATTAGACCAGTGGTTTTCAACCTTTTTTTAATAACGGCACCCCTACTTAATTTTCTGCCTGTTAGATCTGATTCTCTGTGTGTGTGTGTATATATATACATAATATTAAAAAAAAATATATATATATATATGTTATTTATTATAATAATAAAATTATAAAAATTTGCATTTCATAATACAAATTATATATATACAGTATATAATTTTATTCTTTATAAAGGGGCACTAAGTAAACATCAATTATTGATCACCACAAAATTAAAAAGATACTGTACACCTTTTTATAATGAAATAAAGAAATTAAAAAATAATAATAAGTTTAAGTAATTTAAACCCAAATTCCGTGGCATCCCTCGAATGTTGTTGCGGCACCCCGATTGAAAACCACTGCATTAGACCTTAGTTGTCATTTTTCAGACTATTTGTAGAACGTCCAAATAACTTCTGGGCAATATAGCCTGATTCTGGTTATTAACCAGTCTCCAAATTTTCAAACTATTATCAACCTGTCACGCCGACCGGGCTAGCCGGGTGGGTAAAGTGCCTGACTGGCAACCCAAAGGTCGCGGGTTCGAATTCCGCCTCGGGTTTGGATCAAAGTACTGCAAAAACCGTGGGAGGTGCATTATGGCCACAGAAGCCAATGCGCCAACAACTACCCCCCCCCCCCAAAAAAAAACCTGTCACATACTCCGTTGTACATCTCTTCATTGTCATTAATGAAAATTAAAAAGAAAAAGAGTATGCCAACAGCGATTCAAGAGGGATTCACTTGCTATGCTAGTCCACTTTGAATTATGACAGCTTATGACTACCCTCTACCACCAGGCCTTCATGAAGCCTTGATCCAAATATGAAGTCCCATTGCCTTTTGAAACTGAAGCCTCATCATATCGAGTAACCCCAGGGGCTCAAATCTGGTGAGTATGGGTTTGGCACACCCAGGGTCCTGAGCTGGATATCATCATTCTTCCCTTTTACTTTTTCTCTCTCTCTCTCTCTCTCTCTCAGGGTAACTGGGGAATTTTTTTTTTTTTTGGCTGGTGCAGCATAAGCCTCAGGCTTCCTTGCACCATATGGCTAATAATAATAATAATAGTATCCACTGAGGTTCCTTTGGACACTACCCGCATCAATTATGCACTGTTATACCTGTATACTTCATACCACCTAAACCCTTGGTGTGAATCTATTCAAGGGCATTCGAACTGTGTTTCCTCTTTGATTTGCTTGAATAAATCACCCAGTTCGTTAAAAAAATATGATTTCCTCTTGGTGCATGAATTTAGAGTTTTGTTCCGAGTCAATTAAATAAATCCAAATCGCCTAAAAGGCAATTAAATTTCCTTACCCATTTTAGTGTATAACCAGATTTCGTATCATACCTTTCACAGTCGTTTGACCCATTACACATCCCCATTATAGGTATCACTAATCGTCCACACTGTGAATCTGATTGCTTCCGAGCACTTTAGATAAGAAGCATAAAACCTCACTAAATCTGTGCGCCGGATACTGCGCACAGATTTAGTGAGGTTTTATGCTTCTTTTGCGCTTCTACAGCCATAATGATATTCGTCGTCGCTGATTTCAGTATATCATCACGTTTCAGTTAACACCATATGATTAGCAATAGCATTAGTAGAGGCATATGATGCAAGAAAGCAAGCTTATTCAGCATCAGCCAAAAAAAAAAAAAAAAAAAAAACAACCACTACTCCCATTTCACCCCTCCGTTCGTTCGAAATATCTGTTCAGCTTAGCCTTAAATTTATTTAGGCTATCAACTTCAACAACAAGCGATGGGAGTCTATTCCACAAACCAACTGCCCGCTGGCTAAAGACAAATTTCCGCATATCTATCCGACATCCGTCCTTCCTCAATTTGAATTTATGCCCTCTCAGGTGATTATTCTGAGCAAGAGGAAGAATCCCATCGGCAATGAGCATGCTCAAGCCATTCAAAGCCTTATACACCTCTATCAGATCACCTCGCCGATGCCTAGTCTCCAGGCTCTGTAATTTGCAAAACTTAAGCCTTTCTTCGTAAGAGCAACCCTTTGTTCCATTCACTAATCTTGTTGCCCTTCTCTGTACTCGTTCCAGCAGCTCTACATCCTTCTTGAAATGAGGCCTCCAGACCTGTATACAGTACTCAAGGTGTGGCCTGACCAATGCCTTATACAAGGGAATAATCACATCCTTATCCCTGCTAGAAAAATTCCTGTATATCATTGACAAGACACCATGAGCTACTCTTGCAGCTCGTCTGCACTGCTCAGAGAACTTCATATCTGCCTGCACAACGACCCCCAGGTCCTTTTCATTCTCTACCACTGTCAGCGTAGTACCACAGAGTTGATACGTTGATCTGGGGTTACTGTTTCCCATATGTAGTACTTTACATTTGTCAATGTTAAACTTCATTTGCCACCTCTCAGCCCATCTGCTCAACCTTTCCAGATCCTGTTGCAGCAGCATAGTGTCAGTAGTATCCTTAACAACCCTGCCAACCTTGGTATCGTCTGCAAACTTGGACATTAAGCCTGATACACCATCATCAATATCATTTATAAATACAGAAAACAACAAAGGACCCAACACTGAACCCTGAGGAACTCCACTAATAACATTAATCCACGTTGAGCAGTGTCCATTGATTACCACTCTCTGTCTTCTGCCACTCAACCATCCCTTTATCCATAGCAGCAATTTGCCTCCAATGCCACACTTCTCCAATTTGTGCAGCAGTCTTCCATGTGCAACAGTATCAAAAGCCTTTCTAAGATCCAAATATATAATATCAAAGTTATTCCCTGCATCCAGTTCTTTTGTGACTACATCATAGTATCCAATCAAATTGGTCAGACAAGACCTGCCCTTAACAAAACCATGCTGTGTCTGAGCTATAACTGAATTCTTGTCCAGATGATCCTGCAGTGCTTCTTTAACCAGTGCCTCCATTAATTTTCCTGGAACAGAAGTTAAACTAACAGGTCTATAATTACTTGTGTCAGCCTTTGATCCTCCTTTGTGAATTGGGGTTACATTTGCACATCTCCAGTCCATAGGTACCTCCCCTGTGTCCAAAGAAGCTCTCATAATTATGGCTAGGGGTTTGCTTACTTCCTTTGCTGCCTCCTTTAATATAACTGGATAGATCCCATCCACCCCTGGTGCCTTTTTTATGTTCATCCTCAGCAATATCTCCTCCACTTTCCTCTCAGTTATTAGAAAATAATCTAGCTCACTGCCAATGTTTACTTCACCTACGACATTCCCCTTCCTCAATAACTCCTCATGTGTGAATGTAGATGCAAAATACTCGTTTAGATTGTTAGCCACCTGAGCAGGATCCTCAACTGTTGAACCATCAACATCCAGTGGACCAATCTGATTCATCCCTTTCCTTCTTGAGTTTAAATAGGTAAAGAACTCTTTTCTGTTTTTCTTTGCATCCTTTGCCAAGGATTTCTCATAATCTGCCTTTGCCTGCCTAATCTCCTTTGTGACTTGGTTACAGACCAACTTATATCTATCATAGGCTTCCATGTCACTATTAATTAGTATGTATCCCATGCATTTTTCTTCTCTGCCATATGTCTCATTAGTTCATCTGACAACCATATAGGCCTGAACCTTGAACAATATTTCTTGGTTGGTATGTAAAGCCTGGTAGCTTCCAAGATTAGTTCCTTGAATGCTTCCCATTTTGAATTTGCTGTTGGTAACATCATCAGTTGGTCCCACTGTATAGAATTTAAATACTGTCTCAGACCATCATAGTCGCCTTTACGAAAGCAAAAACCCTTCCCTTTGCCTCTGATGGTAGTTACCTCCTTGAGTAAATCCCACTTCAGCACACTGTGATCACTGACACCCAGTGGTTCCTTTATCTGCAGATTCCTAATGCATGAAGAATCACTACTGATAATCAGATCAAGAGTATTACTCCCTCTAGTTGCCTCCCGAACATGCTGGTGTAGAAAACAATCATCCAATAAATCCACAAAAGCCCTGCTAGTGTGTGAGTGACCAACCCACAAATTCCAGTCAATATCTGGGAAATTAAAATCCCCCATTATAAGACTCTCTGATTTACTGGCCCATTCTATTTCCCTGTACAGTATCTTATTATACTCATCAGAGTCATTAGGCCTATAGCACACTCCTACTCTCAATTTTGATTTACCTATGCTTATGTCACAAAAAACTGACTCGACACTGCCCTGTCCATCAATGTCGACTGGCTTCACTTCCTTGGATTTTATGTGTTTTTTAACTAATATTTTAACCCCTCCTCCCCTCCTGTCCTGTCTATCCTTTCTATACACATTGTACTCCCCAAATTCCAGTTCTGCATTCCTTATATCTGTGTGACACCACGTCTCTGATATCCCAACAATATCTGCCTTTGATGTTTTGAGCAATACCTCAAATTGATCAAATTTATTTACTAAACTCCTAGCATTGGTGTACACGCAAGTATACCTGCACTTGTTTCTATTCTTAGCTACCCTAACACAACCCATGTGTTTACTTGTATCACAATGACTTCCAGCAGTCTCTGAAATATCCTGCATCTTGTTTTTCAGGCTTCTGCTCATTCCAATAGAAGCAGTGCAAGAATCTCTTTCACCTCTGCCAGTGGCTACTGTTAATCCATTAGTCTTTGTCTCCCCCCAAGCTAGCAGTTTTCCGACCCACCTAACACTGCCTCGATAGCATCAGCAAATATTCTTGCACCCCCTTTCTATTTAAGTGTATCCCATCCCTGTAGAAGCAATCTCTCCTGTTAACAAGTACATTCCAGGCTGAAAAAAATTCTACCCCTTGAGCCTTGCACAATCTTTCCAGGGCCGAATTGATCGACAAGGCTCTCACCATATACTCCCTCCTATCGTGTCTGGGCAGAATTGCAGACACTTTCAAATTTAACCCTACTTCACGGCTTTTTTTCAACAGTGACCTGTACTTGTTAAGTAATTCCGCTGGTCTCCTACTCTTAATGTCATTAGTGCCAACGTGTACAACTATATCACCTTTTGTGCCCTTAAAAGATGATATCTGCTCTACAACGTCATCAACCCTGACATACCCTGGTCCTGTTCCACCTATCCTCTTTACAAAGCATGTTCCCCGTTTCCCTGACAATAGAGTCACCAACAACTACTAGTTCCTGTGGGACCAGCGCATTCTGCCTTGGGGGCTGCCTCTGTGTTGCAAGATGACTAAGTGCAAGCTCTGGCGTTGATGTGGGCAGCTGAGAGCTTGATGGGCCCCTCAATTTATTTCCTTCGAGGGCATCCACCCTGTCCTTCAAGGTCTCATATAGGCCCATAACAACGCCGAGTTGTCGCCTAATTTCCTTGCACTCCTTGCATCGTGCACACACAAAGACATCCCCCATGGCAGTATCATGTCCCGTACCCGATTGCTCCGCAAACATCAAGCAAACAGTGCATCTTAAAAGGCTGTGATTCAGAGGGCAACTGCCCCCCTCAGTTCTCCCGAGTCACAGCACTCCCATTAGCTTGAGCCTTTTGCTTTGCTGCTCTGGTCAGAGTCATGATTTCGATTTAAATGTCAGTAAAATTACAATTTCAGAACAAAATTAAAACCTTAAACTTGTATCTTAATACAGTTATAACGCTATATTTATTTTTCAGTATCGAGTGTTATCTACGAGTTCCCTTTATATAACTTCCGTATCAAGTATGTATTAATTATTTGTTACGTTTGTACTCTACGTCGTTATATATATATATAGTTAAAAGAACAATTTAATTGACAATGAAGTTTAACAAGATTAATAGATCTACTGATTAATTGACAATATTATATTATGCACTATACCCATGGTGGCGAACCTATGACACGTGGGTCAGATACTGACCCACGAAGGCTTTATAAGTAACCCACGCACACGCGTTTATTGTAATATTGGCCTACTTTTTTTTAATTATAACAAAGAAAAGGTAATCGAAAATATTAAACAATTATAAAATATAAATATGTAATGTCAGATTTATAAAAAAATAAATAAATAAAAATAAATAATAAAAAAATAACAAAAATCCAAGTGGAATGTGGACGTCGTGCGTCGGCAAACAGTGTTCTATTGTATTAAACTATGCGTGTGGGTGACTCATTACATTGTGACATAAACTTGGCGCGATTTGTCGTTGCATTAAAGAATGGAGATGTATCGGGCTTGTACAAAGTTACCAGCTCGCAGTATTGGACTAAGAGGCAGACTTGACGTATGCGTCTAGAAGTGTTAATAATAAATTGATTATAACTTAATTTTTCTATTGTCAAATTTTCTCATCTACATAACCGATGTAAGTATATTAAATGGGCCTACGTTTATAAAAGTTCATCTAAAATTATTGGATCCTACATATATAACATATATGTAGGTTATAAAAATATATATATTATATATATTTTTTGCAGGCGTAGCCTTGAACTATGTTAGTGGTTAAAAAAATGAAAACTAACGGTACAAGCTCCAGACCATATCAAACAGAATGGTTTGATAAATATTGAAAAGAATAAAACAACTGTGTTATTTGTAATGAAAAAGTCACCTCTCGTACACTCAATATAAAAAGACATTTTGAAAAGTTGCATTCAAATCTCGGCTTCTCAACAGACGAAGAAAGGAAAGAATATTTTTTACAAAAGAATAAACAGAATGATTCACAAACAAGTGTTTTAAAAACTTTTTTGACTCCGAAAAATAACATTACAGCTGCTAGTTTTCAAGTAGCCCATTGCATTGCTCGCCATGGGAAACCTCTTTCAGAAGGAGAGTTTGTAAAACAAGCATTTTTAGAATGTAGTGTTACTCTGTTTTCAGATTTTAAAGAAAAAGACTTGATTATAAAGCGTATAAATGAGTTACCAATAAGTCGCAATATTATTAAAGATCGAGTAATAGAATTAGAAAGAAATATTTCTTCTCAAATACATAACGACTTAAAGTCTGTAGAAATGTATTGGATTGCTTTAGATGAGAGTACTGATGTAAATGGTTATGCACAACTAGCAGTTTTTGCTCGATATAATGCAGGCAATATAATGAAAGAAGCGTTAATAAAACTAATAACATTGAAAGGAAGGCGTACCGGTTTTGATATTTTTAAAGAATTTGATAATGCATTTAAAAAAAATGCAAATTGACCTACAAAAAATTGTTTCTGTAACAACAGACGGTGCTCCCAGTATGGTGGGAAAAAACATTGGTTTTATTCAGCAGCTTAAGCAAAATATTAGACATTCTCTGATAGAATTTCATTGTATAATACACCAGCAAGTTCTATGTGCGAAGCAAGGTTTAAAAACATTTTCTAATGTAATGCCAGTTGTAATTAAAGTTATTAACTTTATAAACGCAAGAGGTCTTAATAAGCGAGAATTTGCACAATTATTAGAGGAAATTGAGTGCCAATATTCTGGGATTTTGACATACAACAATGTTCGATGGCTCAGTTGCGGCCAAGTTCTTAATCGGTTTGTCATTTTATTAGACGAAATAAAGCTCTTTTTGAATGAAAAAAACAATAGTTATGACGAATTTTCAAATATAGATTGGCTAAATGATTTAATGTTCTTATGTGATATCACTCAGCATTTCAATGAACTGAATAAAAAACTTCAGGGACATGGACAAATTGCATTAATGATGTTTGAAAATATCAAAATATTTATGAAAAAACTTGACATCTTTACTAAAGATTTGGAAATGAGCACCATGAAATATTTTCCTCAATTACAAAAACATTTTCAAAACACTAAAGATTTTGAAAATATTCTTGACATTCAAGAAAATGCAATTAAAAAATATTTAACCATTTTGTAAGAAATAAAACAAGCTTTCCATGAGAGATATAATCAATTTAAATGTTTGGAAAATACATTTTGCTTTATTTTATGCCCACATAAAGCAGAGTACGATACAATGCAGCTAAACGATTTTATGTGGCTAGGTATCACTAACTTAGAAATGGAATTAATTGAATTCCAAAGCAGCATAGTGTGGAAAAATAAATTTGAAAACTTGATTTTCGAAGTAGAAGGAAAATTTTCAGAAAGTAATGCAGATAGGCCTAATGAAGATCCCACACTAAAAGTTGAAAATATTATATTAGACGCATGGTATTCTTTACCAAACAATTTTACATGTATGAGGAAACTGGCTAACGCTCTTCTCACAATGTTCGGGTCCACATATTCATGTGAAAAATTGAAAAATTGTTTTCCTCAATGAATTTTGTTAAATCTTCCAACAGGAATAAACTTGGAAATTAATTGACTGCAAAATGTATTAAAGTAATGAACACGAAGTATGTACCTAATATTAAGAAACTGTCTGAAAGTAAGCAACAACAAATTTCGCATTAAATATACTTTTATCAACTTTATTACACATACTGTATCTGTAATTATGTTAATTATTAATGAAGGATATTTCAAAATAAAAGCGTTTTCTTTTATTCCTTGCTCATTCAAATACTTGTGCAGAGGCAATACTGGTCATGATGTAACCTGGTGCGGTTCAAGGTATCAAATCAAGCTTCGATATTTACTTTTTTTTAGTTCTTCACTTGCAAAAGTTAAAGTTATAAATCAAAAAGGAAACTAAAACCTTTTTTGGATTATTTCAAAAGTGAGAACCAAAAAGATTCAACTGTCAAACTTTATCTCTTAACAAAATGTTTGATGTTTCCAAATAATTGGCACCCTTTTTACCCCCCCTCCCCTTTCTAATTGAGGCTACTAACTTATGACTCACGGGCTAGTATTTAAAAAAGAAATAAAAATAATTGACCCACTCTTCAAAAAGGTTCGCCATCACTGCACTATACTATACAAAGCTAATGCTATCGAATTCCGGATATGCTGTATCGCGTTTCAGTAACGAGTGTTATCTACGAAGTCCCTTTATATAACTTCCGTATCAAGTTATGTATTAATTATTTATTTTTACTAATTATTTATGTTCCGGAACCTAAGTGGTTATATGTATAGTTAAAAGTACAATTTAATTGCCAATGAAGTTCGACAAGATTAACAGATTTACTGATTAATTTTCACGTAACAATGGCGGCTGTTTATGAACGGCAAACACGTGTATTTGATACCCTTTCCGATACTAAGTAATATCTACAAATCTCTATCTAAGTTACTTTAACTTTAAGTACCGTAAATAGGAATATAAAAGCTACTCTAGAAATAAGTTAATATGTCAATTTAAACTAATAAAGCAGAAAATAAATCAGAAAAAAACTTCTCTGTTCCAGTAGCGGCAGAAAGGCACGTCCGCACAGGAAACACTCGCCCTCAATCACTGGCTGTAGAAGTGCAGAGCTCAAATTCAACCCCATGAGCCTTACACGATCTTTCTAGGGCCGAATTGATTGACAAGGCTCTCATCATATACTTCCTCCTATAGTGTCTGGGCAGGACTTTTTTTCAACATTGACCTGCACTTGTTAAGTAAATTCGCAAATATCCTACACTTAATGTCATTAGTGCCAACGTGTACAACGATATCACCTTTTGTGCCCTTAAAAGATGATATCTGCTGTACAATGTCATCAAGTTTTGCGCCTGGCAGACATACCCTGGCCCTATTTCACCTATCCTTTTTGAGCAATATATTTCCTGTTTCCTTGACAATTGAATCACCGAAGATAACTAGCTCCTGTGGGACCAGCGCATTCTGCTCTAAAGATTGCCTCTGTGTTCCCTGGTGCACAAGAGTGAGATCTGGAGTTGAGTTGGGCAGCTGAGAGTTTTATGTGCCCCCCCCCCGCATTTTAATTCCTTCGAGGGCATCTAACCGACTCTTCAAACTCTCATACACGCCCATCAGAACGCTGGGTTGACGCCTAAAAGCCAAATGTACATAACTTACCGTGGTATACCTACAATTCGGGTGACTACAAAAATTTAGCAGAAAACTGGCAAAATAACAGCTGTTATTTTGCCAGTTTGCTGATAAATTTTTACATTTGTATATATTTAGTTCATTTGAACCTAGCTAAACTAGCAAATAATAAACAGAAACAGAGCTTTTGCCAATTATTGATTGGATGCACTGAATGGTGCTAGCCCACGTAAACGTACCAATCAATGTATTCTAATATCAGTAATTTCCCTCATTATCATCATTTTATTTTACTTTAATTTACTTGCATTTATTTTATTTTATTATTAAGTATTTGTTTATTTATAGGGTGTAGCAAAATAAACTAGCTCAGACTATCTAAGTCTTTTGGCCTCATGACTCACTTGGTATTCTTTTATACTGAATACGTTTATTCTAAAATCATATTGGCCTAAACACTAACACTCTGTATGCATAATACATGCTTATTCTGTTAATTTAGCCTAAGGGCTCTGTCTACTGTATAGCTTTTATTGTACTTTATACACTGTTCAAATCCTTTATCTTAAATCTGCATCATGCATACTATCGTAATTATTTTACAGACAGATGTAATGTTTAATCAATAATTTGATGGCATTAATTTGATCTAGGACTCTCTTCCTACTTTTCCCACTTTTCTGTTGTGTTAAATCTGTTACATATGAGCGTTACCATCTCTCGTTCTGCTTCTGATAGCAGCTGTTATTATTAAGGAATTGAAGTAATAACAATATTGTAACCATAAAATTAAGAATAAATATACGCGATATGTTTTATAAACCGAACAAAAATCACTGAATTAAACAAGTTTAATTTAATAATTCGAATTTTTTCATTACTAAAAAATATCTTAGAATAAATACACATACTTTGGCGATGCATGTAGTTTAATCATCACAAACTTAACATTCTAAATGAATGTGCATTTCCAAAGTTTAACGATGATAGGAATGGTTTGGTTTCCAGTGCAGCAGTAGAGCAACGAAACAGGTAAGAGCCTAGCATCTCTCCAACTGGTGTTATGTACTAATTTTCTGCATTCTCTTTTTACTGTGTAATAGAATAAAAATTCTAAATCATTTTTATTCTAAATGAAGCAAACTCCTACATTCTCAATACCATCAACAACACAAATATTACGTGATTAAAATGATGAAAGCTATTTGCACAGCCTGATAAAGCTCAGCAATAAAAATATACCTGCGACAATTCAATATGAATCGCAAAGAGCGATTCCCATTCAGATCAAATTCATCCTGTGACATTGAAAACATTGAACTAAAGACAGTCTTTAGTTCAGTGCTTAATGAGCCGACAGGCAGTGAAAATACTAAATATAAATAACTAGACTACTATAAACAAGGGTTAGGTTTCAGAACAAGGTTCTTATTCATGGATTTTTGCAATAATGAGTGATAGACAGGTCTATTCTTTTTAGGTACTGTATATATTAAACATAAAAATTCCTAATTTTCACTTCAAAGGAGGTGTCTTCTTCGCTACACCATCGTCCTAGCTCTAAAATAAGCGAAACTAAAGCAACTTACTTGAATATTCCAGCAGGAGCAGAAGAGCAGCCATAACTTGATTTCCTGGAGGGTATACACTCCCAGGTTATGCTGGATCTGGATGGAATGATCAGAATCTACCCATTCACTGATCGGGCTACAATTTCCCACTCATTTAATGCTGGAGGCAGACATTACACATCGATACGTTCACAATACGAGGAGCTAAATGAATTTATAGTCCAAATACCAACAAATAAAACTGCGAGTATCTCGCACACACGGAGATAACTAAAATGGCAGGAGAATATTATGGAATAGACTGCCACATACCAACTCACCGTTGGCATCAAGATTTTCGCTTTAAAAGTAAAGTTTAATCCAATCCAGCAAGCCATCATTACTTTTATAAGAGTATTAAACGATTCCATATTCGTACGTCCTAGTATCATAGCAACTTTCATGTAAGCAACATGTTCATTCGTCACACAACACAATTAGTTGCAGTACACAAAATAAATTATGAGCAACATAAATTAAAGGTAAAATTATATTAATTTTTCCGAGTGGATCGTTACATCCAATTATTTCTAGCGCTTTTCTTGATGTGTTGGTGGTAATTGGTTGAATTTTTTTTTTTAAGATAATGTGCAGTAAACTTGGAGAAATAATCTGTGTAATCTTCCGATATTTTTTTTCATCTTACATAATTATAGCATTACTAATTTTTTTTTTTTTTAAATACCGGATGTTTCATGATATGTGGGCCGTACTACTTTCAGGGTCGATGCTTAACCCAAATACAACAAACCGCTCATACAAACAGATGTTCAATTTTGAACAGTTATTCAAGCTATGACTGTTTGTATTAAAAAATATATATATACAGGGTGTTTCAGTTAAACGTTTCAGAACTTCTAAGAGGGGTAGGGTACATCCTGACAACTCGAAATCATATAGCAATGTGGGGTCGGAAATGCTTTCCTGAAGCGGTGTTGTACACAGAAGCACCATAAAGAAAAGAGACCGTAAGTGAGAAATCGTTTTAATAATACATGAAAAGAAGCAAAAGGTACATGGATTAAAGTAAGTGTTCGAAGTTTCTTCCACGGGCTACAATGCACGCCTCACATCTCCGACGCATGGACGTCCGAACATTCTGGAATACTCCAGGCGAATTTCGAATTTCTTCGGCAGCTACTGCGATTCTTGCAACCAGCTCCTCAGCATTGTCAACAGGGGAGTCATAAACTAGCGATTTCATATGACCCCAGAAATAAAAATCAAGACATGATAGGTCGGGTGACCGAGCAGGCCAACGCACGGGACCACCACGTCCGATCCACTGTTGACCAAATGTGACATCCAGGTAGTTACGAACATCTCCGCTATAATGGGCAGGGGCTCCATCGTGTTGGAACCACATTGTGTGTTGCGTCGATGCAGAAATCTGTTCATCTCTCAAAAGTTGTGGCAATACTTGCTGCAGAAAGATCAAGTAGATAGGTCCGGTTAGACCTATCTACTTGATAATCCATGTACCTTTTGCTTCTTTTCATGTATTATTAAAACGATTTCTCACTTACGGTCTCTTTTCTTTATGGTGCTTCTGTGTACAACACCGCTTCAGGAAAGCATTTCCGACCCCACATTGCTATATGATTTCGAGTTGTCAGGATGTACCCCACCCCTCTTAGAAGTTCTGAAACGTTTAACTGAAACACCCTGTATATATTTATATAACTTGAAACTATCCCGCACTCATGTTGTGTAGTTTTCAATAGTAAGAAATAACAAAAATAATAATGCTTGTAGAACTTTTCTTAATCTTATTTATTACAGTTTGCCTTGGAAACTCCATAATCAATTTTTAAAATGCAAACAGCCATAGTTCCGTACTGTTTACAATTATACACATGTTTACACGAACTCTTTTTCTTTTTTCTTGTTTTTTTACATCCTTCGAAGATCCTGGCTCATGTAATGAAATGCTCTGTATAATCAAGATCGCATTAGAAAAGTTGGGTTGATGCCTAATGTTATAGTCCTAATGACTCGAATAAGTACAATCAACAATTGTACAGAGAAATAGAATGGGCTAGTAAATCAGAATGTCTTATAATGGGGCATTTTAACTTCCCAGATATTGATTGGAACTTGTGGATTGATCACTCACACACTAGTACGACTTGTTTCAATTTATTGGATGATTGTTTTCTGCAGCAGCACGTTCGAGAGGCAATCAGAGAGGGTAATACTCTTGATCTGGTTATCAGCAGTGATCATTCGTGTATTAAGAATTTCCAGATAAAGGAACCACTAGGTGGCAGTGATCACAGTGTACTGATGTGGGATTTAATTAAAGATATAATTACCATCAGGGAAAAAGGAAAGGGTTTTTGCTTCCCTAAAGGTGAGTACAGTGGTCTCAGACAATTTTTAAAGGAGGCAGCAAAGCAACTAAGCAAACCCTTGGCCATAATTATGAGAGCATCCTTGGACTCAGGGAGGTCCCCACGGACTGGAGATGTACAAATGTATCCCCAATTCACAAAGGGGGATCGAAGGGTGACATGAGTAATTACAGACCAGTTAGTTTAACTTCTGTTCGGGGCAAAATAATGGAGTCACTGGTTAAAGATGCATTGCAGGATCATCTAGACAAGACTGCAGCAATAATTCAGACACAGCATAGGTTTGTTAAGGGAAAGTCTTGTCTGACAAATTTGATAGGATATTATGATGTGGTACAAAGGAACTGGATGAAAAAAATAATTTTGATATCATATATTTGGATTTCAGGAAAGCTTTTGACTCACTTGCGCATGGAAGACTATTGTACAAATTGGAGCAGAATGGTATTAGGGTAAATTGCTACAATGGATAAAAGAATGGTTGAGTGGGAGAAGACAGAGGGTGGTAATTAATGGATGCTGCTCTTCGTGGACTAATGTTATTAGTGGAGTCCCACAGGGTCCGGTGTTGGGTCTTCTGTTGTTTTGTATATTTATCAATGATATTGATGAAGGTATATCAATCTTAATGTCGAAGTTTGCAGATGATACAAAGGTTGACAGGGTTGTTAATGACAGTAATGGCAGTGTTCTACTGCAACAGGATCTAGATAATTTAGGCAGATGGGCAAAGAAGTGGCAACTGAAGTTTAACCTTGACAAATGCAAAGTACTGCATATGGGTAGAAGTAACCCCAGAGAAACGTACCAACTGTGTGGTACTACACTTAAGGTGGTAAAAAATGAAAAAGACCTGGGAGTAATTGTGCAGTCAGATATGAAGTTTTCTGAGCAATGCAGACAGGCTGCCAGGGTAGGTCATGGGGTTTTGTCAATGATATATAGGAATTTTGCTGGTAGGGAAAAGTAGGTGATTGTCCCTCTGTATAAGGCAATGGCCAGGTCACGCCTTGAGTACTGCGTACAGGTCTGGAGGCCTCATTTTAGGAAGGATATAGATTTGCTTGAGCGTGTACAGAGAAGGGCAACAAGATTGGTGAGGGGAATGAAGGGATCCTCTTACCAAGAGAGGCTTAAGTTCTGCAAATTTTAGTGGCTGGAGACTGGGCACCTGCGCGGTGATCTGATTGAGGTGTATAAGGCCTTGAATGGGTTGAGCACGCTGAATTCTGATGGGATCCTTCCACTTGTTCAGATTATGAACCTAAGGGGGCATAAATTCAAATTAAGAAAGGACAGATGTGCGGAAATTTGCCTTTAGCCAGTGGGTGGTTAATTGCTGGAACAAACTTCCATCTGTTGTTGTGGAAGTTGATAGGTTAAATAAATTTAAGGAGGAACTGGACAGGCATTTGGATGGAATGGTGTTATTTTTTTTTTTTTTTTTTTTGGCTGATGCTGCATAAGCTCATACACTTGCTTTCTTGCATCACATGCCACGACGGGGGCGCCTCCGTAGCCAGGTGGGAAGGAGCAGCAGTGCGTAGCACACGCTTCTTGATTAGACCGGGGTTCGAGCCCGTCACCACCAAATACGGAGGATGCGGAAAGGTCATTCAGGGAATGACCACCGCATATCCCGGAGCAATATGGCCTTAGTTGCTAATGCTCCTAAAAACCAAATAACAAACATGCCACGACTACTACTACTACATGTTTACACGAACTCTTTTTCTTTTTTCTTTTTTTTTTTTTTCAGATTCTTCGAAGATCCTGGCTCATGTTATGAAATGCTCTGTATATACAAGATTACATTGGAAAAGTTGGGTTGATGTCTTAGCACGACAATGAGATATCAGAGATAAGATGGGTACAGATCACAATTGATAAAGAACCGTTTCATACCACACTGAATTTTGAGAGGGGAGAGATCTGCACCAATTTAAAAAAACTGATGGGCAAATGGAAATTAGCCTCCAATATTTTAACTAGGATGGCTTCCTAGGTGTAAAGAGGACGTTTTTAAATGTGTCCGGGTACAGCTTAGGAATGCTCTCATTTCAATTGTAGAGTATAAGAAACGAAATCCCTGTTTTTACAAAATTCTCTTTTATTTTTAATTAAACATTAATACCAGTGTGCAGTTAGATATGAAGGTTTCTGAGCAATGCAGACAGGCCGCCGGGGCAGGTCATGGGGTTGTATTAATTCAATTCATAAATCGTCCATTATATACAATGTATTGACGGAGTAGGCAAATTCAAATTAATAGTTACTAGAAATGTGAATAAATGAATATCATACATATAGCTTGAAGCCAGTCGATTTCGGCAATAGATTCCTTTTGCCATCAAAAACTAAAAACGTTAAGATATCTTTTCATATCAATCAAAGCAATTTGCTCTTATTTACAAACTAAGGTTGAAATATATATATTATATTAATTACAAGTAACGATACAAACATGAAAAACAAATTCATGCATACGCGCTAGTGGTGAAACTATTATTCTACCTCTTCCTTCTCCGCGAGAAGGCCAAACAACACCCACGTCATCTAAAACAATCATAGGTATCAACCGTTGGACCTCCTGACTGTTCTCTTCCCCAGCGGCAGAGGCGGATTTAACGGCGGGCGCACCGGGCGCGCGCCCTGGGCCCCGACTTCTGAAGGGCCCACCCAAAACCCCAACAAATTAGTTGAACATATTGGTTCAAAACTTTGTGATTATTATTATGCTATTATTAATTATATTATACATATATTATATTCAAATTTTATTGGAAATAAAACATTAATAGTACATAATATTTTTTATTTATTTAAAAAATGGTTAACATGTATTTTTATTTTCCCTGTCTCTCTCTTTTTTTTTTAAGGGCCCAATATTTTCTTCTGCGCCCGGGGCCTCAACCGACCTTAATCCGCTCCTGCCCAGCGGTGACGAACTTGGCCGTAATGTAGTTTTATCTCAGAGAGAGAGATTCATGAAATGCACAGTTTATGCAAAATTAGTATGGATGACTGAAAGTAGACCTATGTATTGGAATAACCAGGCAACACTGCTCGGTGCAACTACCTACAATGATTTTTCAGAAGATTCTTTCTGGCGTTCATGGTAACCTCCAATGACCAAGAGTATGCCACGAGACACTGGATCCATCCTGATTTGCCAACTGCCGGTAAAAAAAAAACAGTATGGTTTCAGTGCCTCGTGTGATTTCCTCTATATGTGCACTTTTCCATCGATGCTGAATAACATAAATTGGGACTCACCGAACCATTTTAGGGTGGTAGATGACTTTCATCAACCGGTGAAATACCACCACTTTGCTTATTGGAGGCTTGAAGTGGTGAAACCCATGTTTAGTCTCTAGAGCAAAGTTTCCGGCATCCCCCTCCCCCCATACTTCACCTTCAACCCATGCACGGTACTAAGTACTATAGGTTTTGATACCTTTCTTGTTTGGGGTTTTCATTAAAAAAAAAAAAAAAAACCACATGACTTTCCTGCATTCCTCCTGCCCGCATCCTTTAAATTCCTACCACCGTATTATCTATATGTTCCGATTGCAGTTTGAGATAATTAGCTTTCATAGTCTCGTACTCTTACAGTGCCTTCTATCCAGGACTCTCCGATGGTGCCTTGTAATGGTCCCGGATTAATGCAAGATGGGCATAACCCAACAAAGGTAAAGGGACAATGTACCAATAGCTTGCTTTATCTGCATTTATATCTCTGTTGCGAGCTGCTCGTTCCCAAATTTCTACTACTATTGCGAATAGTTGTCCGATTTTGAAATGTTCCTAATCTAACAGTAATGATATTGTGATCTCGTTATTTTTACCCATAACTTAGACTATGGATGGTGGCGCTATCTATTGGTTCTTTCTGGAAGCTGAAAAAAATTTTTTCCCTTCTTATTCTAGAATGTAAAGTTTTTTATTTGCTGTGTTGATACTATTATGTCTCCCATGTTTAGAGACACAATTTACCTTCGAAAATTTGAAAAGTAAATATTTTTTTTTATGCATTTTATACTGTTTGATGTGAAAATTTATTTTACCAATGTTAGGCTATGAATGGTGGTGGCGCCATCTATTCTGCAACTTGAATTTTTTTCTCTATATTTGAAATATAATGATTTTTACATTCTAAAAGTAATTTCCCAAAGTTGTTTAAGATTTTAAGGCTATTAATAATTGAAAAATTTTACAATGTTATTTCTCTAATAGCTAAGAAAAAGATAGACACAATATTTACAAATAGATATTTTTTATTGATAAGATTTACATGGCTAGCTACAAAACACAAAAGGTTAAACTATTAAGACAAAAGGATAAAAATTAACACAATCACTTACATAAGATACAAAGCTTTCTAGCTGAACGGATAGGTCGTATATTTCAATGTGTAGGCACAACTTAGTTCATCGATCATCGAACTTACTGCACTGAATAGGCCATATATGTTGAACTCTGTTTTTATCCCCTCTTTCTGGCATTCAGCAGAAAAAATTTGAACACTGGTATATGGCTCTGCAGTTCTGATATAATATGCATAAACGCCGTTAAAAGATACATCGAATAAGCTTGTAAACACATCTGATTTTAGGCCATCTCTAACGCTGTCAAGGTGCTCCAATATAACAGTTTTAAACGTTGAAGAAAAGCAGCGATATCAGGGATTCTAGTAGACAAAGCTTCAAGTTCCAAAAGATTTAAGGTTAAATGTACCTCAGGTTCCAGTGAACAGTGTTACCAGTACAAATCAGCAGTACCATGTTCTGTGCTGATTCTGAGTCTATGCAGCTGGATCTCATATTTTGCTCTAGCTCTTAAGAAAAGCAGGATATCAGGCAATTTCTCTTGAATTCAGTCCCTTGTGTTCTCGATAATCGTATATATGCATTAACTGTTTCGACCGTAACATACGGTTCGAAATCCTAACAAGTAACTCGCATTGTAGTACTACTGCCCAAGCGTCTATAGAAAATAACGTTCTGTTTTCTAACATCATCAAACTTTGTGGGGCTGACATTTTTAACAACCGCACAGAGAAAGTTTCTAGCTGCAACTGAAGTCCGAAATGTTGCTGCCACACATGCACAGAAGCTAGCGTCACGTGCTGATGGGAGAGGCTGTACCACAGCCTCTCCCATCAGCACGTAACCGACCCAACGCTCCCACGCCAAGCGGCGCAATAAAACTACGTGACTGAAGTTGTGTTAGTCAAAAACAGTTCCATCTACTACCTTTTTGCTTCTAAAAATACATGAATAAGCATGTCGCCAAGCTCGCAATAAAACAAGGCTTTTTGTTTCAACTTCCAAAGAAGGCCGCAACTTTATGATCACAGGTGTGCTCGTAGAATTCGCTGAACGTGTGGTGTACCGAAAGTTGTTTTTCTTCTTCTTAGGAATAAATACTACAGAGAAAAAAAATATATATATTTATTTCCATTTACTATATACAGTATTTTCTTAAATTAATTTCGATCCTTTTGAATGGTAAAAATTAGAATCACAGCAAATAAGTATCGTTTTTTTTTTTTAACTCGCAGCTTTCAAAAGTCGCCTTTCAAAGTTTAATGAAAATATATACTTTTAATTCGGAAATCAAATCGTATTCATCTTTAATCCAAAAAAAAAAAAAAAAAAAAAAAAAACACCCCAGAATAGAGAAAGGTAACGTCATAGACTAAAAACTCGTTTATCGGTAAATTTGATTACAATTCCGTACTCTCTCTGCTCAAAAACACGAAACAGTCTTTACGATAAAAATCGTTATTTTACACCCATTTGTTGAATGTTCGTTTTAATCTGGATATGTATGTTTTTTTGCCAATGCATGTATATCCATAACCTCTCAATAACTCTACTTACATTCACAAAGTATAACTTTCAATATAGAATTGCTTTTAGCGATAGTTTTAAAAAAATAATGAAAATATTTTTCTGCTGTTTATTTGTTTAAACGTATTTTCAGAGCAAAAACAGATTGTCAAACACACTTGTTTTTCACTCCTCAACTATATAAGGGAGCGGTTTATTGAACACGCTACTATTCTTAGCAAGACAGGCACATGATTTTTTTGTCATTTTCTTAAGTTTATTTTATTCCTTTAGAAAGACAAAAAAAAAAAAAAAAAAAATCCATTGGCCTCCCAGGATCGCTGCTCTGACAAAGTAGGGACTTCCTCTCGCCTGAACAGTGTAGCATTCATTGGGGTCGAAAATTTAGCTTAATTAGGGTTTCCCTCCTCTGAAAGGAAATATCTGGCCGCTGTCTGTGCAAATTTGAATAGCTATGGAATGAATGCTTGAAAGCAGAACAAGGTAATAATCCAAATGCGCGAGAATTCACCTTTGTTTCCGAATGGCACTACTTGCAAAAGAGGCGCCTTGGTATTACCTACGATCTGATCTTCGATCACGTTACTATAAACGAAATAAGAGCTGACACCTCTATTTATATCGCACAGAAATCTCGATCTCACAGTTCCTTCGAAGTCGCTGTGCAGACGGTCAAAACCTAGTAGTTCACCTAGTCCTGTCTCAGGGAAACAAAGACACACACCGTTTTCTTTTCGAAAAAAACAAAGCCATGGGGATTTACACTTCCATTAATTTCGGGAGCAATTTCTGTCATAGCTTGTAGGATTTCGGAGACACTTCTGTAATTACCGTAAGGAATTTTATACTCGAGAACATCACAACTCGAAGGCCCTATAAACACAAGCCTCCTATCATCACTGTGGGGCATTATTGGGGGAAACATAATTTACCTTTATGCATCCACTTTCCAATGTGCTCACCTTTGAAAGTTCTATATTTGTCACCAACATCACTCTTGGTTTTAGATTTAGGGATCAGACCTAAAATTTCAGCCGTTCGGAAAGCCATATGCAACTCACTATCGTTCTTAACATTAATTGTGAATCTCACCCTGAATTCTGTCTCTACTACTTTAAGTTCTAAATTGGTATTAAGGCTACACATATGGTCGATCAGTTTAGTCGAATTTTCGTACTCTGCTTCCAGCACATAAACCTCTGTGTTCCTGGATGAAAGATCTTTCTGCAAAGTTGCAAACTAAGCCCAGCCTTCGGAAATATTGTTCCAGGGATTAGGAGCGTGGATTTCTGCTAACGCAACCTCCCACTTGCCATTGAGAGCTATAACATTGGACAAAAGAGCAGTAAAATTAGACTGCGTATTCTCGGGATGGAAATCCATGCTCGCGTTACTTGGTATGGTTAAGTAGAACAACTTTAGCAGGAACCCAGCAGTTGTAAGAAGCAGGATATCCTAACCACTTAACCAGTAATTGACGCTCTCCTCCTATGCGTCTGGCCTTAAGTTCCTTTTCAATAAGAAAGACGTCGGCAAGCAAGTCAGCCTGGAGATTAACATGTTAACTGTTGCTCACAAAAGGCGCCTTCGATCGTTTCGCCGGCCCTTTCTTTGACTCTGTACACAACTGGTTGCCTTCGTTTCAAAACTTAGGATACAGTGAACATCTCACGACTCCAATTACCCGAAAATCCTTTGTGGAAAAGATGAGAACCGGTGCTTAGAACGATATGATCCCATAGTTTAAATTTAGGAATCTGTTCTTTGGGCTTTTTTAAGTACAATTTCCTGTAGACGTCTTCTTCATTATGGAAGGTGACATCGGCTGGTGACATCCCCGATGGTTCGATGCGATGTTCGATTATAAGTAGCTACCATATCGGGAAGAACGTGCACATATTTCTTACTTTTAGAATAAGATATCCATTTAAATATTTTTTTCTTTCAGAGTTCGGATGAAACGCTCAGCTATGGCTGCCTTTTTTCCCCGACCTAGTAGTATGGAAATTAATGTTAAGAGACTTAAATAATGCTCTTACATCTTTATTTTTAAATTCTTTGCCCTGATCGCTGTTAATACCGAACAGCGTTTCTTCCTTGAAAATTGATTTGAATGCCTTTACCATTTGCTTTGAAGTTTTATTTCTAAGTGCTCTCACCCAGGCGTATCTTGAAAATGCATCTATAGAAATGAGCAAATAGCATATTCCTCCATTCTCTTTAGACAGATTGGAAACTTCTGATAAGTCACACTGAAATGTATGGTGTAGCCTCTGGTTTCTAAGAAAATTATCTCTTTGAGGCTTGTGCCTCACATAAGCAGGTTGAGATGCCAAGTTCTCTTTCATGACACGCCTGGGTAGCTTTATGTGTTTTTGTAATACATGAACACCGCTGAAACTTCCCACTACATGAGGATCATTGTAATATTCAAACATTTTTTTATTCTTTTCCAGATAGAGACACTTTACGAACAAGATTGTCAGGAATATTGGTGGCGTTAATATTGATCGTCCTCGGCGGTTTTTATGAGGTGGTGCGACTGGTAGAGGAAAGTTTAACATATGAGGATCAAGACGTAGCTATTGGGGCAAACACTACCATAACCCCCTCATTGTAAATTTCCAGTGCTTTTTTTGTAAAAAAATAGGTGCCGGTACTCATTCTTTGCTATCAGGAAAAATTAAAAGGATGTGAAAAGTACTCTAAATTTTTTTTTTCTCCTGATAGTTACTTTCGTAGTAATGTTTTTGGAATAAGAACAACAAATTAATATATTAACACAGTTTATTAAATATAAATTTATTATTCAAGTATATATAGAAAAATAAGTAAAATGTGAATAAAATAAGTAAATAAATCGGTCAACTCCTGAGTTCCGGGCACTCAGGATGACACGAATTGTCGTTAGTGTAGTATCTCAAATAGAGAGCTTTATGGTAACTGAAAAAAGTTTCTAGTACTCCTGCTTGGCCTAAAACTTAGGAAATAACGAAAACATTGTCTATTTGAGTCTTTCCAGTTGTTGTGAATACCAAGGGTGGGAGAAGTGACTCCGATTTCTTCCTGCAGAAGTTTTTCTTCTGCAGGAACTGGCAGGAAGTTTTTCCTGCCAGTCGCTTCTTGGGGGAGAAGCGACTGGCAGGTGAGGGCCCTGCAAGACACTGTGCAGGCGCCTCCCCACCACCGCCTCAACACTGGCTCTCTGAGTACCTCCTTGTTGGGACAAGAAGTATAAAAAAATACTTCTTGTCGCAAAATTTATAAATGACTTTTATAGAATTATTTAACTAACTATTTAGCAACATTTTTGTCACTAAAATGAGAGTTACTTAGTAAAAAGAAGCACGCTATTGAAGTTCAATAAATTGAAGTGCAACAAAAAAGAAGATTTTGAACTAATTTTAACACAAAAATAAATTATAGATTTCAATCGCAATAGTTTTCC
This sequence comes from Mastigoproctus giganteus, assembly GCF_048544385.1. Classification (NCBI taxonomy): domain Eukaryota; kingdom Metazoa; phylum Arthropoda; class Arachnida; order Uropygi; family Thelyphonidae; genus Mastigoproctus; species Mastigoproctus giganteus. Next base: position 191,557,576 of record NC_143579.1, read on the forward strand.
CTTGATAAGCATTGAATAACGCATGGTTAGAGTGTAGAGTGTTGAGCAGGCCCGGGAAAACTATGGCCCTCTGCACATTTTTGTGCGGCCCGCGAGCTTTAATTGTATTTTCGAAAAAAGTTTACTTATTTTATGCCTTTTGCGACGCCTTTTTGAAAAATAAATTTGTATATGTAATATATCATAGAATTTGTCGACTTGTAAATTGTTTTATCATCTCTGTATTGTTCAAATTGAGATAGAATTTGAAATTGTGGGCGCTTTTATAACGGTATAATTTGCGATTATAAACTAACCGCGCCAAACTACGGTAACAGACAACCGGTGATGACGACAACGGCTTTTCTGCGGTGGCGGAGTAATAGGATAGGACTGCTGACCGGCCGCAGTTCCAATCTGTTTTCTCTGATGGTCATCCCGCAGTTAGTTTTTTTGCGTTATCTTCGGTTATCATCTTGGTGCCAGTACCGATAAAAAAATAATATTTACGCCCTTTTAAAAATGAATAAAAAACGAAAAATTCAACAAGAGCATCGTGTCTTCAATGAAGAGTGGAACACAAAATATTTTTTTACTAACATAAATAACGAGACTATTTGTCTCATCTGCTGGGAGAGTGTTTCAGTGTTGAAAGGGCTTTCACTACTAAATATTCCGAATATGGTGCCAATTTAACTCCGGAAGCCAGAAAGAAAACTGCTGATGGATTGATTCAAAATTTATCTAGACAACAAAATGTGTTTACGCGGCTAAGGAACAAGAAGCTACTGTAGAGGAAAGTTTTGTTATTTCTCATATAATTGCAAAAAGCAACGAGCCTTTTTGTGATGGAGACTATATTAAAGAATGTATGACTGAAGCTTGTGGAATTATATGTCCTGGACATTAAACACAAATTTGAGAATATAAGTTTATCTCGGCGAACCGTAGTAAGAAGAATTGAATGTATCGATAGAAATTTGAATGAGCAATTATTATCAGTATTAGAATCGATAACATGGTACTCGATAACTCTCGACAAAAGTAATGACCAAAAGAATACTGCGCAGTTATTAATTTTCATACGTGGATGTACCTCTAATTTTGAAATTATTGAAGAGCTTCTTTCAGTGGAATTTCTTAAAGACCAAACAACGGGAGCTGATATATTTGAAAAAGTTGAAAAATGCTTAACAAGATATAATTTACAATGGAACAAAATGGTAGGCGTAACAACTGACAGAGCAGCAAGTCTGACAGGTAAGAATGTTGGAGCGTTAAGGAAAATTCAGGATAAAATTTGTGAAAATTATCCTGATTATAATTTAATTACAATTCATTGTATTATACTTCGACAAGTATTATGTAAAAATGTGTTAAAAGTTGAACATGTCACATCTTGTATTATTAAACTAGTAAATTTAATACGATTGAGGGGGCCTGAAACACAGACAATTCGTTAATTTTCTTCAAGATATTGAATCCGAGTACACAGATATTCCTTATCATAGCCAAATTCGATGGCTTAGCTTAGGAAAAGTTCTTCGGCGAGTATGGGATCTTAAAGATGACATCGTTCTATTTTTAAAACTGAAAAATATTATGGACTTTCCCGAATTAACTGATAATAACTGGATTTGTGATTTTGCGTTTACCCTGGACGTCGTGACACACTTAATATACTTTCAACACCGTGTTAGAAGGGAAAAATTTATACGCACATGATATGGTAAAAAGTTTGAATGGATTTAAATTAAAACTCCAGTTGTTCCTTCGACATTTATTGATTAACAAGGTATATCATTTTCAAACCATGAAGTTGCTGAAGATTCCAGAAAATAAAATTGAAAAATATTGTGAAATTATTGAATGACGACTTTTCACGAAGATTTCCGAAAAATCGAGACAAGTTTGGCAATAGTGCGCGACCCATTTTCAATAGAAATTGATAGTACACCCAGTGAACTAAAGCTTCAGATTATAGATCTGCAGTGTGATACCAATTTAAGAGAATTGCACCGTCGTGAGGAAATTTGTAAATTTTACAATACAGTACTCTTAATTCGGACAAATTCGACGAACTTAAAGATTTTGCTCGAAAAATGTTGGTTAATTTTGGATCAACCTACATATGTGAACAAACATTTTCCATCATGAATCTCAATAAAAATATAAAAATTCTTTACAATCAAGCATCACCGATGAACATTTACAAGCAGTTTTAAGAATCTCAACTACAAAATTAACACCCGAAATTAAAAAAAAAATGTTAAAAGATGTAAAACAGTTCCATTCATCTCATTAAATTCTTGGTTGTTAGAGAATAATTTTTTTATGTTATATTTCTTCTTCATGATAACAAATAATATATACCTAAAAATAGCATTTTACATGCGACCCGCCTTCTTTTTGAATTCCTATTGTGGCCCTTCAGCCCAAAAGTTTGCCCAGGCCTGGGTGTAGAGTGTGTTTAGTCTCAAACGGCACCAGGGATTTCCCCCATCTCCACGTAGTATACATTGTGGGTGTGAAACAGAACACTGTCAATGCCAGAGGTTTAAAAGTGTATGGATTTTGTACATGTGTAGTGTCGTGTACCGTTGTTCCTCTGGTCATTTAGCCGCTGGGCCCCTAATGGGATCCAATGTTGTCCACACTCTGCAACGCATGGTTAATGTGATTTTTAAATTTTTAGCTCGGTTCGCGACGGAAATAGAGGGGGAACACGAAAATTACTCACATTTTCCTATCTGGCACCCCCATTTTTTATTTTAAAAATATTTTTAAATTATATTTTAAACATACTCGTTGAGCTCTTTCCAATGGTGTAGCTATAAGTTGGCAACAACATTTTTATCCCCCCACATTTTAACCCCCTCCATTTCTCAGACAAATTTTTGTCAACAATGATCAATAAGGCGTTATGTTGGCCCACTTGATGTGCAAACCCACGCAAAATTTCGAGTCAATAGGTTGAGTGGTTCCAGAGATACAACTGTGACAGACGGACGGACTCGCAGACAACCGAGTGACATTTTAAGGCCCCTTCGTTAAACTATGGCCCCTAAAAATAATAAGTAAAAATAAATAACATAAGTAAAAATAATTTTATAATAAAGTTTTTGTAGAATATTCCAAATTTTTATTACGGTAAGTTCTCATCCCACACCCTATGCCAACTTCTTTTCTTCCTCTTTGTGTGTCTCTTGATGAATGACCTTTCCGAATCAGCCACGAATCGACATATTTCGCTAGATCGAAGCGGGTCAGCGGTGGGCCTACAATTTTAAGAAACAGTAGCGAAGAAAGTGTTTTTGTCATCAACGAAGCTCTGGTTGGGCTGACAATCAGATTCATTTGTGAAAATCCTCGTTCACATTCACTCGATGAAATTGGTATCGTACTCAGACCGTCCATCAAATTCTTCAGTTCTTCCGAAACCATCTTTTCAATTAGGTACCCCCGAAATCCACGAATTGCATTTAACTGTAACCTAATTGACAATTTTCTAACTTCATTTTCACCAAATGCCAACAATTCATGCTTAGAAGGTTCAATACCTTCGTTGTCTTCGTTTACCTTCTCTCGTCATCAGTATTGTCACTAGTTCTTAAATTTGAATTTTTATTATTTTTTTTGAAAATGTCAGTGTCATTCGGATATTCAGGTACTGTGACCATGTAAACAGAGGCAGGGAAAATTTACGGAAAAATGTGGATAACGCACTTCCGCGAAACAACAGATGATTATTTGTAGGGGTAAAAGAAATTACTCCCTCCTAATTCTCGAACGGGGCGCTTACAGTTGATTCACGGTGTCCAACCTACGGTCCGCGAGGAAAGTGAACTAAAAGAGCATTTTAAATTTTGTTAATTATGAAAAAAATTCTCATTAAATGTTTTGTTCGGTAAATGTAATTGTGTATTGTACTTAATAAAATTTTCGAATATTTTAAATTTAATTTTACATGCAACAAGTTATGGAAAATGTAACACACTAAACAAATCTAACTTTGAATTTTTTTGAATATGGCACCTGTATGGGAAAAGGTTGGACACCACTGCAGAAGAAGGTGGGCCAGAGCCCATTGGGAATACACCTCGATCTGCTCACTGTTGACCAGCGCAACTTCTCTGTACGCGGGACAGGTGGTCGGATAGGTTTTACCAGGTACCACTAAATTATAGAATGGTAATCCCTTTAGCTCTCTTAATTCGCTCGGCAGCTCTAATTGCCTGAAGGCCAGAAATGCAAACAGTGTGTACCGAATTAATTCTCTCCTAATCCGTCGCTATATGAAAGTTTTCTCACTCAACGGAAACTATTTTAAATGTAACTTCCAAGGGGAATTCAAAATAATTACACAGAGGTCCGACTGAGCAATTTAGAATTATAAAATGGTTATACAGTTTTATATAGAAAATATCTTAACAATAGACAGCGAAAAATGTAAACTTAGTTAAATAATTTTAAGCTTATTTGAATAGTAGATAAACATGTAAAAAAAATTTACGAAATATTACAAATTTCGAAGTGCACTGCACCCAAATATCAAACGTCACTGTTCATAAAGGTGCCGGTACGCCGTACAGTTGCGTACCGTCACAAAAAAGTACTGTAATTTTCTATATATACAGGGTGTCTCAAAAATATTGGTACAAACGTTTAGGGGAAGTAGGTAACATCTAAAGGAATGTGAATCGAATAGGAACCCATAACCGGAAACGTCACGGGAAAGTAGTAGCAGAAGCACAAGTAGCAGAAATGACACAAGACAGTAATTAGTGGCAAACATTTATTTGACATAATATTAACAACATGGATGCATTTCATGATGTTACAACAGATGCTCGAAGGTTCCACCATGAGACGCGATGCATACGTGACACAGACGCAGCATGGATTGGCAGACATTGTCGAACACACCTGGAGTTTCTTTGACAGTAGTAACAGTGCAGCCGAGTCTCGCTACGAGATCCATTTCCGTCTCCATAGGCGATTCATACACGATAGATTTGAGGCCCCCCCCCCCCACAGAAAGAAATCAAGGCTTGATAAATGAGGTGAGCGTGGGGGCCAGGCAACGTGGTGGACCACGCCCAATCCATCGACGCCCAAAACGCCTGTTCAAATGGTCACGAACACACCTTCCATGATGGGCAGGTGCCCCGTCATGTTAAAACCAAATGTTGCATCTCACATTTGCTGGACCATCGTCAAGTAACCCTGGTAGAACTTGTTCAAGAAAGATCCGATATTTAGCGGAGTTCATGTGGGAGGGTAACAGGTATGGGCCGACTAAGCAGTCACCGACCATACCTGCCCACACATTTATTGCGAATCGATGTTGTGCCGCGTGGGGGCGCACACCATGTGGGTTGTCGTGAGCCCACACATGAGCATTGTGCTGCTTGAATAAGCCTTCCCGAGTGAAATAAGCCTCGTCCGTGAACAAAACGTAGGCTGGAAAATTCAAGTCTTGTTCAACACTTTCTTGGAGAAACCACTGCGCAAAAGCCACACGCACGATGATCTTGGGGGAGCAGTAACTGAATCCTTTGGAGATGAAAGGGGTGTAAGGAATCATCATGCCAGACACGCTGTACACTGCAACGAGACACTTCTAAGGCAGAGGCAACGGCAAGTGTGCTGGTAGTAGGATTATTCTGGACGGCATTCAACACAGTTTCTTCCATGGCGGGAGTTCGGGTCGAACGTGGTCTGCCCACACTACTCCTGTTACCTCTAAATTACCCATAATCGCACAAATTTTGATGCACACGCGCAAAAAAAAAAAACGGTGGTCCGGTACATGTCTGTCTGGGAAGCGTTCTCCATAAATTCATTGAGCTGCTTGTCCATTGCCCTCTGCTAATTCATACACTAGGTGCATGTCTGCCAGCTCACAGTTCGTATATCGATGCATGCTCTTCGTGCGGCGACTACTGCTTGAATGAGTAAACCAGAAATTTTCCCTCTCACGAACTGATAAACAGCACCGTGTACCGACTTACGGTGACGTTTCCCTTTATGGGTTCCTATGCGATTCACATTCCATTAGATGTTACCTACCTCCCCTAAAAGTTTGCCAATATTTTTGAGACACCCTGTATATACAGCAATACCTCGCTTAGCACGGGTTTCACTATAACACGGTTTTCAATTAAGTTTAAATCAAAAAATTTACTGCACATATTAAAACTCATTCAACAGCCTAAACACGTACTCTACATATATGCTGCATTGTAGCCTAGGAACGCGTACATATATGCTGCCAGAGGCGGATTTAACGGCGGGCGCACCGGGCGCGCACCCTGGGCCCCGACTTCTCAAGGGCCCCTCAAAACCCCAACTTTACACTTTTTTCTAATGACACCAAGTTTGGTTTCATATGTGCAATGTTAATTACGTACAAGTTTACAATCGGCGGTAAAACCTGATAGTATGTTTATATTCGCTTATTTTCATTATTTCATTACATTGCTCTACGCTGCATGCTATACACATACTATGCTGCATAGCCCCGCGCAGCTGCGCTACCGCTCATCGGAGCAATAGAATCGTATTTGCTACTTTGTACTTACAAAGGTTCTCTTGCAGTGCAGACTTACGAAATACACGTATATTGTTGAAATTAAGATAAAATTAATTCCTGTTGTTACATCAGCGCCTGGATTTTCGTAGTTTATGAATAATTTTTGAATTTTAATTCATCATTAATTTATTGCACTATAACGAAAAATCTCTTCTCTAATATTCTAATCATCAGACTATTAAATTTTATATTTTTCTTTTCATTGATAGGCTACCAATGGTAGCTAGAAAAATGAAACGACATCTATCAGGGGCTGAAAAAAGACAAATTAAAAAGAGACGCGAATATAATATAATACATAGTATATTCAATTTTTATTGGAAATAAAACATTAATAGTACATAATATTTATTTAAAAAAATGGTTAACATGTATTTTTATTTTCCCTGTCTCTCTTTTTTTTAAGGGGAAAAAAACAAACGTTTAAAATTTTTTGTTACAATTTGTTTCCTGGGTGAACAGCAATAGTTGCACTGTTGTTGTACCAGCTGCAACCCAAGTTTTTTGGGGAGGGAGAGCGTCCCTTACATAATGAAAGTCCTACTACACAATACACATATGAAGTAACAGTCAATATTACATGAAAAATGAGGTAATACAGGCGGCGGCTTTAATAATATAGAACATTGCTCTACAGCGGAACACTTGGGGAGGAACACTACAATACACGTTATAAAACGTGGGTGGGGAAGTTGACATGAAGCAGTGTGATAAGAAGATTGTGGCGATTTAGAGAGCTGTAGCATTAGCATTAGTAGAGGCATTTGATGCAAGAAAGCAAGCTTATGCAGCATCAGCCAAAAAAAAAAAAAAAACCCACTTCCACTTCACCCCTCTGTTCGTTCAAAATACCTGTCCAGCTGAGCCTTAAACTTATTTAGGCTATCAACCTCCACCACATGGGATGGGAGTCTGTTCCACCAACCAACCACCCGCTGGCTAAAGGCAAATTTCCGCACATCAATCCTACATCTGTCTTTCCTCAATTTGAATTTATGCCCTCTCAGGTGATTTTTCTGAGCTAGAGGAAGAATCCCATCAGCATTGAGCATGCTTAAACCATTCAAGGCTTTATACACCTCTATCAGATCACCTCGCTGGTGCCTAGTCTCCAGACACTGTAATTTGCAAAACTTAAGCCTTTCTTCGTAAGAGCAACCCTTTGTTCCATTCACTAATCTTGTTGCCCTTCTCTGTACTCGTTCCAGCAGCTCTACATCCTTCTTGAAATGAGGCCTCCAGACCTTTATACAGTACTCTAGGTGTGGCCTGACCATTGCCTTATACAAGGGAATCATCACCTCCTTATCCCTGCTAGAAAAATTCCTATATATCATCGACAATACACCATGAGCTACTCTTGCAGCCCGTCTGCACTGCTCAGAGAACTTCATATCTGCCTGCACAACCACCCCCAAGTCCCTTTCATTCTCTACCACTGTCAGTGTAGTACCACAGAGTGATACGTTGCTCTGGGGTTGCTGTTTCCCATGTGTAGTACTTTACATTTGTCAATGTTAAACTTCATTTGCCACCTCTCAGCCCATCTGCTCAACCTTTCCAGATCCTGTTGCAGCAGCATAGTGTCAGTAGTGTTCTTGACAACCCTGCCAACCTTTGTATCATCTGCAAACTTGGACATTAAGCTTGATATACCATCATCAATATCATTTATAAATACAGAAAACAATAATGGACCCAACACTGAGCCCTGAGGGACTCCACTAATAACATTAGTCCACGATGAGCAGTGTCCATTGATTACCACTCTCTGTCTTCTCCCCCTCAACCACCCCTTTATCCATAGCAGAAATTTGCCTCCAATGCCACACTGCTCCAATTTATGTAGCAGTCTTCCATGTGCAACAGTATCAAAAGCCTTTCTAAGATCCAAGTATATAATATCAAAGTTATTCCCTGCATCCAGTTCTTTTGTGACTGCATCATAGTATCCAATCAAGTTGGTCAGGCAAGACTTCCCCTTAACAAAACCATGCTGTGTCTGAGGTATAACTGAAGTCTTGTCTAAATGATCCTGCAGTGCTTCTTTAACCAGTGCCTCCATTAATTTTCCTGGAACAGAAGTTAAGCTCACAGGTCTATAATTACTTGTGTCAGCCTTTGATCCTCCTTTGTGCATTGGGGTCACATTTGCACATTTCCAGTCTATGGGTACCTCCCCTGAGTCCAAGGAAGCTCTCATAATTATAGCTAAGGGTTTGCTTACTTCCTTTGCTGCCTCCTTTAATATAACTGGATAGATCCCATCCACCCCGGGTGCCTTTCTTGTGTTTATCTTCAACAGTATCTCCTCCAAGATGTATGTCAAGGAATTGGAAGAAATTTGACACAAGAAATTGATTGTGTAAGATGCCTACAAGAAAGATACTATTACAAGTAACGATATATTTCCAAGAATTTTTATAAAATTTAGAATTGTTTAACGTTACCCTTTCATTCAGCAGAATCAATAATTTGTCTCTAAAAGTTTACTGAAAATATTCTTAGCATCCGTCCTCTATTTGATTTTGGGCACAGTGCGTCGTCATCTAACATATGACGCCTACATAGGGGCCAAGTGTCTTGCCACCTACCATATGACGCCTACATAGGGGCCAAGTGTCTCGTCATCTAACAGGTGACGACTACACAGAGGCCAAGTGTCTCGTCATCTAACAGGTGACGACTACACAGGGACCAATTGTCTCGTCATCTAATAACTGACGCCTACATAGGGGCCAAGTGTCTGGTCATCTAATAGGTGCGCCTACGTAGGGGCCAAGTGTCTCGTCAGCTAATACGTGACGCCTACGTAGGGGCAGGGTCCCTCGTCATCTAATAGGTGACACGTACCGGTCAGGCGCGCGGGTGCCTAAGTACACGTGCCTTGAGTGACCGGGGTTCAAGCCCGTGACTGCTCAATACGGTGCTGTTTCTTGTATTCAGTCTATAATGTAAACTCCTCTGACCGTTTGGTCGTCCCAGAGTATAAACAGAAAATTTATTTATTTATTTTACGTGCGAAAATTTATTTTTATTTTGTTACACAGAGCATTAATAAACTACAATAAATAAATTAGCTTTCGGCTGGGTGGCAGCCTTCATCGGATTAAAATACTTGAATGGCAGTTGGAATAGAGATGCACTGCCAGGATGGTGCGTGAGGCACGTGGTTAATTGTTTGTTGATGTTTGTGGCTATGACGTATGGTGGTGACGTGGCCAGCGTTTGTCTATGGATAGAATTACTGACTCTGTGATGGGGTTAACTTGACAACCACTGTTCCTGTTCAAAGCGGTGTCCGAGCATTTTATATTTAGCGATTCCAACCAGGTACGCCTCAGGTAATGGTGGGACCTGTCCACAACCACGACATCGCGGTGTGGGTCGATGTCGTGGTGGGTTGTCCAGACATGCTCGGCGATAGCTGAGTATTCTATGTCTGCCAAACGGATCGCCCTTTTTATGTTCTGAGAGACGTTTCTCGAGTCGACGTCCAGTCTCTCCAAAGTAGCAGCTCGTGCAGTCACGGCAAGAGATGCGATAGACCAAACCACTCTGTAGAAGGGTGGGGACGGGTGTTTTTATGTTGGAAAGGAGAGAACGCAGTTTCTTGCCTGGGAGTTGGATGCACTTTATCCCATGCGATCTTAGGATTCTACTGATCTGCTGTGACAGGTTGGGGTAGTATGGGATGAATGCCCTCGTGGATGACTCGTCACTGTTGGCGTTGCTGTTGGTCGTCACGTTGTCGCGTGCTTGTAGATCACACCTGTCAAGGACGTCGATGGGGTAGCCACACCTCGTAAGGTCTACTTTGACTCTGGTGATCTCTTTGCGTCTTTCATCTGCGGAGCTGGAGTGTGTCCAGGCGCGAGTTAGCAAGGTTCGGGCAGTTGAGAGGAGGTGGCCCCGTGCGTGTGCTGACTGGAAGTTGGTAAATTGGCCAGCACACATAGGCTTACGATAAACTGTCGTCTTCAAGCATGTGTCTTCGCGCCGGACAAGTGTATCTAGGTATGGTATAGAGTTGTTCAACTCCAGCTCAATCGTGAATTTTATGAAGGGTGATAGTGAGTTGAGGTGGGTTAGGAGTCGCTGACCTGAGTCTCTAGGGATGACTACGAACACATCGTCTACATAGAGACACCAAAAGGCGATGTGATCTGGTGCGTGTGTAAACGCACGTCCCTCTAACTCCTCCATCACGATGTTTGCTGTGACCGAGCTGACAGGGGAACCCATGGCTGTGCCATATATCTGCTGGTAGATCGAGTCATTAAACATGATTGCACCCCCTGTTAAGCACAGTCTGAGGGCGGCGGAAATGTCATCAGGCGTCAGTCTAGTTCTGCCGCTAAGGGTTCCATCATTATCCAAGAGTTGTTTTGCACAAGAGATGGCAAGTTCCACTGGGATGGAGGTAAAGAGTGATACGACATCGAACGATGCCATGACTTGATCTTGCGAGATGGATATAGTGCGGATCCTTTCTATGAACTCAACACTGTTGGAGACGGTGTAGGTGGTCTTGCCAACTAGAGGAGAAAGAAGTCTCGAGACAAATTTAGACAGCTCGTAAGTCGGTGATCCACAGCAGGATACAATAGGTCTTAGTGGTGTGCCTTCTTTGTGCACCTTCGGTAGGCCTTAAAACCGTGGGATCTGACACCCGGAGGCACGGAGGTGATTACGGGTTGACTGTGTGATTTTCTCTTGCTTCAGCCAAGTGTTGATGAGGATATTCACCTCTGACTCCCATCGTTCCAAAGCCCTGTTGGGGTTGATGGTTACGGGTTTGTAGACGGTAGTGTCTCGTAAGAGCAGTAAGGCTTTCGCCATGTAATCAATGTGGTTCATTACAACCGTATGACGGCCTTTGTCCGCCGGTAGAATGACGATGGATGAATCCCGTTTCGGTGCCTTGAGGGTAGAAATCTGTATACGGCTGAGGTTTGAAGAGACGGGACGGGCACGGTGTAGAACTGCTGCAGTCTTTAAGCGGATTGCGTTGGCTACATCTTCTGGGAGGCGTGATAAGCTTGCTTCCACACCCAAGGCGATGTCGGTGATTGGTGGGTGCTTTGGAAGAACGGCAAATGTCATGCCAAGGGTCAATAAGTTTATTTGTTCTGCAGATAACTGCTTGCTGCTTAGGTTCAATACGAAATCCGTGCAATTTGTGAGAGGGGCATTACGCTGGCGCCGAAATCGATGGGATTCATGAATTAAAGTATTGAACTTACGTTTCTGTCGGGCACAATAACGATCTGATTCTCTGACGGCCTGGTAACATAAAGTATTGATTACCTTGGTGTAAATAGGGTCGGGAATCAGAGCCTTAAGGTCGGCAAGTAGGGCTGCTTTGCTCGCTGAAGCACGTTGTATGTCACGATGGAGGCAGCCGATCCATATGCGCAGAGTTCTGAAGCCGAAGTTCCGACAGGCACGTCCCATACGCTCATTAGGAAACGGTTGTTTGTAGCGAAACCCTTTCGGTATAATCCAGTTAGCTTTGCATCTATGTGCAAACCTCAGGTGTTGTCTGCTACGGGCTATGAAGATAAAATCTTTCTGGAGTCTCACGACCATATCACTAGGTGGCAGGACCCAGTCAGCCTCCCCGTGGCATGGTGTGGTAACGCCGAGTCCCACTAGGAACTTTGCTGCTAATAGACCGGAAGAACAAAGGGCTTGGTATGGTTTGGTTTGTATTGAGGTTTAATGGCGTATTGACTATGCGGGTCATGTGCGCCAAAAACAAACAGCACAGCACAATATACTGCACATGACCCAACACACCTTCAAATCTCTGACCCGATACAACGCACACCTGCGGAGATGGGAGAAATCCCAGAAGCTGTTGGACACCAACATACCTTACAACCAGAGGTGTATTTAAAGGAGGGCGCACCGGGCCCCGACTTCTGAAGGGCCCCTCAAAACCCCAACTTTACACTTTTTTCTAATGACACCAAGTTTGGTTTCACATGTGCAATTTTAATTTTAAATCCGCTGAGAAAGTTCTATCTGATCTTCAACAATGAACAGTTGAAAATAAGTTAAAAATTAGTTCTACTAAGACAAAAATTATGATCCTTGGCTCTAAATTGGACATTCGTCGACCACCAAGAGTTAAAATAAACAACAGACAAATACCTCTAATAACGGAAATTAAACTTTTGGGAATAACTATTGACAGCAAGTTAAACTTTCTCCCTCATTTATCCAATCTGCGAATTAATATCAGAAATTTCACCGGCTCTCTTGTCAGAGTTTCTAGAACTGAGTGGGGTCTTTCTAGAAGTTATTTAAGAATCTACTACAACTCTGTGTTTCTCCCTATGGTTGCCTATGCAGCTGGCGCTTGGTTCCATAGAGTGCGGACTGTACAATTTCAATCAAAATTGATGTCAATCCAGCGTACAATGTTACTTTGTATTTTGAAGATTTGTCAAACAGTTTCAACACCTGCTCTACAGATTTTAGCTGGGACGTTACCACTCGATCTCTACGTAATTTTCAGAGGCTTATGTTATCGCTTGAAACGTCAGATTCCCACTCAGATCCTTGGTATTTCTATTAACACTCAAGTCGATGTTAAAGCTGAATGACAAATAATTTGGCAAGAGTTGATCAACTTGTGGCAGAGTAGGTGGGATGGCACAACACTGGGCAGTGTAACGCATAAGTTTTTTCCTGAAGTTGACTCTCTAACGGATAAAAAATCTACAGTCTGGTTTAGCCTTGACTTGTTTACCTCCTATTTGATATAAGGACACGGATCATTAAATAAGAAATTGTTTAAATTTCGCTTGTCTCCTAAGGAACTCTGTCATTGTGGCAGTGTGGAAGATTGGCAGCACGTGTTGTACTCTTGTCCCTCATACAATGAACAGAATGCAATTCCCAACTTTTCATCAGGACTGGAACCTAATTTTGTATCAAATGCCACGAGTTACCGCGCTCTTCAGGATTTTGCTAAGGCAACCTTCAATAAAAGGCTCGCAATCCTTTCTGCAATGACTACACATGCAAATGTTTCAAATTCAGCTCAAGACTCTTCCCCTTCACTGCAATGACGTCCATTTTTTCTACAAGATCGACAATTCTGGACTTGTGCTCTGTGTGTTGTGTTTTTTTTTTTTTGAAACTCTACAAGTGTCCTACAACTACAACTCAATTTGGCGATGAAAATTCCTGAGCTCCTTTGCTCGGATGGCTGTTAACTGACTGTGACTTTGTTATTGGTGATTGACTGTGACTTTGCTACTAATTGACTGCAGGACTTACTGGATTTAACCTGAACTGTTTATAAGGTTTGCGCCTGCTTCTGGGCTTGTCTAAAGTTTTGTCGGTTGAATGGTACTGTTATCCTTAATTATTTTTTTTAACTTGTTTTTTTTTTTTTTTTATGTTAATATGCATAAGATTACTTTCATTGTTTACTTTGACATTTCAAAGTATCATCTGTGTTTACCTCAGTCTGTTGAGGTTATCTTTTGTACAGTATTTAATCTTTGTATAGTTGTATAAGTTTGTTGGGCTCTTGGCATCCCTCTCTTCTGCTGCCGCCGGTTGGTAGCCCCTTGGTTTACCTTCCCGTGGTGGTGGTGTTGGCGCGTTTCCGACCTGCTAACTCTGGGTAGCCAATCAGCCAGTTCACTTCTGGCCATTTCCGCAGAATCCTCTAATTTAAAAGTGAAACGAGGCCGAGATGAACTAACGTTCCAGGTGCCGCCCAAGACAAATACATACATGTGCAATTTTAATTACGTTCAAGTTTACAATCGGCGGTAAAACCTGATAATATGTTTATATTGGCTTATTTTCATTACTACGCTGCATACTATACACATACTACGCTGCATTACTACAGTGGATGTTTTTGCTGTGTGTTGACGTATGTTAATGTGCTCTTGGATTATGCATTTATTTAGTGTTTTAAACCCCCCCCCCCAATGTGTTAAAATATGTGTCCCAGAAAATAGAAGTTCTGGTGAGTTGACAGTTACCTTTTTTGACTCAATCAGAGAGAGCAGGATGTCGTACTAAAAGATTAAAATTTTTAGTATTTCTAGCGTTAAATCTTCTGTGATATAATGGAAAAATGGCTGCCACTAACCATTTGGTGTTCTCTCTGATTGAAAAATTATTTGGCTGTGTCTTTTGACCCCTAATTTGGGGTGGTCAGGAGTCTACAAACTGTTTTTTGGTACTCTAGGGAGGCTGATTGAGGCTTGGGGATTATGTACACTTATTTTTCATGCCTATAGCCAGCCTTAAAAAAGAATGAAACATGTTTTGGAAAATTCCATCAAGAAATACATTCGTAGTTGTTGTTTTGCTTTACAGCTTCCATCTTATCTTCTCCAATAAGTTGACCAATGGTAAGTAACTGTATATTTTTGGAGGGAAGCTCTTTTATAGGAAGCTGCCATCTTGTTTTTTAATGGATGCCTTCACTGGAGGTTGCCATTTTAGATAAACGCTAACGGTAGTCTATGGACAAAATAGAAATTGACTTCCATTGAAAGTATATACTGCATAACGCTATGGTTAAGGAATTACTGTATCTTTAACCCAAAATATTGGTGTCACCTCTGAAATGATTTGTGTGTTAATGTGTATTTGACTCTCCAAACGAAAGTTAACACTGAGTAATAGAATAAGCCATGTGCCAAGGTGTATGGGGTGCTCACTGATAGTGCTCTAGGGTGATTGTAAGCTATTTTGGGCTATTTGGGCTACAATTTTCAAATGGATTTTACTCAGCATCTAGGAGTCCTAGGAACTTGAGACTAGTCTTAAACTTCTAGTGGGGTACCCTTCTTTCACGTTCTGTGGAGAACAGCGCCTCCTACTGGATAGTTTTTAAGTTTGTAAATATCTCAAAAAATTGAGAGAAAACCACTTATTTAAACAGCAGGTATTATAGCAGACAGAGATTTCTACTATTGTACCAAAGTTTGTTCTGATTGGTCCATTTGATGGGAAGTTATAGCCAAACAAAAATTAACAGCTTTTCATCCATCCAATTTTGGCATATTTTAAGGAAAACTTCTTATGCCTATAACTTTGCACCTAATTGCTGGATCTTCACCAAATTTTAAACCTTGCCTTTGTTTGACCTGTACTTTTGGTTAACACTGCCACCTGGTGGCCATTTTTAAAACTTTTTAATCTCACCTCTTCTTTGAACTCAACTTATAAATACATAACTTTGTGATCTTCTGGGAGTGCCAACACTATTCTAAATAAATTTTCCAACAACCTCTGAGATCTTTTTATGATGAAGTCTGCAAAATCCAAATCAACACCAAAACCTTCTTCTAAGCCTACTCCGAGAACTAAAAGAAACAAGATGCCTTCCTCCTCGATGCCTTCCTTCTACTGATGATGGAACTGTGGTTACTGACTTACCGCCACCTACAAATAAAACATTAGCTTCATCCTTGAGTTTACTACCAACTGTAAATATGCCACGCTTGAAGGAAAAACCGGTTCCTCCTCGTGACATTTCTCAATCTTCTGTTGATGAGTGTCCTACTGATCCTAATGACACTGGTCAAATTATTCCAGTTGATTCTAATGTAAATAAAAACATTGTACATAATGAAAGTTATATTGTAAATAAATCGGATGATCTAAATGATTCATCCTGTGATAACGCCCTAGATGCTTTCCAATCTTTGAGGAAGCAATTTATTAATATTTGCAAAGTTGAGCGAGTGATTACTCCACAGTTAGTCCTCGATTTGATGGACTTATGGAGTGATCTAGAAAGTCTAGCTAAAAATGCTGTTTATGAAAATAAAAGATTGCAAACAATTATTGATTTCAAGAACTTGCCTTCTTCCACCCCTGTTGCAACTTTTGCTAGTGTTGCCACAGCTAACGCAGGCAAAAAGACAGACTTGAAACTGGCCCCTCCTGGGTCCCAGGACAAACATGTACTATTAATTAAACCTAATGCTGATTGCAAGTTGCAATCTAGTGATGATGTTAACAAGGCTTTAATAACTAATTTAAAAACGGAAATGAAACACATTAAAATTAAATCAATCCGTCAAATTCGTGACAAGGGTGTTGCTGCAAAGACAGCTACAAGTAGGGACTTAGACAAAATTAAATGTTGTTCTAAGATAGCTGAAATTAACCTTCAGGTGGACTCACCAAAGAAAATCAATCCAACCTTAATTGTCTATGATATTCCAAAGGAGTATACTGAACAAGAATTTTTATCTGACTTATTTGACAAAAATTGTCAGGAATCAAATATTAACCTTGTTGAATTCAACAAAAATGTAAAAGTTAGGTTTAAAATGCATACAAAAAATAAAAACACTCTGCATTGGGTTATCGAGGTTTCTCCAAAACTTAGATCACACTTCCATAATATGGGTAAACGTATCTATCTTGGATGGTCTGTTCACTCGTTAAAAGACTTTTTAATTGCACAACGATGTTCTAAGTGTTTGCAATATGGGCATTCCCAGAAATTCTGTAGGCAGTCCCAGCCCACCTGTGGTCATTGTGGTAAGACTGGCCATCAACTGAATTCTTGTCCCTCCACTGCAAGCCCAGCCTCCTGTCCTAACTGCCTTCGAAGAAAACGGGTGGCGTCTCATTCCTTTAGAGATCCCTCTTGTCCTGACTTTTTAAGAGCTCAGGAAATTACAAAGCAGAAAACGAATTACTTTCCCTCCACTCACTAGTAATCCTTGTCTTGCTCCAATAAAATTTTGTCAGTTGAACTGTCAACGTTCTTCTTCGGTCCACTCAGATATAACAAAACTCTCAGTTGATAAAGGCTTTGATATTTTGGCTCTTCAGAAACTCTATTCCTACAAGGGTCTGGTGAAGGGTCTTCCTTTCTCATTTAGATTGGTGCAATCAGATCCAACTGTTGATGGTTATGGTGGAAACGCTGTTGCCAGAGTATGGGCTGCTCTGACAATTGCCAATCCTTCTTATACAGTTACAAGAATCAATAGTTTATGCTCTGATTATGCAGTAACAGCTTGCATTGAGGGCACTTTTGGACAATTTTATGTCACGTCAATCTATATGAGGTGCTCCAGAATTCACTCTTCGATTGAACCTTTTGTTAATTTTTTAGAAACTATAATTAATACTCTAATTGGTAAAAATCTAATAATCTTATCTGATGCAAATGCATCTTCAACACTTTGGAATAGTCCGTCTACTGATGTTAGAGGTGAGTTGTTGGAAGAACTTATCTCCAAAAATCTGGTCATTTGTAACACACCTGGTCATGCCCCAACTTTTGCTTCTGCTTCAGGTTCTTCTTATATTGATATTACGTTAACTTCTCGCTCACTGTATAATTACATCCTTGACTGGCAACTACATCCCTCTTGGGCTTCTAGTGACCATGCGGTTATTACTTTTTCCCTAGCTCTACAAAATTCTTCTTCGCTCCACAGATCTTCTTCTAGCTTTCCTAGATTTCAAACTAAAATATCTGATTGGTCCAAATTCGATAATCTGGTCAAGGATACTTTTAATACAGAAATTTGTGATCAACTTACTTCCCTTTCTCCAGAGGAATATCTTTCTCAACTTTTATTGCATTGTCATTCTATTTGTAATCTATCTTTTAAAAGGAAAATTCGTAAACCCAACTTTGTCCCCTGGTGGACTCCTGCCCTCACGGAGTTACGCTCCGCACTTCATTCCTCAAGGAAAAAATTACGGCGTGCCAGAAGAGTCAGATCGTCGGATATAGAAATTAACAGACTAAATGAAATTTATCGATGTTGTCGGAAACAATACTTTCAAAGAATATACAAAGAAAAACATCTTGCATGGCATCGTTTTGTAGAATCCTCTCTTTGCTCCAATCCATGGGGCTTGGTATATAAAATAATTTTTGAGAAAATTCATCCAGGTGATATAACTTCCTCTATACTTGGTTCCAACAATTCTGATACCTTAAATTGGACGGACTCTATAAACTCTTTGTTGGATGGTATTATCTCGCAGGATATTTCTTCCTTCGAGGGCCCTTCCCAGACCGCTCTTCGGTTAGATCATCTTACTTATGTTGCTGACTCTTTTGAAGATTGCTTTGCCTCTTTTGAAGTGGAACAAGCCATTAAATCTCTGAGTGACGGAAAATGTCCTGGGTTGGACCTTCTTGAAGTTTCAGTTGTCAAGAGACTCTGGCTTCTATGTCCTACTGTTTTGATCAACTTATTTAATTCTTGTCTAAAATATGGTAAATTTCCCTTGGCTTGGAAACAAGCGAATCTCAAAATCCTTCTAAAAAATCCTCTTAAACCTCCAAATGCTCCATCTTCGTACAGACCTATTGCCCTTCTTCCAGTACTAGGTAAGGTTTTGGAAAAGTTAATTGTCTTTAGATTTCGGGAATACTATAATTCTAAAGCCCTTTCTTCTGACTGTCAATTTGGCTTTACTCCCGGCAGGTCTGCTGTCGATGCCATAAATCTTGTCCTTAAATCTATTTCGTCCTCGGTCTCTTCGTGGACTTCAAAGGGGCCTTTGACACCTTATGGTGGCAAAGTGTCCTGGCGAGGTTCCAGGCGGCTGAGGTTTCTATTCCACTCTATCGTCTAATAACTGATTATTTTTCTGATCGTAGCCTTGTTGTCTCTAATGGAACTTGTTCTGTGTCGAGACTGGTTACTCGTGGCTGCCCTCAAGGATCCGTTCTTGGCCCTGTGTGCTGGAATGTGGTGGGTGGCTATCCATTTCTCACCCACAAATCATTAAAATTGCGTATGCGGACGACTTGGTCCTTCTTATTAATGGTAACTCTAGACTAGCTATTGAGACTCTTGCTTTGGATGTTCTAGAAGACTTAGACTCTTGGTGCAAATTGCACAAACTTGAAATTTCAATAGAAAAAACCTGTCAAATACTGTTTAAGGGACACTTGGATTCTTCACGACCACCTAACATCAAACTACATAATCAGAGAATTAAAATGGTAGACTCTTATAAATACTTAGGAGTTGTTTTAGACAACAAGTTAAGTTTTATCCCACATATGAAATATCTTATCAACAAGACTAAAATTCTCACTGGTAAACTCTTAAAAGTCACACGAAAATCATGGAAAATTAAACCAAAAAACTTATTGTTATATTATAAAACTCTATTTCTCTCCATTATCTGCTATGCTGCGGGTGCATGGGCCCCCAGTATTAGTAGAGGATATGTATGCAAAATACTAATGAGATCACAACGCTTTTACCTTTTGGCTACAACAAGAGCTTGTCATACCATCTCATCTGATGCCCTCAATGTTATAAGTGGAAAAATGCCAATAAATTATGAAATCATTTATTCTTTTTTACAGTATCAACGAAAACAACCTGTTCCTAGTTATATAGCACAATATAGTATTGATTTAAATTTATCTATAAAAGATGATAACATACGACTCAGGAACCTTTTTCTGGAGAACTGGCAGCGGGACTGGATTAACAGTGATAAGGGACGTGTCACTTCTCTTTTCTTCCTTGAAGTGGCAGAATTTCATAAAAATAATAAGCCTTGGCTTTGTCCAAGCCTTTTTACTATGTTTCTTATTTCCGGACATGGCAGTCTAAATTCTAGGCTTTTCTCCTTTAATTTGGCTGCGCCTCCTAATTGTAATTGTGGATTACTGGAGACCGTCCAACATATTATATTTGATTGTGTACAATATGTTGATTATAGAATGCAATTTCAAATAATAACTAATGTATTTAATCCTTCTGATCTTCGTACTGTAGTACATTCTTTTGATTTGTTTTCTGCTTTTTCTCATTTTGCTGAGCGGGTTTTTGCTCGCAGAAAAAGAATTTTAGCTTCCTAGAATAATTTATTGTAGTGGGTGGACTACAATTTAAATGTATATAGTGTTAAATTCAATAATTAATATGTTAATAACATACTGTCTTTGATTTCAGTAAATAATAATGTTTGTGATTGCTTCTGTTTAGCTTAATTCAGCTAATCTTGTTGTGGATTACAACAAGACATTGTTTCCTTGTTTCTATTTTAATGCTGCTTGAAGTATTGTCTAAGTGTGACACATTGTTTTACTTCACAGGACCAGTTGGTTATTTTATATGAATTTCATAATTATTGCATAATTGTTTGATTGTAAATTTCATATGTAATACCATTATGGGTTATGTTTGTTTGTGTAAATAGTCTTTCCAAAAAATTCTTTTTACTCTTTAGACCTTATTCTATCTTGAATTCTTCTTCTCTCTTTAGGACCCCATATAGTCCTAGATAGTAGAACATGGCTGCCTCCTCGGGGCTAGGGATGGGAGCGGAAGGCTGGAGCCTATTTTGCTCTCAGTCTTCTGCTGCTAAATGCCAGGTGCCGGCTTGTACAACAGAAACAACACACTACATACACTAATTACAAATCCTTTATTTACACTA
This sequence comes from Mastigoproctus giganteus, assembly GCF_048544385.1. Classification (NCBI taxonomy): domain Eukaryota; kingdom Metazoa; phylum Arthropoda; class Arachnida; order Uropygi; family Thelyphonidae; genus Mastigoproctus; species Mastigoproctus giganteus. The sequence continues at coordinate 191,578,583 of NC_143579.1, forward strand.
ATGAAAAAGGAATTTTTTTTTTTTTTTTATGCCGGCCTTTAGCTCATGCTTAATTCACGGTGGATATAGGGGACACCCTGGAAGCCACCATTAACTTTCATGTACACTTTGAATACTACGCTGCATAGCCCCGCGCGGCTGCGCTACTGCTCATCGGAGCAATAGAATCGTATTTGCTCCTTTGTACTTACAAAGGTTCTACCAATGGTAGCTAGAAAAATGAAACGACATCTATCACGGGCTGAAAAAAGACAAATTAAAAAAAGACGCGAATATAATATAATACATACATTATATTCAATTTTTATTGGAAATAAAACATTAGTAGTACATAATATTTATTTAAAAAAATGGTTAACATGTATTTTTATTTTCCCTGTCTCTCTTTGTTTTTTTTAAGGAGCCCAATATTTTCTTCTGCGCCCGGGGCCTCAGTCGACCTTAATCCGCTTCTGTATGCTGCAGTGTCAACTCTATTGTCTCACATGCACATGTGCCAATAACCATGTGCAAATAAATGTGCCAATAGCTCCCCCAGGTATTCACCGGCAATGTGCAGCAGTGTTCAGTATTCTTAGTTCCATCCTGACAGGATAGCTTTTCATTTCACAATTTATTTTTTACCCCTTTAAATCCGATTAAAAATATATTTGCATCTTGGGTAAAAATCACTGCCAACGACATACGTTCCATTTGGCAGCATGTTTTGCCCCATTTGGAAATTTATTTCATTAGTTTTGAATCACGAATTCAGACAATTGCCAAAGACATTGTGAAGATCGGAAAAGACTTGGAATTTGAAACTTTTTGACACTGCCAATGTAGTGACTGCATCGACTCACATGCAAATGACTTAGATGATGCAACTCTCCTTGAAATTGACGAGCAAACTGCAGATGAAGAAGAGGAAAACAATTCTGAAGTGGATAACATTGAAATGGCACCAAAAGAATTTTCAACAGAAGAATTGGAGAAAGTTTTTCGCGGGGGGGGGGTTGACATAACCTGCAAGGCGATTATGAATGGAGGTCCAGATGTTGAACATACCATCAAGATACGGATAATTTTACAAGATGGGTTTTGATGCTAAGAAAGCCGAGAAAAAGAAGAAACGACTTCATGGAATTTATTATTGAAATACCTAAATAAACAATAAAGCTTTTTTCTCATCTCTAATTACCTTTCATTAATTATATTTTTTGCAATATTTTTAATATCAAATCCTTTTAATTGGCTATCAACCGCAAATTGTTTATAGATTTATTATAATTTGGTTATAGACTGTTTCTCTGGTACGCATTCAATTAAAACCCATTATAATTATACTTCAATCAGCACGGTTTCACATAACACGGAACAGTTTCAGTACCAATTATCAGTTCAAGCAGGGTATTGCTGTATATATATACATATATATATATATTTTTTTTTTTGTAAATAAAAAAAAATATATCTATTTGTAAATATTGTGTTTGTCTTTTTCTTAGCTACCAGAGAAATAACTTTGTGAAATTTTTCAATTAATCAATAGTCTTAAAATTTTAAACAACTTTGGGAAATTACTTTTAAAATGTAAAAAATAGAGAAAAAAATTCAAGTTGCAGAAAGGACCGGTAGAAGGCGCCAGCATCATAGCCTAACATTGGTAAAATAAATTTTCACATCAAACAGTATTGAACACATTAAAAAAAATCTTTGCTTTTCAGGTTTTTGAAGATAAAGTGTGTCTCTAAACGTGAGAGACATAAATAGTATCAATACAAGAAATATAAAAAACTTTACATTCTAGAATAAGAAGGAAAAAATTTCATTTCAGCTTTCGGAAAGGACCGATAGATGGCACCACCATCCACAGTTATTTTTTTATTTTTATTTATTTTTTTTTTATGAAAACCCCAAACACGAAAGGTATCAAAACCTATAGTACATAGTACCGTGCATGGGTTGAAGGAGAAGTATGGGGGAAGGGGGATGCCGGAAACTTTGCTCTAGAGACTAAACATGGGTTTCACCACTTCAAGCCTCCAGTAAGCAAAGTGGTGGTATTTCACCGGTTGATGAAAGTCATCTACCACCTGATAGTTATGGGTAAAAATATATATATTTAACCATCAAACACTGATGATATTTTAAGGAGTCCTTAAACCACTACCTACTTAAAGACGCCATGATTGAAATACAAACTAAACGTCATAACCATCCAGATAAATAACGTATCATACATGAAACAGAGATGAGTGCTGAAAAAATTAAGCTAAGCCATATCTACGATCTAGCCCTCAAACACATAAAATAAAATAAAAATCTTTACTTTTAGCTTCTCGCCGACAAAGTGAACTACCAATAACACAATATATATTTCCAATAGCATCAACATTGGAAATAAAAAAACTTTGTTTTAGGTACATAGAACGAGAATAAATAAACAACGCTCGACGCCGGGTTCTGCAACCCCAAAATTCATTGCAGAATACAGGCCTCTTGACGTCACACTCACTCATTTATACCTATATCGACAATTTAAAGGGTAGCCCAGTGGTAATACAGCATACAGCCGCCATGGATGACATGGGTTCGAGCCTCGATAAAAATAAATAAAAATTTTAAAAAGAAAAAGATGCACCGCCATCTATTAAGCAAAATAACAAAACTGTTTTTTCTCACTCCTCAACAACCAATCACAGAGCAGGACGGGCCCTAGCAACTCCCCGACTGAACAGACGGGTTTATTACTCCCAATAAAACGCCTAGGACAAAACTGTTCATACACCAGTGTTAACTACTCTTACTCTATATATATCTTAACTAAATACAAAAGATGTATGCCCAAAAAGTGATTAAAACCTTCAAACTACTTATTTAGCACCCCAGGGGCTCATATCTGGTGAGTATGGGCTTGGTACACCCTGGGTTCTTAACTGGATATCATAATTTTCCTCTTGCTTGGTGTTCCCTTCTGCTTGTGGCTCATTCTCTCTCAGGGTAACTCGGGAATTTTTTTTTGGCTGGTGCAGCATAAGACTCAAGCTTCCTTGCACCATATAGCTATATATGGAAGATACAATTAAAACACTGCTACAATAGCGGTATGAGTAGAGTCGAACCACACAAAATCACTAGCTAAATTTAAAAAAATAAGCTAACGAACACTACTAAGCCTATTTAATATGGCAGAGATTCAGAAACGGGTGCCCCTTCCAGACTGCTAGCGATACAGCCGTGATTGACGGGTGTTGACTCCGCCTATCGTCACGTGATCTCCTTAAGAGACGGATGCAGCCGGCACGGTAGAACACGCACTGCGTGCCACCCGTGCCACGTAACTAACGTGGAAACACGTGTTTTGATTACGGTAATGGAAACACTAGGAAACACGTGTTTTGATTACACGTGGTTGCGAGATACTTCTATTGATTATTGGTATTGTTTATTGTTCCAACCCCTCACATAGACGGGGGTCTGGGGGCGGTAGCCCCCAGAACAAAAAAATATTAAAAATTAATAAAGAAAAAATGGCCGCAATCAATAGCCGTACTTGTTACTTGTGGTGTTTTGATATCACGTGGTTGCGAGGTATGTCTTTTGTTTATTGGTATTGTTCTCTGTGCCACGTAACTAACGGCACTGGAAACACGCGACGATATGAAACCGTCCTCGTATATTTTTATTGTTCATCACATATTTAATAAATTGTTCATCACATATTTGTTTCAGGAGCAAATATACGTGGGAATTAATAAAGAAAAAGAATGGCCGTGGTGGCCGTTACTTTGTGGTGTGTTTGATATCACGTGGTTGCGAGGTATGTCAGCTGAATAATTCCGGGGGTGTGGGGGCTGGAGCCCCCACATAAACGGGGGTCTTGACCACAGGAGGCATTGATTGAAGCGTGTTGGGAATGGAGGGAGGTGTTTTACCAAGATCATTAATACATGAGTTGGAAGTAAAATGGGATGCTAGCAGGTCAGCTTTATGCTTGGCTGAAGTGACAACATAACCATCTGGTTTGGACAGAGGTGGGAGCAGAGATGGGCAAAAGTTGCGGCCAATAGCTTTGGCAAGAGACCAGAATGCTCGGCTACCATTAGGGCAAGAAGTAAGTTTTCTACTCTTAGACTGTTCAAACTCTAGTTTGGACTGATTAATAACTGCTTTACAATTGTTGCGAGCTTTGGTGTAGGCAGAAAATAAAGCTGAAGAATTAGAAACAAGCCAATTATGATATGCAACATTCTTCTCTTGAACAGCCTTAGCACATTTATTGGAAAAACCAAGGTTTAGATAAAGGACGAGATTTTAAAGTGGAGTGTGGGATAAAGGATTCCATTCCTGCAAGAATAATTTCACTGACACGATCTGAGCAAATGTTGATATCAGAAGTTTTGAAACAGTAATCCGACCAGGGAAAAGAAGAAAAGAAATCTCGCAGGTCATTCCATTTTGCATTCTTGTAATACCAAACAACACGAGGTTGGGAATAGCCGTGAGATAAAGTCTCCATTGGAGAAGAGACAACCACTAAGTTGTGATCTGAAGTGCCTAAAGGACCTCTCACTTCGACCGTGTACTTAGAAGGGTTGTTTGTGAGAAAAGATCAAGCGTGTTGGCTGTATGATTAGGATTGTCCGTTGTTCTTGTAGGTAAATGAACAATCTGTGTAAGGTCATTAGTAATTGCAAAAGCCTCAGCATCTCGACCAGCTGGATCGGTGTGACTTGAAAACGGAAGCCAGCTGGTGTTGTGAACATTAAAATCACCAAGGAAAATTACCTCACTGTTAGGAAAGTTGGACTGGAGAAATTCAAGTTGCAAAGAGAGGAAGTCAAACAGCTCCAAGTGAATAGTGGAGTTGGGAGAACGGTAGAGACAACAGATGAATTTGACACAATGAGGTAGAGAGATTTTAAGCCAGAGAAGATCGAAGAGAGGAGATTACATATTACCGTCTCTGACAGGGAATATCAGAACGGACATATGCACAAGTACCACCTTTGAGGAGAAAGGAATCATACAGCGAATAATTTGGACCTTTTGAGATGAGCAGTAGTTGAATCGACCGATAACTGAGATTCTGTCAGAAAAAGAACATCGGGTTTGGCAGACTGCAAGTCGAAATGGACATCGTTGAGATTATAATTAAGACTACGTATATTTGTGAAATGAATTAGGAAGTGTTTGGGAGATTTAGATCTTTTCGCAGATAAGCTTGCTCTATTGGTTTTACAATTCATGGTGTATTCAATAGTAAGAAAAAGTGGATGAGACATGCTGTATGAAGTAATGAAATTTTTGGATACGGCGCACACATGGTAAGAATATACCCAGATCCTTGACATAACGTGGCCTCCACAATGCCCTCCACACACACACACACACACACTACTCGGACTCCCTCCAATCACTATCTGGCAGAGTAGAGGTAGCAAGATTATACACTAGCTGATCCGGAAGCCTCCTAGAGAGTTACCAATAGGTTCGGTCCGGTGTATTAACTAGCGGCCGTCCTGCAAACACAGTTTTAGAGTTGTACCCTCGAAATGAAGGAATATTGGATCTCGCCATGATGTTCATCATAACCTCAAAAGTCATCAATCATACTGCATGATGGAAGAGATGGGGAAGGGTTGACCAGAACTTAGCTCTAGAGACTAAATATGGGTTTCACCACTTCAAGCCTCCAATAAGCAAAGTGGTGGTATTGCACCGGTTGATGAGAGTCATCTACCACCTAGTACTCCCTAGTAACATCGAGGGGCGGCATCCAGCAAACAGGCAAATCGACCGGAGAACACACAATTATAGACACAAATACGAGTTTATGTAATCAATTATCCGTAACCCTAATGTAATAATTTGAAATATAATAGTGTGATTATTCAAAGTATCCTATCGATGACGCGAGGAACTTTAATGGGCTTTTTTCACTTCATGGCTGAGTTAATCGGTCTCAGGCGTAGGTTTCCCCCCCAAAAAAATCTGGGGGTTTTTGTCCAGCAAAACAGGCAAATCGACCTGAGAATACATGCAATTTACAGACATAATACATAATGGTTATATGTAAGAAATTACCGAGTAACCCTAATATGGTAGTTGTTTTGATGACCATACGTAGCAGTATGTGCTCTGTGGGGCTTTCTTTATACGTGAACTGTTCATCGGTAATGAAAAGCGCAAATCGGGAGTCTTCGCACGTCATGACTCTGCTGTAACCCTCACGCTGCCTACATTCTTTTGCATTTAAGCGAACGCAGTGTAAATGGTTTCTTCTCCTGGAAACTCCGGTTTTTCATCCAACAAACCGAAAATCGATCTCAGAACACCCACGCAATTTACAGACAATATACACAGGCAACATGTTCCTAGTCGCTGATGTCCCTAAAACCCAATAACAACAACAAACTATATTAATGCCGTACTGTGCAAAAGTGAGCTGTAAAATGTTATTACAAATGGCAACACATGAAACTAAAGGCATTAATTAAAAGGATCACATAAAATATTAAAACACTAAATAAGTACTAATTACTGCCTGTATACATTGATAGATACTCAACAGGGACCAACACCTATCAATGCATAAGTAAAAGCAATTAGCAACAGTTGATAGTAATAACGTCTCTCAAGTTTAAGTTCATTATTTTATTTATTTTATTATATAGTAAACAATAGGAGCTATGATTCGCCTAGAGAAGCATCACAGGACTAAACCGGAGCAGAAGGAGAAGCTATTATACTATGGATAGTGAATATCGCAATGGGTGCAGCAACCGCCTAGGGTCAGCAAAAGCCTCACGACAAGCAGGAATTAGATCTCACGAAGGAATGGAATGAGTAACTACCCTCGTATACACTAAATCGCACCCAAGGAGACTTCTATATTAGCAAAAGGATAAGGTAGGGAGAAGCTGAAAATCCCACATCAGGAGCAAGGTGGCCTGGCTTCAGCAATATCGCAAAGCTTCAGGAAACAGGAAGTAAGGTATCTAGAGTAAAGATCCCACCTAAGCTGAAGGGTGAGCCAGTTCAGCATTGTGGCACAAGGCAAAAATCCAACCTCGGAAAAGAGTTCAATATCAGCAAGGATTGTTTTTATATGACAGTGGTGTCCAGAGTCAACTATTTAGAATTTAGTTATAAAGTATATGAAATATGAATTTTGAGTTACGAAATACAAATTTTGCCCTTCTTCTTCTTCTTTTGGAGCCCCTAGAGAGTGTCCAAAAAAGGAGAGCAACTAGATTAGTTGACAATTCTAAAGATACTCCCTATGAGGAATGCCTTAGATTCAGAATGCACAGCCCAGAGACCAGACACTTCAGGATTGACCTAAGTGAAGTGATGAGGAAGGTATATGCATACTGGATGGGAAACTAGAACAAGGGGACAAAACTAAACTATTATACTAGGGCCACCCATAATTTCTTATATATGCCCATTTATGTATTATGTCTGTAAATTGTGTGTGTTCTCTGGTCGATTTGCCTGTTTTTCTGGTCGAAAAAATCCCAGTTTCTGGGGGGGGGGGACCTTGTTATCTATGCCTAAGAAGAAGGGGACAGATATATAAAATATGGGAAGATATAGAAGATTAGATAATCAAATATTTTCATATTAATGTAATATGTTTTAAGAGCCAAATGTTAATGTGAATTTTCATGTTAATGTAATATGTTTTAAGAGCCAAAGTAACTACGAGGTGACAGTATACCTCGTGGGTAGCATAGTTGTTGTAATCACTGTCCTCACCACACTGGGTGGAAAAGACCCGAGTTTGGATCCTGTCAATGATGCAATGCATTTTGGGATCTGTTTCACAACGTGGCTAAGTTAGTCATTCTCAGGCGAGGGTAGCATGGTTTTTATCTAGCAAACACCAAATCAATACAGTACAAATGCAATTTACAAGACATATTGCATATGGCCCAATATGGCCTTTATTGCCGAAGCACTTAAAACCCTACAACAACCAAACAGCATTAGCAGATTGAAACTGTAAATGGCATGTATTTTGTGGTCTATTTTGCTTGTTTGTTGGACAAAAAACCCGACTTTCTGGGACAACACCATGCTATCCTCCCTAACACTGAATAACTCAGCCACGTTGTGAAAATGGCCCATAAAAATTCCTTTCATCATTGACAGGATTTGAACTCAGGGTTTTCAGCCTGGGGTTGAGAGGACAGGGATTATCTCAACTCTACTACTGTGAGTGAGGGAAGCAGAATATTGTTGATAACTGAAATAAATTGTCTCCTAAGGTAGTTATTATTATTATAATGAGCTATATGGTGCAGGAAGACTGAGGCTTATGCTGCACAAGCCAAAAAAAAAAAAAAAAAAAGAGAGAGAGAGATTTTTTTATTTGCTTATGCAGAATAAATTTGTTTCCTGCTCTATTTGGCCGGAATACTAATGCTAATACTATTCTCTTTAAGATCAAACTACACACGAAGCAGGTTCCACAATAAATTTTGTTATTTTTTTATTGAAATCTCATTTATAACAAATTTTCATTGTTAATCAATAGTATTCAATCGGATGTCATTCCCCAGACTAAAGGAGCAAAGCAAGAGGCACAAAATGGCAGGAGTGCTGTGGCTCGGGGAGAACTGAGGGCGGGCGATTCTCCAATGCCTCACAGCCTAAAAAAATGTGTGACTCGTGAAATGTTTGTGGCCTTTCTGTAACAGGACATGATCTAAACGAGAGGATGTGTGTGTGTGTGTGTGTGCGCGCGCGCGCGTGCGTGTGTGTGTGTGTGTGTGTGTGTGCGTGCGTGCGTGCGTGCGTGCTAGGTACAGAAAGTGTCAAGAAATTAGGTGCCAACTCTGTGTTTTGATTGGCACCTATGAAAGTGTGAAGAGTTGGATAGATGCCCTCAAAGGTATTATTATTATTATATTAAAGTGGGGAACCCATCAAGCTCTCAGCTGCTCACTCTTGTGCCTCAGGCAACACAGTGATAATCTCCAAGGCAGAATGCACTGGTTGCACAGGAGCTAGTTATTGTTGGTGACTCCATTGTCAAGGAGATGAGTAATATATTGTGTAAAAAGGATAGGTGGAATAGAACCAGGTTATGTCTGCCAAGGGCAAAAGTTGATGACGTTGTAGAGCATATACCATCTTTTAAGGGCACAAAGGGTGATATTGTTGTACACATTGGCACTAATGACATTAAGAATAGATGTGCAGATTTATTAAACAAATGCAGGTCAATATTCAAAACAAGGTTGCAAATTAGGGTTAAATTTGAAAGTGTCTGCAATTCTGCTCAGACACGATAGGAGGGAGTATATGATGAGAGCCTTGTCAATCAATTCGGCCATGGAGAGATTGTGCAAGGAACATGGGGTGGAATTTTTTCAGCATGGTCTCTGCTTGTTAAGAGGAGAGATTCGTTCTAAAGGGATGGGATACACTTAAATAGAATTTGTGCAAGAGTGTTTGCTGATGATCAAGGTAGTGTTAGGTGGGTCAGAAAACTGCTAGCTTGGGAGGATTCACAGGCTAAAACATTAACAATACCTGCAGGCAGAGGTAAAAATGATTCTTGCACTGCTTCTATTAGAATGAGTAGTGGCTTAGGGGGTGGGGTGCAGGGTTTCAGGGACTGGTGGGAGTCATCATGGAACAAATAAATACATGGGCTGTTAGGGTAACTAAGAGTAAGAACAGGTGCATTCATACATGTACACCAATGCTAGGAGTATCGTAAATAAATTTGATGAATTTGAAGTGCTGGTAAAGACATCAAAGGCAGATATTGATGGGATATCAGAGACGTGGTGCCACACAGATAAAAGCAGAGCAGAATTGGAATTTCGGGAGTACAATGTATACAGAAAGGGATGAGGGATAATGCTGTTGTTAAGAAAAATGAAATTAAGGAAGTGCATTCAGTTGACATAGATGGACAGTTCAATGCTGAGTCAGTTTGGTGTGACATAAGAACTGGGAAAGCAAAAATGAGAGCAGGAGTGTGTTATAGGCCTAATCACTCTAATGGGTATAACGAACAATTGTACAGTGAAATAGAGAGGGCCAGTAATTCAGAATGTCTAATCATGGGGGATTTTAACTTCCCAGATATTGACTGGGACTTGTGGTTTGGTCAATTGCACACTAGCAAGACTTTTGTGGATTTATTGGATGACTGTTTTCTGCAGTAGCATGAAAGGCAACCAGAGAGAGAGAAATAGTCTTGATCTTATTGTCAGTGAGTGCATTATTTGTGCATTAAAAATTGGCTAAAGGAGCCACTGGGTGGCAGTGATCAGAGTGTACTGATATGGGATTTAGTTAAACATATTGCTATCATCAGGGATGAGGGAATAAAGGTTTTTGCTTTCGTAAAGGTGACTAGGTGGTCTCAGACAGTTTTTAAATTCTATACAGTGAGACCAGCTGATGATCTTACCAACAGCAAATTCTACGTGGGAAGCATTCAAGGAATTAATCGTGGAAGCTACTAGGCTTTTCATACCAATTAAGAAATACTGTTCAAGGTGTGGGCCCAATGGATGTCAGATGAACTAATGAGACTTGTGGCAGAGAAGAAAAATGCATAGGATACATATAAATTACCAGTGGACACAGAAGCCTATGAGTGGAAACATGAGGAATTCTATAGGGAAGTGGAGGACAGAAGCTTATTAAACTATAACAGGGAGCTTAATGATTTTGTAATAATTCAGAGATAAGTGGAAGAGAAATTGTTGAAGTTAAACATAAGAAAGGCACCTGGGGTGGATGGGATCTATTCAGCTATATTATTATAATTATTAGCTATATGGTGCAAGGAAGGCTGAGGCTTATGCTGCATTAGCCAAAAAAAAAAAAAAAAATCCTGAGTTACCCTGAGAGAGAGAGAGAGAGAGAAGAATGATGATGTCCAGATCAGGACCCTGGGATTAAAGGAGGTGGCAAAGGAAGAAAGCAAATCCTTAGCCATAATTATGAGAGCATCTTTGGACTTAGGGGGAAGTCCCCATGGACTGGAGATATACAAATGTGTCTCCAATTCACAAAGGGGGATTGAAAGGTGACACGAGTAATTACAGAACTGTTAAGTTCTGTCCGGGGAAAATGATGGAGTCTCTGGTTAAAAAAGCACTGCAGGAGCTTCTAGACAAGACTGCCATTATAGTTCAGACATAGCATGGGTATCTTAAGGGGAAGTCATGTCTGATCAATTGGATTTCGATACTATGATGTGGTCACAAAGGAAGTAGAGGCAAAAAATAATTTTGATATCATATACTTGGATTTCAGAAAAGCTTTTGAGACTGTAACACACGGAAGACTATTTTACAAATTGAAACAGTACAGTATTAAGAGCAAGTTGTTACAACGGATAAAAGGGTGGTTGAGTGGGAGATGACAGAGAGTGATAATCAATGGATGCTGCTCTTTGTGGACTGATGTTATTGGTGAAGACCCCAGGTTTGGTTTTGGGCCCACTGTAGTTTTTATTTATCAGTGATGCTGAATTGTTGTTGTTATTTGGTTTTTAGGAGCATTAGCAACTAAGGCCATATTGCTCCAGGATATGCGGTGGTCATTCCCTGACCTTTCCGCATCCTCCGTATTTGGTGGTGATGGGCTCAAACCCAGGTCTAATCAAGAAGCGTGTGCTACGCACTGCTACTCCTTCCCACCTGGCTATGGAGGCGCCATGCTGATGAAGGCATATCAAGCTTAATATCCAAGTTTGCAGATGATACTAAGGTTGGAAGATTTGTTGATGACAGTAATGGCAGTATGTCACAGCAACCGGATCTAGAAAAGTTGGGCAGATTGATTCAGAAGTGGCAACTGAAGTTTAACATTGAAAAATGCAAAGTATTACATATGGGTAGAAGCAACCCCAGAGAAATGTACCAACTGTGTGGTATTACACTTAAGGTGTAGAAAATGAAAAAAAACCTGGAAGTAATTGTGCAGTCTGATATGAAGTATTCTGAGCAGTTCAGACAAGCTGCCAGAGCAGGTCATGGAGTATTGTCAATGACATACAGGAATTTTGCTAGTAGGAAAAAGGAAGTGATTATCCATTTGTATACGGCAATGGTCAGGCCATGCCTTGAGTACTGCGTACAGATGTGGAGGCCTCATTTTAGGACGTAAAGTTGCTTGAGTGAGTACAGAGAAGGGCTACAAGTTTGGTAAGGGGAATGAAAGGGTGCTCTTACCAAGAACGGCTCAAGTTCTGCAAATTGCAGTGTTTGGAAACTAGGCACCTGCAGATTCATCAGATTGAGCTGTATAAGGCTTTGAATGCATTGAGGAGCTCAATTCTGATGGGATTCTTCCTCTTGCTCAGATTACAAACCTGAGGGGGCATAAATTCAAATTGCGAAAAGACAGTTATAGATGTGTGGAAATTTGCCTTTAGCCAGTGGGAAGATGATTGCTAGAACAAACTTCCATCTGTCGTGGAAGTTGATAGCTTGAATAAATTCAAGGAGGAACTGGACAAACTTTTAGAGGGAATGGATGTGTGAAATAGTTTTTTTTTTTTTTTCTGGTGATGCTACATAAGTTTGCTTCACATGCCTTGCGTGTGAAGAATGAAAGCTTGCTTTGTTGCATCACATGCCTGTAATACTACTGCTAAATATCATCATTCTTTATAAATGATATACATACAGATAAAAGAATGGGTGTTTCATATATTTACTAACAATATTGATAAAGGTACTTCAGGTTTAATGTCTAAGTTTTCAGAAAATGCAGAAGCTGGCAGGGTGTTTAATGACAGTAACCAGGAGATATACTAATGCCACAAAATCCAGAAAAAATAGGCAGATGGGCTGAGAAATGGAGTGGCAATTGAAATTTACACTGATAAATGAAAGGAACTGCAGTGGGTAGTAATAATCCAAGAATAACATACTGTGTGACACCTCACTCAAGGCAGAAAGAAAAAACAAAACATGAGGGTAATTGCACAATTGGACATCAAGCTCTCTGAGCAGTGCAGACTGGCTGCTAGGATATTCTCGATGATATATATATAGATATTTTACCAGAAGGGATAAGGACGTGATTATCCAGTTATACAAGTAGATGGTTAGGCAACTTCTTTGCATGCAGGTCTGGAATTTTCAATTTAGGAAGATTGTGGATCTATTGAAATAAGTATAGAAAAGAGCAACGAGATTAGTGAAAGAACAAAAAAGTGTATTCTTTCCAGGAAAGACTTCAGTTTGGCATATTTTAGTGTCTGGAGAGAGAGTGGCACCTTTGAGGAAATCTAATTGAGGTGTTTAAGGCTTTGAATAGTTTAGGTAGACTTAATTTTGATGCAGTCCTTCCTCTTGCTCGAGAAACAAACATGAAGGGATATAAATTTAAATTGAGGAAGGAGGTTGCAGGATAGATGTGCAGAAATTTGCTTTTGGCCCTGGATATTTGAAGAAACTTCCATCTGGCACTCTGAAACTCGCTAGTGTAGCTACCCTTTTTTGGGCCAGGAGCCAAAGAACATGTTCAGGCCTCTACTTAATTAATGAAAATTGCAAAAACAGGAGACAGCCAAAGACACTGGGCCCCTAAAGGAACCGGAGGCAATTGTCTTGCCTGCCTACATGGTAGCTATACCACTGCCGACACTGTGTAGTTTTAATAAATTTATTTATAGAACCAGACAAATTAATTAGAGTGGATGGATAGGTGATATGGGAAACTTTATTTTTACTGATGCTATATAAGCTTACTTCCTTGCATTGTTTGCTGCTAATAATACAAATACTAAAATGTTAGTATTTGTACTGAGAGGATTCAAACCTGAGAGTTATTACCTGGTGTGGGAAGAACGGTGATTATTGCGAGAAGTGATCGATGTGGGAACCTTTAGTTATTCAGATATTTCATGTATTATCCTTCCTGCAATATTTGGTACAACATATCCCTGTCAATGCAGCCTGTCTATATGGGTAGCACAGTGGTTAAAATCACTCTCCTCCTTACACCAAATGGAAAAGGTCCAGATTCAATTCCAGTCAGTGATGCAAGAATAATTAGGTACCCCCTCCAGAGCTTTGGTTTTTATTCCAGCAAAACAGGCAAATTGACCAGAGAATACACACAATTTATAGACACATTACACATGGTCAAATGAGTTTGTTCTTGGGTGATCACAGTGATTATAATCTGGTTTCTCCACTCTGGGTGGAAAATGCCCTGTTTGAATCCACTCAATGATGCAAAGAGCATTTATGGGCTTTTATCCTCTGTGGCTAGTTATTCCCAAGAGAAGATAGCAAGGTTTTCTGCCTCGAAACTCAGGTTTATCATCACACAAAATGGACATACCAAATGGAGAATACATATGTACATGTACAACCAAAATACACAAGACTTAATGAGATAATTCAAAAGTGGTATTAATATGATAGTTTTTTTTTGTCAACAAAGCTGATTGTTTTCTCTGAGTTGTACCATAGTTCCATGATGGTTCCTAGCATAGGTAGAACATACATCTGGTCTTTCACTAATCCTCAGAGAGTAAAATCTAAAGGAGTCATATCAGCTGATCATGTGACCATGAAATTAATCTTCCTCATCCAATTCATTTCCCAATAAACACTACGTTCAGGTGTGCACAAATTTCTCGGAAAATCAAGTGACCATCACTGTCATTGTGTTGTTTAGGCATAAGAATTCTGTAACATACTCGGACATATGATGCCTGTGACTGTGCATTCTCTAAAAAAAAAAATTCCAATACACCATGTGATAAGTCATTGCACAAAAGGTAGTTTTCAGATCAAATCGCTGATATTCCAAAATTTCAGTGGCTTTTCTGTGCTAATTATGCTCATATTTTGCATGTTTACTTCCCAACTGGGATAAAAAGCGCACTCTGTGTTAAAGATGATTCATTTCAATAAATTATTAGTTTACTTCACAAGCAATTCCAGACATTTCTCAATAAATTCTCATCCTCTTTGTTTTGTTGTTGATTGAAAACTTCCATATGAACTGTAACTTGTATTATTTCATCCTAAGATGCAACATAACATCTTCAACACTGTTGACCCTGGCATGAAGTATGGATTTTAGTATTAGCATTAGAATGACAAATGCAAGAAAGGAAACTTGTACAGCATCAGCCAAAAAAAACTTTCCATATCACCCATTTATCCCATCTAATAATTTGTCAAGTTTTTCCCTGAATTTATTTAAACTATCCACTTCTACAACTCCAGATAGAATTTTCTTACAACAATCAACTACCTGCTGAAGGAGTGATGAGGATTATGGCTGAAGGATTATGTTGTAGGCTTTTAGCTGCATTAGCAACTTAGGCCATAATGCACCATATATATATTATGTTTGTAAATTGCATGTTCCGTGGTCAGTTTGCTGGATAAAAAACTATGCTATTCTTGCTTGAGACCAACTAATTCAGCCAAACTATGAAAAAGGCCCATAAATGGTGATTATATCAATTGTGCTGCCTATGAGGGCAAGGCTGAAGCCAAATTCTGCTCATCACTCCTTCAATCATCTTTGCTAAAAATAGGATTTATGGCTACTCATGTGTGTAGACTGAGCAAGAGGAAGGATTTCATCAGCATTAATCTTACTCAAGCCATTCAAAGCTTTAAAAACCTCAATCAGATTGCTTTGCAGGTGGTTAGTCTCCAGGCATTGCAATTTTCAGAACTGAAATATTTCCTGGGGAACAAAAGGGTGGTAAGAGCACCCTTTTGTTCCCATAACCTCAATGATGCCCTTCTCTAAATCCAGTTCTCTAAATCCAACAGATCCACATACTTCTGCAAATAAGGCTCTCAGACCTGTATGCAGTCCTGATATGTCCAATCATTGCTTATACTACAGGACAATCACCTACTTATCTCTACTGGCAAAATTTATGTATATCATTGAAAAAAAAAATTAAATTACATGAGCAGTCCTAGCAGCCTATCTGCACTGCTCAGAGAACTTCATATCTGATTGCATGGCTATTCCCAGTGTCTTTTCCATTCTATTCTCCATTAACCTGATTGTGGTACCACACAGTTGATACAATATTTAGAGACTACTGCTACCCATATGCAGTACCCTGCATTTGCAAATTTTAAACTTTAATTGCCATTTCTCAGCCCATCTGCCTAATTTTTCTAGATCATGTTGAAAGAGCATACCCTGATGACTGTTACTCGCCACCCTGCCAACCTTTGGTTCATCTGAAGTTGTCTTAGACATTAAAATCATATTATATGTCATTAATAGCTGTCGTGGGTAGCATAGTTCGTATAATCACCATCTTCCCCACACCAGCTGGAAAAGACCTGATTTCAAATCCCATCGATGAAGGGAGGTATATTTATGGGTCTTTTCACAACATATCTGAATTAGTCGGTCTCAGCCGAGGGTAGCCTGGTTTCATCTTAAGGAACTTGGATTTTTTGTCCAGAAAACAAAACTCAACCACAGAACACATGCAGTGTACAGATATAATATATACTGTATATACAGGGTGATTCACTACCAGTGCGACAAACTTGCAGGAGGTGTAGGGGGGCACAAAGACGAATCGGAATCACATAGCATTGCAGGGTCCGAAATGCCTTCGTCATGCGGTAGAGGACGTTGAACGGGAGGTTGCGTGAACAGCGATCCCGCTGGAAGTCAGCATTTGCGAACCATTTCTGTTCAAGAAACCAAGTAGCAAAAGTCCTCAGGAGTGGATAATCCACAGGCTCCAATGATTGGACGCGTTGCAGATGGTATGAACTCATTTGGTTTGTTGACAGTATCCTCCATACAGTGGATTGGAAATACCCAATTGTTGGCCTATCGCTTGAGTACTCATACTCGGATTGCCTTCTGGAAGACATAGGACATTCTCCTCATTGTCTGGTGTCCTCGTCATTCACTCTCGATTCATGGTACCTCTCGTGAAACAACCAGTCTCACGTAACCTTCTGTGCACACGTGCGAAAATCGTATGATGAGGAGCACGCCTGTGCGGGAAACGTTCCTGGTACAAGCGCAGAGCGGCACGCCCATTGCAGTCCACAGCTCCATACGCGAGGTGCATGTCGGCCAGTTCAAAGTTTGAATACTCGTCCATCCTACTGCCTCGGGAACCGGTTCGCAAATGCTGACTTCCAGCGGGATCGCTGTTCACGCGACCTCCCGTTCAACATCCTCTACCGCATGACGAAGGCATTTTGGACCCTGCAATGCTATGTGATTCCGATTCCTCTTTGTGCCCCCTACACCTCCTGCAAGTTTGTTGCACTGGTAGTGAATCACCCTGTATATACAGTGCAATATAGCCTAAGTTGCTGATGCACCTAGAATCTTATAATAAACAGCCAACAACTATCATTAATAAATATAGAAAACAACAATAGGTCAACAACTTAACCCTTCACTAATAAAAAATTCAAATAGAGTGCCCTCACAGATAGCATGTTGATATAATCACTGTCTTCCCATTACTAGATGTAAAACACTTTAAAAGTTCCTGTAAAAGAAAAGTTACTTCTCTGGGTTTGAAATGGAACAGTAGTACTAGTATTAGTATTACAAGTGGCAAATGATGCAAGAAAGCAAGCTTATATAGCATCAACCAAAAAAAAAAAAAAAAACTTCCCATTTCACCTATTCATCCCCTCCAACATTATGTCTAGTTCTTTCTTGAAGTTATTCAAGCTATCTACTTCCAAATCTGCTGCATGTTCCAAAGAATCAGACCAAAGTTTGTTTCAGTAATCAACCACCCATTAGCTAAAGGCAAATTTATGCCTCCTCGTGTGCATAGCTGAGCAAGGGGAAGAATCCCACTAGCATTGAGCTTGCTCACTCCATAAGCCTTAAAAACCTCAATCAGATTGCCCTGCAAGTGCCTTGTCTATGGATGCTGCAATTTGCAGAACTGAAACCTTTCTTGGTAAGAGCACCTCTTTGTTCCTCTCACCAATCTCATTGCCCATCTCTGTACCTGCTCCAGCAGCTCTACATCCTTCCAACTGTGAGGCCTGTACAGGGCTGGTGGGATATGGTAAGCAGGACACAGGGGTGCCAATGTCTGGGGACGCTGAAATTCAAAAATTTTTATTATAATAATATTTAATTAAAAGTATCTCAAGGGTGCCAAATACATTTCTGCCTAGGGGCACCAAAAACCTTAGGACTATGCCTGGGCCTCTAGACCTCTTCACCATACTCAAGATGTGGCCTGACCATTGCCTTTTATACAATTAAATAATCACCTCCTTATCTCTGCTAGCAAAGTTCCTGCATATCATTGGGAAAGCCCCAAGTCCTGCTAGTGGCCTGTCTCCACTGATCAGAGAATTTCATATCTGACTGCACAATTATCCCCAGATCTTTTTTATTTTCTACTACCCTGATTGTAATACCACACAGTTGGTACATTAATCTGGGATTACCGCTACCCATATGCAATACTTTGCATTTGTCAATGTTAAACCTCAAATGCCATTTCTCAGCCCACCCGGCTAATTTTATCTTGTTGCAATAGCATACTTTCATTACTGTCATTAATCACCCTGCCAAATTTTGTCATCTGCAAACTTAGATGTTAAGCCTAATATGCCCTGATCAATATCATTAATAAATACAGAAAACAACAATGGGATCAGCACCGAACCCTGGGAGACTCCACTGATAACATCAGTCTACAAAGAGACGTGTCAATTTATAACCAGTCTTTGTCTTCTTCCACTCAACCATCCTTTTATCGATAGTAGTAACATTCCATTAATGCACACTGATCCAATTTGTACAGTACTTTCCATGTGCCACAGTTTCGAAAACTTCCCTGAAATCCAAGTATATGATATCAAAATTATTTTTTGCATCCAGTTCCTTTGTCACTGCATCATAGTATCCAATTAAATTGATTAGACAATTTCTCCCATTTACCAACCACGCTGTTACTAAAGTATAACTGCACTCCTGTCTAGATGGTCCTGCATCTCTTCTTTAATCAGTGACTCCATTATTTTCTCTGAAACAGAAATTACACTTCAGGTCTCTAGTTACTTTTTTTTTTTTTTTTTTTTTTTTGATTTGGTAGTTGTTGGCGCATCGGCTTCTGTGGCCATATTGCACCTCCCAAGGTTTTTGCAGTACTTTGATCCAAGCCCGAGGCGGGAATCGAACCCGCGACCTTTGGGTTGCCGGGCAGGTACTTTACCCACTCGGCTAGCCCGGTCGGCCTCTAGTTACTCACATTACACTTTGATCCTCCTTTGTGAATTGGGGACACATTTCTACATCTCCAAATCCACAGGTATCTTCCCTGAAAACAAAGATTCCTTCATAATTATTGAAAAGCATTTGTTTACCTCCTTTGCTGCTTCCCTTGATATAATTGGATAGATGTCATCCAACCCAGGTGCCTTTTTTATGTTTAACTTTAACAATTACTCTTCCACTTTCCTCTGTTCTAACAAAATCATTCAGCTCCGTTTTAGGGTTTGATAAACTTCTGGCACTCCCTCCCTAAAGGGGAGAGGGTGCCAGAAGGGGGTCTACATTCACACACAAGGAAAAAATTCCTTGTGTGTGTGAATGTAGATTTAAAATGGATATTCAGCATCCTGAGGAGGATCGTCAGCAGTTAATCCAGCGACTTCAAGTTGATCAATGTAATTCAACCCCTTCCTTCTAGAGTTAATATAAGTAAAGTCTTTGCTGCATTTTTTGGTATTCTTTGCCTAAGACTTCTCATAGCCTAAATTCTTTTGTGACTTGATTGCTGACTACGTTTATATGTACCATACACTTCTGTATCATCTGATACTCAGGGGCAGGCTGTCCCGAGGGTGCAAGGTTGCAATGTATCAGGGTGCCAACGTTCGAGGGCCACATGTGAAGAAATTTTAAAGGGGAGTACCAAATTTCAATTAGCACCTGGGCACCACTTACCCTAGGAATGCCCCTGCTGATACTTTATATGCATTCCATGCATTTTTCTTCTCTGGAGGTCTCATTTGTTCATCTGAGAACCAATTTCACCTAAGTCTTGAACAGTATTTCTTAGTTGGTATGAAAAGCCTAGTTGCTTCTATGTTTATTTCCCCGAATACTTCCCATTTAGAATTTGTCATTGGTAATATCATTAGTTGGTCCAACTGTATAGACTTTAATACTGTCTGAGACCACTATAGTCGCTTTCAGAAAAGCAAAAATACTTCCATTTATACTTGATGGTAGTTACATCTTCAAATAAATCCTGCATGAATACACTGTGATGCAATCACTACCATCTAGTGGTTCTTTTATCTGCAGATTTTTAATACATGGAGAATTACTGCTGATAATCAGATCAAAACTACTGCTCCCTTGTTGCCTCTCTAATATTGTGTTCAAGAAAACAGTCATCCAATAAATACACACAGAATCTTGTTAGTGTATGAGTGACCAACCAACAAGTTCCAATAAATATCTGGAGTTAAAAACACCCATTATAAGACATTCTGATTTACTGCCCGTGCTATTTTCTGTTTAGTTGTTTGTTATACGCATCACAGTTATTAGGCCTATAACATACACCTCTCATTTTTCTTTTATCATTGCTAATTTCACACCAAAAACTGACTCAAAATGTCACTGGCCATCACTGTTGACTGGATTCATTGCCTTGGATTTAATATGCTTCTTAACTAAGAGTGCATAACCCCCTCCTGTCCTGTCTGTACACATTGTACTCTCCACATTCAAATCCTGCATCCCTTAAGTCAGTGGTTTTCAATGAGGGTGCCGCAACAACATTCTTGGGGTGCCGTGTAATTTGGGTTTAAGTTACTTAAAGTTTATTATTATTTATTTTTTTTTAAAAATTTATACATTTATTTCATTTTAAAAAGGTGTACGGTATCCATTGTACCATATTTTTTTAATTTCGTGGTGATCTATAATTGATCTCTATTTAGTAATAAGAATAAAATTATTATATAGGTATATATTAAAAGGTCGAAAATCACTGTGTTAGGTATTTATTTTGACTTAGGGGTGCTGTGAAAAAATTACTGGGACACTAAGGTTGCCGTGAACCGAGAAAGTTTGCAAACCTCTGCCTTAAGTGTAACAGTCTATAGTATAGTAAACACTATATACACTACACTATGTCCTTTCTGTACACATTGTACTCCCTATGTTTAAATTCTATATCCTTTATGTCTGAGTGCACCAAATCTCCAACGTCTCTTCAATGTCTGCATTTGATAACCTAATTAATATTTCAACTTCATCAAATTTATTTACTATTGCTGTTAGCATAAGTGTACATGCAAGCACATGCATCTGTTCTTATTCTTAGTTATCCTAACACAGGTCATGTACTCACTTGTTCTATGATGCTCCACAGCAGGGCTTGAAATCTCCAACACATTGCTCTTTTGGGCTGCTGCATGTTCCAAAGAATCAGTGCAAGAATCATTTTCACATTTGCCTGTGACCCTAGTTGACCTGCGAATTGGTCTGCGTATCCTCCCAAGCTATCAGTATTCCAACTGATTTAACACTGTCTCGATAGCATCAGCAAATATTTTGCATCTCTTCTATTTAAGGTATCCCATCCCTGTGGAAACAGTGTATCCTGTTGCTTCTATTGGAATCATTTTCACCTCTGCCTAGTCAGAAGTGAAAGTGATTCTTGCACTGCTTGCTTCTCTTGGAATGAGCAGCAGCCTGAAAAGCAAGTTGCTGGGGATTTCAAGAACTGCTGGGAGTTATCATAAAAAATAAATACATGGGCTGTGTTAAAATAACTAAAAGTAAGAACAGGTACATGTATATGTACTTGCATTTATGGCAATGCTAGGAGTATAATAAATAAATTTAATGAATTTGAAGTACTGGTCAAGACATCAAAGGCGGATCTTTGATATCACAACAGTATTGTTGGGATATCAGAGACGTGTTGTCACACAGATATAAGGAATGCAGAATTAGAATGTGGAGAATACAATGTTTAGAGAAAGGATAGACATGATAGGAAGGGAGGAGGAGTTATGCCGTTAGTTAAGAAACACATAAAATGCTCAGTGCTGATGGAATTTTTCCATTTGTTCAGATTAGGCACTTGAGGGGTCATAAATTCAAATTGAAGAAGAAAGACAGTTGTAGAATAGATGTGTGGAAATTTGTCTTTAGCCAGTGGGTGGTTGATTGCTGGAACAAACTTCCATTGTTCATTGTGAAAGTTGATAGCTTAAATAAATTCAAGGAAGACTGGACAAATTTTTAGAGCAAATGGATAGGTGAAATGGAAGGGGTTATTTTTTTTTTTTTTGGCTGATGATGTATAAGCTTGCTTTCTTGCATTATATGCCTCATATTAATGTTAATATGCCCATTATATTAATGCTAATGTGTACTCCATCCTATATCATGTCTGGGCAGGATTGCAGAGAATTCCAATTTAATTCTGACTTGCAACTTTTTCCCATTGGAAGACTTACTTGTTAAGTCCTCTAATATCCTACTTTTAACATCCTTAGTCTCCACATATACATTATCTTTCATGCCCTTAAAAAGATACCTGCTTTATGTGACCTTCCCCCTCCCCCCCGGCTGTCATACCCTGGTCCTATCATTTTTGCACAATATATTTCCCATTTCCCTGACAATAGAGTCACTGACAATAACTTTGGGAAGAGCACATTTTCCTTTGGAGAATGCTGCCTGAAGCTCAAGTGAGAGCTCTGGCACTGAATTGGGTAGCTGAGAACTTGATCGGCTCATTTTATTTCCTTTGAGGGAATTCACTGTTCTTCAAATTCTCATAAATGCCCATCAGGACACTGAGTTCATGCCTAATTTCCTCATACTCCTTGCACAGTACACACACACAAAGACTTTCCTCTTGGCTCTATACTGTTCCATGCCAGATAGGTCACAAACATTGTACAAGCAGCACATTTCGTATGATTTGTAGAATTGATTACACTACTAGCATCTTTTCTTTTTTTTCTTTTTTTTTTTTTTTGTCCTCACTTTTTCCCATTATATATGGGGACAGCGTTTTTTATTGTTTTGGCATGAAATTTTTGCGGCCGGATGTCCTTCCTGACGCCAACCCTCACCCTTTATCCGGACTGGGGATATGCAGTGGTCATTCCCTGACCTTCCGTATCCTCCATATTTGGTGGTCACAGGCTCAAAAACTGGTGCAGCAGTGAGTAGCACATGCTCAAGAAGCATGTGCTACTCACTGCTGCTCCTGCCCACCTGGCTACGGAGGCGCCGATTATACTACTAGCATCAATATGCACAAATTAGCAATGATGGAATGCAGCAGTGTACATAAGTCAGAATGTAACAAAGAATATTCTGATGCTGAAACTGTGGAAAAAGCTGAAGTTACTGTGTGTTGATAATCATATGACCCAAGACAAAGTAAAAGTACAGACCTTACATAGAAAAGTGGTTAATGTGGGAGGGAAGTCACAGTCACAAGCTCTTCCAAACTATGTGATTGCCAATGAATATTGACATGCAGAGTGTTGTATGCTGAGTGGCTCTGGAATTCTTGTTCAACTCTACTATGGTATACTGTGATGATACAGAACTGTATAAAATGGAAAGAAATACATAGCGTTGTGTTTGTGTGTGTTGTTTAGTTATTTCTGGCCACTTTGCCACTAGGAAAGCCTGCCGAGTGCCCATCTACAACACATGGCGGTTGGCCATAATTAAGAACGTACCATGGTGGATGTCAATTAACTCATACTGAATAATCAAAACAAATTTGGGATCATTTAAAAAGAAAAAGATCATTTAAGAAAGAAGAAAGTAATAATAGCTACTCCGATTGGCCAGACAAGGCCACCCCTTAAGACATCCATGCTGTGACTGAAGTATAACTGCATTCCTCTCTAGATAGTTCTGAATGATTTCTTTAACCAGCGGCTCCATTTTTCCTGGAACAGAAGTTAAGCTAACAGGTCTGTAATTACTTATGTCACCTTTTGATCTCTCTTTGTGAATTGGGGATACATTCGAACATTTCCAATCCACAAGAAGCCGCCCTGAATCCCAGAATACCCTCTTAATTATTGCTAAATGATTTGCTTACCTCCTCGCTTTTTCCCATTATATATGGGGTCAGCATTTTTTATTGTTTTGGCATGAAATTTTTGCAGCCGGATGCCCTTCCTGACGCCAACCCTCACCCTTTATCCGGACTGGGGATATGCAGTGGTCATTCCCTGACCTTCCGCCTTTGCTGCCTCCCTTAATATAATTGGATAGATCCTATCCATATCAGGCACCTTTTTTACATGTAACTTCAATAATTTCTGTTTCAATTTCTTCCCAGTTAGCAAAAAATCATTTGGCTCCCTGTTATAATTTGATAAACTTCTGGCATTCCCTTCCCTAAAGAATTCTTAATGTGTGAATTTAGATACAAAATACCTATTCTGTGAATGTAGATACAAAATACCTATTCTACATGTAATTTGTCAGAAACCTGAGCAGGATCATCAACAGTTAGGCCATCGACATTGAGTGAGTCAATGTGATTTAACCCCTTTCTTCTACTTTTAATCTTCTTCTTCTAGTTCCCTGCCCTCAGGCAGGTTCAGGGCTCCACTGATGCCGTGCTTCTCTATCTTGTGCTTTCCTTTTAATTTGTGTATAATTTTCTCTTCCCATCCAATCCATCATTCCAATTCTCCTTCTCCTAACTGCTCTCTTCACACACATCTTCCCCTCAATTACTTTCCTCAACATGCTTTCTCTTCTCAATACATGTCCTTTTGCCTTCTTAGTTCTTTTACTAACGTCTCTCTTCACCTACTTTCTTCAAAACTTCCTCATTACTAACCCTGTCCACCCATTTCATTGTTTCCATTCTTCTCTATACTCACATCTCGAATGCTTCTCATCTAATCTCCTCTCTTCCCAGTGTCCATGTTTAACAGTCCATATTAATTTTTTCACCATTTGCTTTCTTAATTCCTTCTTGAAATTTCTTCCCAATAGTTCTTTTCTATTACTAAATGCCTCTTTACCCATTGAAATTCTTGTTTTTATTTCCTTCAGGCTTTTTCCATTTTCTGTCATTATGCTTCCTAAGTATCTGTCCACCTGTTTCAATATTATTCCATCTAATTTTGCATTGATTCTTCTTCCTGGCCAATTTGAAATTAACATTATCTTGGTTTTCTTGCTGTTAGTCTTCATATTGTACTCCTTTACTTTGCTGTTCAAAATATCCAAGGAGCTCTGTAATTCTTCCTCAATATTAGCAATCAATACCTGGTCGTCTGCAAATCTTATTGTCTTTATCTTCTCCCTTCCTACTTTTACACTACCTTTCTGCTCTTCTTTCTTGCATCACTTTCTTGAGGCTTTTCTGCACATTTTTATCTAGAAGTATAGCTACTCCTCGCTGGCTATCATTCCCTCTTTTGTATATTACCTTTATATCTTCTCTTACAGTCTCCCTCATCTTTCCATCTAGTCTCTGCTATTCCTAAAATATTCAGACTATTTTTCATTTCTCTCTTCACATTTTCCAGTTTCTCTTTCCTCAACATTGTTCTTACATTCCATGTACCAATCTTCATAAAAGGATAATTATTACAACCATTTCACTGGTTTATGACCTGAGAAGACTTGTCTCCCTCTCTTGCCAAATGTGACACTCACACCTTCTGCCTGCTGAGTCCCATTGCTACTAAAATTTGATTCAGATGTCATGGAGCTACTAGGAATAAATATACATTCATGTGTTGTTGTGGCAGATCCCAGGGTTCCCCCGGCGCCTCCGTAGCCAGGTGGGAAGGAGCAGCAGTGCATAGCACACGCTTCTTGATTAGACTGGGATTCCAGCCCATCACCACCAAATACGGAGGATGCGGAAAGGACAGGGTATGACCACCGCATATCCCGGAGCAATATGGCCTTAGTTGCTAATGCTCCAAAAAACCAAACCAACCAACCAACCAACCAACCCAGGGTTCCCCCATTAGCCAGGGATAAATGTAAAAGGTGGTTTCCCATTGCTTTCCTTGCCAGCAATGGCACTCTTGGTGGTGAGTGCACCAGCTGTTTCTCAGACTTCTGATCCTCTGCCTGACACTTTTCCATTCCACCATTGTCACTTCTGTGATCTTCCACTAGTCGGGAAGAATGTTATTGCTGCTCCAACATCCACTTGTTGTCAGCTTATTTTATGGCGGCCAACCCTCGCCACATTACACCCATTGTTATCCGAATTATGTAGCTTTTTATAGAGGTGGACCTGCCACAGTCTACTCCACCACTTCCTGATGACGAATGCTGTTCCATTGTCCACAACTGTTTATTCACTTGTGTTTATTCACAGCAAGCACAGCAAGAAAGCAAGCTTATCAGCCAAAAAAAAAATAATAAATAAATAAATTAAAAAAAAAAAATAAAAAAATAACCACTTCCACTTCACCCCTCTGTTCGTTCGAAATACCTGTCCAGCTGAGCCTTAAACTTATTTAGGCTATCAACTTCCACAACAAGGGATGGAAGTCTGTTCCACCAACCAACCACCCGCTGGCTAAAGGCAAATTTCCGCACGTCTATCCTACATCTGTCTTTCCTCAATTTGAATTTATGCCCTCTCACGTGATTATTCTGAGCAAGAGGGAGAATCCCATCTCCCTCTTGGAAAACAAAGGTTTTATTTATAGCCCACCTAAAGTAAAGCCCACCTATGTCCAAACCAGATGATGTCGGTGCAAAATACACTGCATTGTGCACCGACATTATCTGGTTGCAAAAAATATTAGTCCAGTTCTTTATCAATCTCTCAGTACAGTTATTAAAACCACCAATAAAATAAAGTCACATAGCAAATATGTTTTCAGAAAATTTTGTGTTGATAATGAACAGTATGTGAGGCTTTTTTTACATACAGAACTCAGATGAATTTCTAATGGAAACTATTTAACAAGATTTGAAAACCATTTTGTCACGTTAATTAGTTTTTTAGAAAGTGAAGGAGACAGATTTAGCAAAGGCGATCAGAAAATATAAAATCAACATGTATTATATATATATGGCTTGGATTTTTTGAAAAGTTAATGAAGTATCACTTCAACCTCAAGGGAAATTAATTATGGTAATAGACTGAAAATGTGTATTAAAAGTCTTCACTGAAAAACTGGAAATATTTGAAAGCGATTTAATGAGAAAACAATTTCATGGTATGCAAGGGTTAGCTGAAATCAATGAATCTCACAGAGAATGATCTTAAGAATTATTCAGTTCATTTGTGTTCTTTAAAAGGTGAAATGAAAAATAGATTTTCAGATTTATTTTATTTTGAAGTGAAGTCATGGATGTTAGATCCAATTGGATGTGATGCCGGATCTGCCAGTGAAGAAATTCAAGAACTCATTGAATTAAAATGTAACGAGGAATGCAAATATCAATTCAAAAAGGGTGGAATGGCTGAGTTGTGGGTATCAAAACCAACTAAGCTTCTTTATCCAACAATGTGGTCTGAAATGACCAAAGTACTTTTGTTTTCCAATGTATTATATGTTTGAAAGTGTTTTATTTCAGAAAATAAAATATTAATATAGGAAAAAACAGAATTGTATGTTCAAGAGGAGACATTAGAATTAAACTTATTAACATAATACGGTATATTGAACTTTTAGCTAAGAAGCATCAGGCTTTGGGATACCATTGAATAAAAAGAGTAAGTACAAAGTATTTTTTGTTTAAAATTTCATGGGGGTAATTAAAAAAAATATATTGTCTAAAAAAACTCCTTTAGGGGGTGATAATTAAAATATGGTTGAGAAACACTGATCCAGATGAACACTGCCCTTTATTAAGATATATGTCATAAAAACAGTTTGTAAAAAAAAATATATTTATATTCTTTGCAGTAATAACTGTACATTTTTTCCTCTTGTTAGCTGGGTTCTTTAGTTTACAGGTTTACTTATTTTTAGTTTTATAAACTAGAATTTCAAGTAGATATTTGTACTTTATTACTAATTTTTTTTTTTTTTTTTTAATTCCATCTTTTGTATCTTTGGAGTAGAGAATTTTTCGTTCAGTATTGTTTTTTTTTTTTTCATGGGCTCATCTGTTATTTTAAAAATTTTTTTTTTTTCTCAATTCTTTTCTCTTTTTTTTTTTGTGGCCTCATGGTAATTTTTATTTTATTTTATTTTATTTTTTTCTCAATTCTTTTTCTCTCATGGTTAATTTTTTTTTTTAAACGGTATGATCAATTAAATTTTCGTCCGTCATGTGCCATGTCCTTGCAGAAGTTATGCTGCCAAGGATCTCCACTCTTCTGTCTTCTCAGCCATTTTTGCAAGTTCATTGTACTGAAGTCTAGTCCATTCCTCTATGTTCTATATCTATTTTGCCTTCCAAATTTTCAGTTTTTTTTTTAATTTTTTCTGATTCCCTGATCTGCCATTTGTCATCTAACTCAAGTTTTCATAATTTTTTTTTTAAATCTAAATTTATTTTCTTTATTACTCATTCATAACATCTATTAATTTTTTTAATCTACTTTGTGCAAATCATATTCAGATAAAATAAACTTAAGTTTTAGCAATAACTTAGTACTGAATTATTTTTTTTCAGAAATACAGTAAACCTTTTCTTTAACAGACCTCAATTTAATGTACTTTTGACATAATGCCCGCTAACCAGGCTTTTAATTTATATAGAATGCAAAGTCACAACTGCTTCAGTCTGATGATATTTGGCATCAATTAAAATGTTTATGCTAACAAAGAGCCAGTATTATCCTAACCATCACCTTCCACTGGCCAACTGGTCACTGTAACCTTACACTGGTCATGTAAGGTTACACTGACCCTGCAGAGAGAGGCTTCAATTTGTTAATCAGCTATTAGTCAGTTGCCACTATATGACATGGAAATATTTCACACTTCTACCACACACAACTAGTTAAATGCAGTAGGAAACCATAGCACAAAACTGAATATTTTTCATTTCATGGTATAGCACTTTTTCATACTATTCTAGGAAGATTTCTGACTGTATGTATTTTGTTAAAATTTAGCAGATAACTGCTTTTAGCAGTTTGACCTTACCCTCATATTTTGTTAAAGTGAGACTTTACTGTATTGCTAAAGCCCATTTAACTGGGAATAAATTTAATTATGCACAAGCTGCAGAGGAAAAATTTATAAGTATACATGGGCCTACAAATATCAATTTGGAATGTGCCATGACAAGCATTAGTTACCGACTGAGAAACTTGAGATTAGAAGACTTGAAAATATATTCTTCTTCTGTTCTAACCACAGAACAAGAATATATTTTCATGAAATTACAATCTAATGTTTTTCCATGCTAGTTCAGTGTAATACAGGGTGATTCTAAATTATTGTTGGAGTTCCCATGGCCTATAATTTTCATAGGAATATGAAAGTTATTACTGCTTAAGGAATATGAAAGTGTAACTCAAAAAGTTTTATTTGGCAATGCAGTACTGACTGCATTGATGTCTGGGAGATATTGACAGCATTACATCACAGCGACTGTTCAAAAGCAGGCAATGCGCATACTTTGGTTTTTCGAAACAAAGTCCGTTATCACAACGCAATGTCGTTACAGAACTCAGTATGTAAAAGAACTAGCTTCAAATAATGCTATCCAACATTGGTTAAAGCAATTTTAGGAGAATCGCAGTGTTCTGCACTGAAAAGGAGCAGGAAGACCGAGCACTTCACAGGAAGATGATGATCGAACCTACAAAGTGTTTTCTCAAAGCCCACAAAAATCAACTACACGAGCTTCTTTGCAGCCACATTGGGCTTTTATTGTCCAAGAATTTCTGAACATGCATTTTCCTGAGTGCTGGGTTGGGCATGGTGGACTGATTCTGTGTCTTTCATGCTCGCCCGACCTTACGCCGCTTGATTTCTTCCTGTGGGGATACGTGAAGGACATTGTGTACAGACCCCTGTGATCTCCCTCGATGAACTGAAGCTCAAAATTGTTGCTTGCTGCAGTTGAAACAGTTACACCACAAATGCTGGAGAACACTTGGAGGAAATTGGATATAGCTTAGACATCTTACGTGCCACGAAAGGCACGCATGTTGAAGTTGTTTAGCATTCTGCAGTATTAATTCTACAGGTAATAAAACTTTTTGAGTTACACTTTCATATTCCATAAGCAGTTTTATTTTGTTGTTTCCAGTTTGAAAATTATAGGCCACGGAAACCCTGACAATAATTTAGAATCACCCTGTATATTAAGAAGCTGGGTGAATGAAATTGAATAAGACTTGTTCAGAAATCTGCACATACATTCCCAACAACTGACAGGGAACACATTTAGTCGTTAATGGTTAATTTCAAAGTTTACTGTGTGTCACAGATAAATGTACTCATCAGAAAAAGAATGGTTTACATCACTTCCTAGGAGAACAAGTCAGACGAGATCCACAGCTGGATTCATGTGATATAAGGAAAATATTATTGGTCACTAATGATAGTAAAAAGACTGAGGAAATGATTCCATGATGTGCATACCACAGAAGATGAATAATAAGACCAACTGTATTACTTAGGTAGAGATCCATGTTCTTCCCCTCAAGTAATCAAGTCTTGTCCTTTCCTGTTATTTCAGTTATAGTCTGGCTTTGTATGTAGTCAGTCTCTCCCAGCCTTTCAACCAAGTTTTTGAATTCTTTATACCTTTTTACAGGATTAAAATTTTCAGAATGTATTTTTGACTTTTTTCACCTGTTTAGAATCATACTTTTAGGGATAATTTAAATATACATTAGTTTTAAATGTGAATATACACTGAAAGGGCAGAATTCATGGGATACCTGGTTCCTGGTCAATGTGATGCTGTAACCCCTCCTGCTAGTGGACAAACCCGCCACTTGGGAGGTGTACAGGTACACTGCATTCACATAGACTGTCAGAATATGTGCATTCAATGTCAGTATGGATAAACGTCGTCAGTTAACCGGCTTTGAAAGAGAGATGATAGTGGGTGCCCATTGCACAGGTCACTCTATCGCGGAGGTGGTACAGAAATTGCACTATCCTCATTCAGCAGTATCAAGAATGTATTGGGAATATGTCATTTCCAGAATAACATCTCATGGACAGTGCTGTGGGTGGAGAAAGGTGGTGGATGAACATGGCAGTTGACGTCTGTCTCTCACTGTTTAAACCAACTGTAGAGCGATAGTAGCTCAAATCACTGTTAACTTGAACAAGGGAGGTGCCAAAAATGTCTCCACCAAGGCCATCAGGCAATCATTAACCGCAATTGGTTATGGGAGCTGCCTACCCACCAGAGTCCCATTACTAACACCATGACACAGGATTCTATGCCTCAACTGGGTGAAAGAACATCAGCACTGGGCTTATGATTGGAGACGGGTCTCCTGGTCCGATGAGTCCCATTTCCAGTTATTTTGAGTGGACGGGACGGTGTGTATCTGGAGGAAATCGCACGACGCTATGCACTCATTGTGTCAACAAGGAACTGTTCAGGCAGGTGGACAGTCGGTAATGGTCTGGGGCGTGTTGAACTGGCACACGTTGGGACCTCTGGTAAGTCTAGACACATCTCTGAATGGTCCAGGTTACATGTCCATCCTTGCAGACCATCTGCATCCCTTCATGGTCATTGTGAATCCACAGGGCAATGGACTCTTCCAGCAGGACAATGCACCTCCCCATAAAGCGGTGGTGACTAGAACATGGTTCCAAAAGCATTCTGCAGATTTTACCACCATGGAATGGCGATCCCATTCACTGGACATGAACCCTGTGGAGCATCTTTGGGGTGCTGTGGAAAGGTCTGTACGAGCCTTGGATCCTCCACCCAGGAATACAGTGCCTCCGTAGCCAGGTGGGCAGGAGCAGCAGTGCGTAGCACAAGCTCCTAATTAGGCCTGGGTTCGAGTCCGTGACCACCAAATACCAAGTATTCAGAAAGGTCAGAGAATGACCACCGCATATCCGTGGAGCAATAAGGCCTTAGTTGCTAATGCTCCTAAAATCCAAATAACAACAACCCAGGAATACGACTGAATTATGGACAGTGGTGCAGCAAGCATGGATGGAAATGTCCGTGGAACTCTTTCATGAACTAATGGACTCAATGCCTCGCCGTGTGACTGCCCTTATCTGGGCAATAGGTAGGCCTACTTGTTACTTGGTAGGTATCCCATGATTTCAGTCTACTCTGTGTACATTTAAATAGTGAGTTACAAATTTTTGTGTTATCTTTACATTAGACTTGATAATGATCCCAAAGTGGGGCAAGAAACTCGTAAAAGTTGGGCAGGAGTGTTGAATAGCAATTTTTCTCTCTTGTGTGGTTTCTTAGTGTTTTCAATTAATAACATCACTCAATGTTTAAGAGTAATAACAATATATAACTTTTTTTGAATTCATAAGCAATTTTATCAATATTAACAAATAACTATTTCACACCCAGAAATAGTTATTTGTTAATATATAAATTGAAATATATAAATAGTTAAAGCCCAGAAAGAATAATTAAACTTTAATTCATCTTAACTATGTACATATACAAAAACAATATCATAAATCAATATACTGTAGTGATATTAATGGAGAATATATGAAAGTATCTTTAATCGTGAATACATATTCTATGTATATTTAGATTAAGGACTTGTGCTATTAATAAGCATTACTGTACTTATTAAAATTAAAGCTGTTTTTTGTGACTTTAATTTTGACTGAAAATACATTAAAAGTTTATTCTAATAATTCAGAAAGTTATTTATTATTATTAATATGTCAGCCTCTTAGGGACTCTTTTACATGTTTAGAGTTTTATTATTTAAGAGTGTTATTTATATAGTAACCAATGTGATATTTATATGTGCAGCTCAATTAATGAGCTTCAGCACCTGCCATACTCTGGTACAGTACACATTTTGATGGGCAGACTCTGTTCCCAGGTTATGATAATCAAAGAATAGCTGAAATACGGTGGTGAAACCATTATACCACCAGATCTACCAACATGGGAAGGGGGTTCTCAGGAGTCGGCCTGATGGCTTGTTTTACATTGGTACTTAGCTGCCAACTTTGGACTTTTGAACAACTGGGGTCACGTAACTGCAAGCAGGAGGCTAAACTTTTTTTTTTTTGGCCAGAAGGGGGGGGGAGTTGAACAGGTTTTGCAAAACTCTACACTGCACCAGAAATTAAATTTCACTGACAACATTCCACATGCTATTTTTCTGTCTGTGGATCTCTGTTTTGATTTTTTAGACATTAACTGATTGTGATTTCTTCAAGGTGCTGCTGCAGACTTTTCTCATTTTACAAGTGTTCAGTCAAAGTTTTATTTATAATAATTGTACTGCTATTTAGACTTGTCTGTCAAGGGCAATTCCAAAGCATCAACAGAAAAAGAGAACATCTGAATTTTTTCCGCCCACCTGGCTGAACATTCTCTCTCACACACAGCAACGATATAAGGAACTGTTAAAATAGCAAGCATGATTTAGAATAATTTGCTATTTTTAAGGTTCCTTGTGCACTTGTCAGTTCCCCAAATAAGAAACATTGTACATCAATCCTTTCTTCTTTCATAATAATGAAAGAAGAACTTGCATTGCAAAATATTTATTTCTTTATCTTTAATGATATCGAGAATAACTGGAAATGTTTGCAAAATCAATTAATTTCAATCTGTTTCAAAAAGCTTCTTCTTAGCACTACTGGGTGACAAATTGTTTCTGCAAATATGATTATATTTAAGTCAAACCATCTCAACAGGACAGTGTGTTGGTGGGACTACATTTTTTTTTTTTTTTTTTACAATATGAATAAAATATTTTTTCAGGTAAAGTCTGCTGTTAATATTGGCATACCACTGATCAATTGGCTATCCACCGTCAACTTGTTTTGATGTTCATAATATTGTCTCTATACCTCTCTCATTGATCTTTTATAACTGTGACTGTCAAGGAAAGGGGCCTTTACTAATTTATTGAAAAAGGGAAATTTTGGCTCTTATTTCTAAATTATTGGAAATGTAAGTTAGAGGAGTTACTATCCTATGCAATTATTTTCTTTGAAAATAAATGTTTAATGACATTAGTTTTAATAAATTAAGTTCTTTTATTTATTAATCTTTATTGTTTTCTAAATTGAGAGAGGGTATCTTCTCTGGGTTGTACTGAAAATGAAAACATGCAGAATAAAGTTTGCCTTTTTATTTTTTTAATAGTTAACTAAACAATTACGGTAAACTATAACTATTCATTACAGCCATACTCCTTAATGAAAAGAAGAAATTTGGATTTTAATGTAGTTTTACATTTTTTGTGAAAATAAAATAATGGAAATTTGTAATATTATGTTATTACAAAAAGATGGAGAAATTCTATGTTCCTCTATATTACCAATAGTAGGGTAGAGAAGAGTTCTCCATCTTTTTGTAATAACATAATATTACAAATTTCCATTATTTTATTTAGCCAGATTCTCCATTGTAAACCATCCCAGAAAGTTGGCAGCCAAGCAATTTGGTTGTTAAAGATTACACACACAGCAGCTGTTTGTCAATCTGGTGGAATTTATAGTTTCACTTCTGCTGAAATAGTTTGATTTGGGAGAGATCTTGGTGATGGTGGTGGGCGAATCGTACTTTTATGAACAGTTAATGAGAGAGGGTGGAGAGGAACACCAATATGGCCCTCAATAACTTGTCAAAAAAATTCTATCAAAAATTTGACTGAACTAAAATATTTACATTTTACATAATGACTATGTAAGTAATTGGTACTGTAACCGGGGATGGACTTAGGCTCTTAGGGTCCAGAGGCACTAAGTTAATAAGTGGACCCTCCCATTTAGAGATTTCTCCAAAGGGTCCTTTGAACCATTTCCAAGGAACCCACAGCTAGTGCCTCATGCACTTGTGCATAAATCTGTCCTGACTATAACCTGTTAAAAGTTTGTTTGTAAAATGACAAATTGACACTTTGACCAGTCACCATTTTTATCCTGTTGGCATTTTAATTTTATCAGTGTTTTTTAATTTCAATAATTTAATCTAAAGCCAAGAAGCAGAGTATATATAACCAATAACCAGGGTATGTCTGCCGGGAGCAACTATTAATGATGTCACCAACAGATTGTCAGATTTTAAGGGGGGTAAAGAGAATATTATTATTCATGTGCAGACAAATGACATTAAACATACACGATCTGACGATTTGTTGGAAAAATACAGGACCATGCTGAGGAAATGCCGCGAGCTGGGCCACAATGTCTATGTGTCTGCAATTCTGCCCAGACACAATAGGAGGGATTATATGTTAAAAGCCTTGTGGATTAACTCAAGAATTGAAGGACTCTGCAAGGCTTTAGGGGGGAAATTTCTATCAGAATGGCCCACACTTGTAGGTAGAAGGAATTTGTTTTGTAGAGATGGGATACACTTAAACAAAGGTGGTGCAAGAGTTTTTGCCAGTATTATTGAGGATACTTTAAAGGTTCAGGGAAACTGCTAGTTAGGGGGGATGTGGGTAATACTGACACGTGTTTATCTGATAATGTTGGTCAAAGTAACTCTTGCACATACCTCAAGAGTTCTTATCTGTTATCCCAACTGGACATATTATCTATATGTTCTGGGGGCAGAAACGTTTCAAGTGAGCGGGTAGCTAATGCTACCCGCTCACTTGAAGGAGAGCCTAAAAACCTTTAAGGGCTGTGTTAGGGTTGTTAAATATACAAGAACAGTAGGTCTTAATAGAAATGTCGTCAATAAAATGAGCGAATTCGAACTGTTGGTTAAAACAAGTAACGTGGACAAAATAGGGCTTACGGAGATGTGGTGCCACCCGGAAATTGGGTATGATGAGTTGTTGTTGTTATTTGTTTTTTAGGAGCATTAGCAACTAAGGCCATATTGCTCCGGGAATATGTGGTGGTCATTCCCCGACCTTTCTGCATCCTCCGTATTTGGTGGTGACGGGCTCGAACCCGGTCTAATCAAGAAGCATGTGCTACGCACTGGATAATGAGTTTCAGTATGGCTTGTATAATGTATTTAGGAAGGATAGGGTAGATAGAAGGGGTGGTGGGGTAATGCTTCTTATCAGAAGCAGCCTGAGTGCGACGATAGCTTTCCTTATTCAGATGTTTCACACGCTAGTATAGAATCTGTATGGTGTGAGACAGTTGGAAACAAAGGTATAATGCGAGTAGCAGTAATCTACATACCACGTGATTGTGAAGATTATGACGAAAGCCTCTACATGCAAATGGAATGGGCAAGTAAGCATCAATGTCTTATTATGGGTGATTTCAATTTGCCTCTGATTGGAGTAAATGGGAAGGAAACTCGACATGGGGAACAAAATTTTTAAATCAACTAGATGATAGTTATTTGTATCAACATGTCAAGGAAAGTACAAGAGAAAAGAATCTCCTAGACCTCATCATCACCCATGAATCAGATGACATAACAGGGCTGACAGTAGAGGAACCAGTAGCAGGAAGTGATCACAGAGTTCTACGGTGGATGATGATGAGAGAGGTAGCAGTAGTAAAAGGCAAAGGAATGGGTTTTAATTTCAGAAAAGGAAATTACGATGCCTTAAGGTGCTACAAAGCCTCTATTGACTGGGTAGATATCGCACAGAGAATGAATACAATTGAACTGTGGTATTCTTTTAAAACATTAATCACAGATTCCTTGAATGCGTATTTACCATTAAAAAAATACTCCATGAGGAGGGTTCCAAGTTGAATGAATAGTGAAGTTGCCACATTACTTGAGGAGAAAAAGGTGGCATGGAAAGGTTACAGAGCAATAAAAAGTACCGAAGCCTATAACAGCTACAAGATGATCTGTAATAGAGCCACAGAAAAGGTTCGACAGGTAAAGGCAATTTATGAGAAATCACTAGCAAACAGAGCAAAGATAGGGGATAAGGAATTCTTCACATATATAAATGCCAAGAAGAGCAGGACAAACCAGATCAGACCTTTATGTAAGGGAAAGGGGATAGTATTAAATACATCAGCTTCTGTTGCAGATGAACTCAACAGTTATTTTGCATCGATATTTACAAATTAAAAACATTTTGTGGCAATGGGAAATTGTGGGAGCGAAGCTGAAAAATATGTAATTAATGATATTAAAATTTCGCAAGATTATTTAATGAAAAAACTTTCGAGCCTACAGGCCAGTAAGGCTCCTGGAGATGATGGAATACACCCTATAATCTTAAGGGAGGTGACAAGTGAGTGCACTGAACCATTGAGGCTAATTATGCGAGCATCACTAGACTCTGGTGAGATTCCTTTGGATTGGAAAAGTGCCAATGTATCTCTCATACATAAGGGTGGCTCTAATAAGAGTGAAGTGGGAAATTATCGACCTGTCAGTCTGACTTCAGTGGTAGGGAAAAATCATTGAGGCAATAATCATAATTTTGACATTGTTTATTTAGATTTCAGCAAAGCTTTTGACTCAGTCCCACATGAGCGGTTGCTTTATGAGCTGGAACAGGTTGGAATCACTGGGAAAATCCTTAGATGGATAGCAGGATGGCTATAGGGCAGGAGGCAGAGGGTTGTGATAAATGGCTATTCCTCAGATTGGGTTGATGTAAGAAGTGGGGTTCCCCAAGGATCAGTATTAGGACCACTGTTGTTTTTAATTTTCATAAATGACATCGATGAAGGGATAAAGAGCGTGATGTCTAAATTTGCAGATGATGTTAAAATTGGTAGAGTAGTTAATGATCACTGTCAAGCTGAGCTTCTTCAGAGAGACCTAGATAGACTTCAGGAATGGTCAGAAAAATGGCAGCTATGCTTTAATCCAACAAAGTGTAAGGTATTACACCTGGGAAACAGTAATCCCAAAATAACTTATTCACTTGGTGGAGTTCAACTAAACCCAGTACTGGAGGAAAGGGACTTGGGTGTTATGATACGGTCAGACACGAAATTCTCTAAGCATTGTAAACAGGTTGCAAGGAAGGCCCATGGTGTCCTATTGATGATCTATCGAACTTTTGCAAGTAGAGATAGGGACGTGATAATCCCATTATATAAGGCTTTTGTTAGACCACACTTGGAATACTGTGTTCAAGTATGGAGACCACACCTAAAGAAAGACATTGAGCTTCTTGAAAGGGTGCAAAGACGGGTAACTCGCCTGCCGAGATCGGCAAAAGGGCGCCCTTATGAAGTAAGACTTCGAATATGTGTGTTGCAGAGTTTGGAAACTAGACACCTTAGAGGAGATTTAATTGAGGTGTTTAAGGCTCTGACAGGCACCAGTAAAATGAATGAGGGCGAAATTTTCAAGATTATAAATGATGCTAGAACTATCATCTGGATAGTACCTTCGGGTGAGGGAAGCGCATAGGATGATAGGTTTAATTTCCTTTTCATTTATTAATTATTATTTATTTATTTATAAATTTTTTTTATCATTGTTTTATTCGGTTTTTTTTTTTTTTTGTCTGGTGCAGCATAAGCCATAGGCTTTCTTGCACCATGCGGCCATTACTAATACTAATACTAATAATGAAAATTCTTACTCCTAGCAAGTTAAGAGTGGGGATGTGTATAAAATGGCATAATAAATGTAATTTTACCTACATTAATGAGGCAGCGGATAGATTACGGGATTGTATGGGAAACCACAGTACTGTTATTTCCAAGAATCACTATCCTTCATCCACTCATTTAATCACCTATTATGGAAATATAAATCTGACACCCTCCACACCCATGGTCAAAAGCCAAATTGCTCTACCTTCACGAGTTCTATACGCCACCAAATATGGAGGATGCGGAAAGGTCAGGGAATGACCACCGCATATCCCCGGAGCAATATGGCCTTAGTTGCTAATGCTCCTAAAAACCAAATAACAACAACAAGTTCTATAAAGTTGAATCACAACTTTTGAAAATGAAATTGAGATCTCATGTCACTCAAAACACTAGAATAAATGTTTGTTAAGCCAATTTGTTATCCTCATCATTTTGGATAAAACGAATGCAATTTGTTTTATAGCATATTTAAATCAGCTATCACTAACAGTAAATCCCAGATACATGAGGATCATTTTGACAATAAGAAAAAGCATTTTCAAATTTTCATTTGTTATTCACAGACAAAGGTAAAATTTCTTGAAGAGAAATTAGAAATTAAGAGAGCTGGATAATAGTTTTAGAGTGCAGAGGGGGGGGGTAAAGGGAGGGGAAGGTAAAATGATTCTCAGTTAAGTGACAATGGGTTAATTATCTCAAAATCTACCTCTTGGTTCCAAGTTAATAGGCATGCTTTGTTAAATTGTCTGAGGGACAGATTCACCTGCTGCCTGAGTCACACAAAATAATTTGATCTGGGTGTGTATGGGAGAAGGGGTTAATTTTATATTAATAGAAAAATGAATCTTTGTATTACTCCTGACTGAAACCAAACTGGTAAAAGTCCTTTCTGAAGAGGGAAAAAAGGGGGAAAGCAGAAATGTCACTCTCCTTCATTAGTGGTATTAAAATAATACTGATACAAGGCAGAATACCTTGTTCATGAAGAGACTTTAAGAGCCAAGTACATGGTACCAAGCTAGGGTGTATCCTTAGAAACAAATAACATTATCAACAGTGCTGCCTAATTTGCTATATCTTTTTACATTGTATAGTATGCACAATACATTTAAAAATCTGAGACCCCACTAGGACAGACAACTGTTTTAAAGTTTACTAGCTTCTCATAAGCTGGTAGGTGGTTCCATTAACAAACATAGGGTAAACTAAGAATAATCTCTTATTAGCATTAGTAGAGGCATATGATGCAAGAAAGCAAGCTTATGCAGCATCAGGCAAAAAAAAAAAAAAAAATGACCTCCATTTCACCCCTCCGTTCATTCGAAATACCTGTCCAGCTGAGCCTTAAATTTATTTAGGCTATCAACTTCCACAACAAGGGATGGAAGTCTGTTCCCCCAACCAACTACCCGCTGGCTAAAGGCAAATTTCCGCACACCTATCCTACCTCTGTCTTTCCTCAATCTGAATTTATGCCATCTCAGGTGATTATTCTGAGCAAGAGGAAGAATCCCATCAGCACTGAGCATGGTAAAACC
This sequence comes from Mastigoproctus giganteus, assembly GCF_048544385.1. Lineage (NCBI taxonomy): Eukaryota > Metazoa > Arthropoda > Arachnida > Uropygi > Thelyphonidae > Mastigoproctus > Mastigoproctus giganteus. The sequence continues at coordinate 191,618,703 of NC_143579.1, forward strand.
ATTCAAGGCTTTATACACCTCTATCAGATCACCTTGCCGGTGCCTATTCTCCAGACACTAATTTGCAAAACTTAAGCCTTTCTTCGTAAGAGCAACCCTTTGTTCCATTCACTAATCTTGTTGTCCCTCTCCGTACTCGTTCCAGAAGCTCTACATCCTTCTTGAAATGAGAACTCCAGACCTGCATATAGTATTCAAAGTGTGGCCTGACCATTGCCTTATACAAGGGAATAATCACCCCCTTATCCCTGCTAGAAAAATTCCTGTATATCATTGACAAGACACCATGAGCTACTCTTGCAGCCCATCTGCACTGCACAGAGAACTTCATATCTGCTGAACACAATTAACCACAGGTCCTTTTCATTCTCTACCACTGTCAGTGTAGTACCACAGAGTTGATACATTGCTCTGGGGTTGCTGTTTTCCATATGTAGTACTTTACATTTGTCAATGTTAAACTTCATTTGCCACCTCTCAGCCCATCTGCTCAACCTTTCCAGATCCTGTTGCAGTAGCATAGTGTCAGTAGTGCCCTTAACAACCCTGCCAACATTCGTATCGTCTGCAAAGTGGACATTAAGCTTGATATACCATCATCAATATCATTTATATTGATGATGGTATATCATTTATATTGATGATGGATAATAATGGACGCAACACTGAACCCTGAGGGACTCCACTAATAACATTAGATCACGATGAGCAGTGTCCATTGATTACCACTCTCTGTCTTCGCCTCCTCACCCATCCCTTTATCCATAACAGCAATTTGCCTCCAATGCTATACTGCTCCAATTTGTACAGCAGTCTTCCATGTGCAACAGTATCAAAAGACTTTCTAAGATCCAAATATATAATATCAAAGTTATTCTCTGCATTCAGTTCTTTTGTGACTGCATCATAGTATCCAATCATATTGGTCAGGCAAGGCTTTCCCTTAACAAAATCATGCTCTGTCCGATCTATAACTGAAGTCTTGTCTAGATGATCCTGCAGTGCTTCTTTAATCAGTGCCTCCATTAATTTTGCTGGAACAGAAGTTAAACTCACAGGACTATAATTACTTGTGTCAGCCTTTGATCCTCCTTTGTGAATTGGGGTCACATTTGCACATCTACAGTCTATGGGTACCTAACCTGAGTCCAAGGAAGCTCTCATAATTATGGCTAAGGGTATGCTTACTTCCTTTGCTGCCTCCTTTAATATAACTGGATAGATCCCATCCACCCCAGGTGCCTTTCTTGTGTTTATCTTCAACAATTTCTCCTCCACTTTACTCTCAGTTATTACAAGATTATCTGGCTTACTGCCAGAGTTGAATACACCTCTGGCATTCCCCTCATATGTGAATGTCGATGCAAAATATTCATTTAGTTTGTTAGCTACCTGAGCAGGACCATCAACAGTTGAACCATCGATATCAAGTGGACCAATCTGATTCATCCCCTTCCTTCTAGAGTTTACATAAGTGAAGAACTCTTTACTGTTTTTCTTTGCATCTTTTGCCAAAGATTTCTCGTAATCTACTTTCACCTGCCTAACATCCTTTGTAACTTTTTTACACACCAGATTATATCTGTCATAGCCTTCTGTGTCACATGTTAATTTATATGTATCCCATGCATTTTTCTTCTCTGCCATATGTCTCATTAGTTCATCTGACATCCATTTAGGCCTAAACCTTGAATAATATTTCATAGTTGGTATGTAAAGCCTAGTAGTTTCCAAGATAAGTTCTTTGAATGCTTCCCATTTTGAATTTGCTGTTGGTAACATCATCAGATGGTCCCACTGTATAGAATTTAAATACTGTCTCAGACCATCGTAGTGACCTTTACAAAAGCAAAAACCCTTCCATTTACCCCTGGTGGGGTTACCTCTTTGAGTAAATCCCACTTCAGCACACTGTGATCACTGCCACCTAGAGATTCCTTTATCTGCAGATTCTTAATGCATGAAGAATCACTACTGATAATCAGATCAAGAGTATTACTCCCTCTAGTTGCCTCCTGAACATGCTGATGTAGAAAACAATCATCCAATAAATCCACAAAAGTCTTGCTAGAGTGTGGGTGACCAACCCACAAATTCCAGTCAATATCTGGGAAATTAAAATTCCCCCATTATAAGACTGTCTGATTTACTGGCCCACTCTATTTCCTTGTACAGTTTCTTATTATACTCATCAGAGTCATTAGGCCTATAGCACATTCCTACTCGCAATTTTGATCTCCCAATGCTTAAGTCACACAAACTGACTCAACACTGCACTGTCCAGCGATGTCGACTGGCTTCACTTTCTTTGATTTTATGTGTTTCTTAACTAACAGCATAACCCATCCTCCCTTCCTATCCTGTCTATCCTTTCTGTACACATTGTACTCCCCAACTTCAAGTTCTGCATTCCTTATTTCTGCGTGACACCACATCTCTGATAACCCAACAATATCTGCCTTTGATGTTTTGAGCAATACCCCAAATTCATCAAATTTATTTACCAAACTCCTAGAATTGGTGTACACGCAAGTATACATACACCTGTTCCTATTCTTAACTACCCTAACACAACCCATGTGTTTACTTGTACCGCAACGACTCCCAGCAGTCTCTGAAATATCCTGCATCTTGTTTTCCAGGCTGCTGCTCATTCCAATAGAAGCAGTGCAAAAATCACTTTCACCTCTGCCAGTGGCTACTGTTAATCTTTTAGTCTTTGCATCCCCCCAAGCTAGCAGTTTTCCGACCCACCTAACACTGCCTCGAAAGCATCAGCAAATATTCTTGCACTTTTTCTATTTAACTGTATCCCATCCCTGTAGAAGCAGTCTCTCCTGTTAACAAATACAGACCAGGCTGAAAAAAATTTTACCCCTTGAGCCTTGCACAATCTTTCCAGGGCCGAATTGATTGACATGGCTCTCATCATATGCTCCCTCCTATCGTGTCTGGGCAGAGTTGCAGACACTTTCGAGTTCAATCCTAATTCACGGCTTTTTCTCAACAGTGACCTGTACTTGTTAAGTAATTCTGCCGGTCTCCTAATCTTAATATCATTAGTGCCAATGTGTACAACTATATCACCTTTTGTGCCCTTAAAAGATGATATCCGCTCTACAACATCATCTGCCTCTGGCAGACATACCCTGGTCCTGTTCTACCTATCCTTTTTAAAAAGCATGTTCCATTTTGTCTAAATAAACAGCCAACTAGTATATGGGGGGAGGGAAAAAAAGTCCATTTAAAAAAAAAACGTTATGTTCATAGCCCATTCAAAATAAGAAAGAATGATGGATAATGGCATTTGTCTCTGAGGTGAACAAAAGTTCAAGTCTATGTAGCAAAGACTGCAGTTGGAAAATTCTTTCCATGAGACTTTTCCAAGTGCACAGAAGAAATTCGCTCCATGATCAAAATCAAATGCATTTTAAAAAATCAAAATTTGCACCCTTTTTGGTGCAAATTTTGATTTCATTTCAGCTAATACACGTTGAAATACCCTGCAATCATTAAAATCTATAACTTTGTTGGAAATAACAACAGGAAGTCATTTTATGCTATAATCTTTAATATTTCTGTTGCCAGGGCAAGCCTTAAAGTTCTGGGATTGTGGAGGGGAACAAGTACAAGAATTACCATTCAGGAAAAGCATAGCAAGTAGGGGGGCTCCCCATTGGGATGTGGTGGATCTCTTTTCAGTACAAGGATCTGGGTGCACTGCATCTACTGCACTATGCTAAGGACAGGCACTATCTGTTGCAATGGCTTGCCCTTTGGAAATGCTTATGCTATTCTTACTCATGCTACAACTTCCAGACAATGATACTGATAATGATATTAAATCTTTCATGCACCCTCCCTTCTGGGAGATTTTCTTATGAAGCATTTTGCAACCTTTTCAATTTACCTTCAAATATTATAAGATTACACTAGACTGCATAAAACAATTCGATTGCTACTGTATTTTGTTTCCTGATGGGACTAGCTGTAGTTGTAAACTGAGATAAAACAAAACTGATATATATACAGAGTGGCCACTTTATTAGTAACGCTTACGCTTTTCATGAAATGGAGAACTCCTTCAGTAACAGCATGAATATGAAAGATGAATAACTTAAAATGCTGCATGTTGGTCTGCACCAAACACACTAGAATATCTGGGAAACAACTCTCCTGCAGTGTCCACATAAGACTGTGGGTGTATTTAGAGTGGTCCAACAACCAAATAACACAGTCAATCTTGTGGTCAGAAACAGCTTCTTGATGCAAGATGACAAATGAGTTTGAGAAGACTTGTGCAGGGTAATTGGAAGGTATGGTCAGTCAAATAATAACACAGTATAAGTTAGTGATGGTAACCAAAGAGACATTTCAGAACACACGAGTCACTGTAGCTTGTTATGGATAAGGTATCACAGATGGGAAACTGATGGTTAACCTGCATTCCACTCCTGTCAGCAAAAAACAGGAAGGTGTGGTTAAAGTGCGTTCAGGAACACTAACACCGGACAGTGGAGGAGTGAAAAAATGCTATTTCGAGTGCTAGGTCTTAATTCCTGCTATTTCATTCTAATGGGAGAATCACGATTGCATTGGGCTTCTTGATACCACTGGAGCAAGTTTTGCATGCCACAGGTTATGTGGAAATTGTTTCTGAACTGGAAAAATCCTCTTTTTGACTGTAATGCATCCACCCTTGTTCTTTTAACATTATAATGTGCCACATCATAAGGCCAGGATTGTAGGGCAATAGTTCCAAGAACATGAGAGCGAATTCAGCCTACTGCAGTGGCCTCCCCAGTCACCAGGTCTCAATCATCTGAGCATCTGCGGGAAAAAGTGGAATGAGCTCTTTTGGAATAGAGAACCGCAACCATCAAATTTGCATTTTCAAAGACTACAGGAAGCAGTGGAGTCTTTAGTGGACTCCTCTGCTTTAGTGGAGGGTATACGCAGGGCTTTAGTGGAGGGTATACACAGGTATATGCCATATACCTTCTGGTTTTTGAAAGACTTAAAAAAAAAAAAAAAATATTATAAAAATATTTACTGAAAATTAAAAAATAAATTTATTAGAATTTGATTCTTAGGCAATACTTATAGTTTTATTATTTTTTAATATATATGCCATATACACAAGTAAGTAAATATGCCATGTGTGTGGTGTATATATATATATGGGTATATGCCATATACCCTCTAGAATTCAATTAAGCCTGATATGCACAGTATATCTCTGCTTTGCATAACATTCATAGAGTATACCTTCTGCTAAGTGTACGACTACAGCACTGTCAGCATCCCTGTGGCATGCTTTTCACACCTTGCCTGCCATGATGAAACCATGCTATTCTGAGGGTTATTGGGTATCTACTCACTAATAAGTATTACTAATAAAGTGGCCGCTCAGTGTATAGTTTATACTGTTTTTATGGATATCATGTGTTTATGCAAAAATAATAATTAAATAAATAAATTTCCACACTGAAACATTAAATATAATTAAATAAAACACATGACACCAATCATAGTTTTTTTTGGTTTTTTTTATTTTTATATAATAGTTCAATACATTCACTTTTATTGAAAAATTTTGAAATTTCAACAATTAAATGGTACCAAATGAATATAGATTAAAGTATCTAGTTATATTAGAATATGGATATTGCAGTATATTTCCTGCAAAATTTTGCATTTATCAATTTAAATCAAGGAGAAATAAAATAAAAATGGTTACTTAAATGAACAGCTGTTATAAATTTAAGCTTTTTTAAATTTAAAAAAATATATATATAGTTTTTGAAAATTTTTGAATAGAAATCAATTAATGAATAGAAACAGATATCTTGAGTGCATATATGAGGCAGTGTGATTGTAAAGGATACTTTAAGATACAAAGAAAAGGTTATATAAAAGAGATAAAAAGGATAAATTCTGGAGGAACAAAAAATACATAAATAAATAAAATAGTGATGGCAAACAAATTCATAAATTTATATGGATAGCAAAGTAAACAAAACTGCATAATCATTAATGAAATAAACAAATGCACAAGAATATACAGAAAGACTATACTAAATCATATAAAAACAATGTCTCAAAGATTCAAAATAAAAAAATGTACTCTTTTATTTTTATTTAAAATTCCTAGTTAAAAATTATCAATTTTGTGTTATGGAACATTATTCTAAACATAAAAGGAATGAAAATTTAATAAAAAAAAAAAGAAACGAGAAAAGAAAAGAAAATTTGCATATGGACCTCGTTTATTCCAATATAGGATTCAGTGCATAAAGAATCCAGGGAATATACACAACAGTAAGATGAAAAGATAGGCTAAGTGTAACTTATGTAGCTGTGATGTGCCAATCATTATGAAGAGCTCAAATACAAGCATATTAGAAAAGCACTGAAGAAAACCAAAAATTAGAGAAGAGAAAAGGAGGACCAAAAATATGGAAAAAAAAAAAATATATATATATATATATGACCTGAGAAATTTTACAAAGGTTGCATAAACAGAAAAAACATATGACAACACTGAAAGATTCTCTGAAGATGTTACACAATCTGGAATATTTTATATATGCCAGCACAGGAAGAAACTATAGCACCTACAGTAATCAAAAGAGGAAAAAAAATTACTTGATTAATTCTTATTTCTCTCCAAATTTAGCAATTTGATGGTTCATAAGCTGGCAGAAGAGACAAAATTGTTTCAGAAAACATATTTTCAATTCTGAATACATATCTCTTTAGTATTTTGTTCACATCAAGCTGAAACTTGGAATGCAAAGTTATGCATTCCAAGATAGTGTGACAATGTGGTCTGAATGTATTTTGAGTGGAGTTAATTATAATTTGCAAGGAATACCTAGACAAAGGGAAATACTTATGAACAATGAGAACAGACCTCTATACTAATACACAGTTTGTGATGAAAAAGTTCCAAAATACTGCTGGTAGGGCAACACCGATGTTAATAACACAAATGCACAATATATGCTGGCACTTTATTAGAATAATTTGGTCGGTGTTGAATGATACCCAAGAGGCTAAGAAATAATGGAATACACCTCAGGAGTCCCTTCTATAGCAATATTAATTAAAAATACTGACCTTACAGTCGCAAAGGTGGGCCATCTCTGCTCTCCAGTGGCAGTGTTTGCCCATTTAACTCCAGGGGCTCACATCTAGTGAGTATGGACTTGGCACAACCAGGGTCCTGAGCTGGATATCATCACTCTTCTCTTTCTTTCTTTCTTTCTTTCTTTCTTCTTGGTGATTCCCTTCTACTTCTGACAATCTCTCTCTCTCTCTCTCTCTCTCTCTCTCTCTCTCTCTCTCAGGGTAACTCGGAATTTTTTTTAGCTAGTGCAGCATAAGCCTCAGGCTCTCTTGCACTATATGGCTAGTAATAATAATAATAATAATAATATCACCAGTGATGTAGGACAGTTTTACATTATTTCACTATTTTCTACACCAGGCAGTTCATAAATCCAGTTATTGAATACCTACAAGCAGTCATAGACTTGCTATCTACTGCAAATATCATAGTGTGTGGTGATATCAACTGCCAGTCAGCATTATGGCATAGCCATACAAAGACAGAGCAGGCACATACAACGGCCAGATACTTTCAGACTATACAGTTACCTCACCCTTTCAAGTGTTAAAACAACCAAATAATCCCCCAAATTTTAGCAGTACCATGTAGGAGGAGAATGACATTAATGTTACTCTTGCCATCAATTCAATAGCTAATAAAATTAGACTGGTGTGTCCAGCCTAACTGGACCACATCAGATCATAGAGCCATCACCTTCAAACTAAACAGGCAATTACAAATACCCCAACACTCCATGTTGTATATCAAAAGCTATAACCTTAAAAAGGCAAACTGGCAGATTTTTGCAGAACATACAGCAGCTCAGCTGCAAAAACAGGAAAATGAATGGTCTAGATCAGGCAACTGTAACTCAGATAAGCAAGCACTGACTATGACAAACATTTTAACAAAAACAGCAGACCTATCTATCCCATGGAAAAAACCAAGGAAGCAGGCAGTCCCCTGGTGGAGCCCTGAACTGACTGTACTAAGGAGAAGGGTGCACCAGGCAAGGAGAAATTTTCAAAGATCCAGAACATGTTGGCCACAAAATAAGCTGGATGCACTGAGAGATTCTTATAGAACTCTCAGGAATCAGTATACAGTCCTCATAAGGTACAAGAAAAAGGAATGCTGGAGGCACTTAGGGGGAATCACTGGAAACAACAACCCTTGGGGAGTTGTCTACAGAATAGTGACCAACAAGCTGCCAACAGGAGATGGCTACTGTCAAAGAGGAGATAGAAACTACTGTCAAACCAGATGGAACATCAATTTACAGTTAGTAAATAACATTTATAGAATGTTATTTACGGACTCTGTAAATAACATTCTAGACAGTATTATTCAGACTGAAACTGGGGATCATTCCCCCACCCAGTTGGACATTATAAAAGAAAACACTGAATATGACAATGCCAATACTGAACCTTGTTTACTATACAAGACTTAGAAATAGCACTATCTAAAACCAAAAACAATAAATGCGTAGCTTTTGACCTCTTATAGGCTGACATTATCAAAAAACTAGTGGAAATAGCACCAGACAAATTAATAGCACTAAATAATAACTGTATGACAGAAGGTATATTCCCAAAAATATGGAAAAAAGCTGTATTAACATTAATTCTCAAAAAGTAGGAGGTTTCTTGAGAAACCCCCTACTGATCCCAAATTATATAGCCCAATAGCCCTACTTCCTGTACTAGGGAAAATAATAAACAGCAGATTAGCTCAATACTAGCGCAGATGCAGGTTTACATTCCAACAATCAGTTATGGTTTAAGCAGGACAACTCTACGGAGAATGCCATGCACCACCTACTAACAACAGTTAAAAACTCAGAGGAAAAATATATGTTGGCAATCTCTATTGACTTTACTGGGGCATTTGCCTCACTCTGGTGGCCTAGTGTCCTTAGGAGACTCCACAAGGCAAATGCTCCACAAAACCTATATAAGGTAATAAACAGCTAACTTATTGACAGAAGTGTCTCAGTGCACACATGGTTCCAGGGCCGACTGGGCTAGCCAGATAGGTAAAGTGCCTGCCTGGCAACTCAAAGATCACGGGTTCAAATCCTGCCTCAGGCTTGGATAAGAGTAAAATGTAAAAAATTTTGGGAGGTGCATTATGGCCACAGAAGCCAATGTGCCAACAACTAACAAAAAAAAAAAAAAAACAAGGTTCCAGGAATTGACCCACCCAATGAATAAAGGTTGCCTGCAGGGATCAATCCTTGGTCCTTTCTTCTGGAACATTGTTCTGGACAAAGTTTTGGCCTTGGATCTGAGCCCTGTGGATAGACTTGCCTTTGCTGATAACATGATTTTCCTTGTAAAAGGTAATATGCAAGTGGTTGTAGAACAAAGCTCAAATGCCACCCTCTTTCAGCTGCAGGAGAAGGCACAAATGCACATGCTCAAAATATTGCCTGAAAAAACCAAACAAATACTTCTAAAAGGCAATTTGGACATAAGAAGACATCCACAAATTAAAATTAACACTTAATCTGTAATTAGATTAACACTTAATCTGTAACAAATTAAAATTAACAATTAATCTGTAACTACTATAAAAGTAGTTACAGAACTAAAATATTTTGGAGTGGTCTTTGATTCTAAATTAACTTTTTATCACCATTTGACATACTTGGCAAAGAAAGCGAGAAATTATGCAGGTATAATTCCCAGGATCAGTCAATCAGACTGGGGGCTCAACAGAAAGACCCTGGCAATCATATACCATGCAATGTTCCTACCTATTATCACCTATGCTGCTGGTGCATGGTTCATCTGCTCAGCCATAGTAAGAAACAGGAATAAATCAGAAGCAATACAAAGGACAATAATTCTCACCATTACTAGAGCATGTCGCACAGTGAGCACACCTGCTCTACAGTTGCTGGCTGGAGTTCTCCCACTTTATCTGGAAGTAGCCAAAATAGGGCTTGTATTATAGACTTAAAAAGGTCATACCCACAGAATTTCTGAGGATAGCCCTTGATACAGCCAACAGCTTCAATGCTGAAAGAAAAAGAATAGCCACAAAGCTCCATGAGCTATGGCAAACAAAATGGGAGCAAGAAACCAGAGATCTAGTTACCAAAGGTTTCTGCCACGGGTGACAATGGTCAGTCCAAAGCCACCTAAGTGGTATGCCCCTGGACATTTTTACAACATTCATACTGACAGGTCAAGGCTCCCAATAAAGGCAAAACTAACCTCCTTAGGGCTGACTGATCACCCAAATTGCAACTGTGGCTACATCATTCCAGCTTGCCTCAGTCTTAAGTAAGTTTCACCATTTAGTGTACAGTTTTGTTTATCTGTACAATGGCAGACGTGGGATACTTTTGAAAATAGAAACTCAAATACTCATGCTGTTTTTTCAAGATTATTCCAGGTGATAAAACTTTATGTAAACAAAAAGTAACATTCTTTTCCTTGTGAGTTACTATGCTAAAGAAGGCAAAAATTAAGAGTAGTCAGTTGTGTTTTTTGACATCAATGGGATTAAGTATCAGAAATTGCTTAGACCTTGCAAAATTGTCAATCATTCTACAAAGAAATTCCATAGCCTGTATGGGAAGCTCTGTACTCTCTAAATTTATATTTCTTGAGATTTCTTCTTATTGCCAAAATTAAAATATACACTCAAAGGGTTGAGGTTTACTTATGTTTTGGAGAATGAAAAAATTTCATAATGTATACTGAAGGGGAAGGGAATCTACATGGAGATAAGTTATCTCCATGTAGAGTTGAGAATGAGAGTTTGGGAATATTCATATGTTAACTAGGTCAGCAGCAACATGACAAGTAGAATATGTAAGATATATATTTATTTATTTTATTATTCTGGTTCAGCAAAAGCTAAGGCTTCCTTACAGAATATGGCAAATACTAGTACTGTTTGAGCGACAGTTACAATTTCTTTTAAACTGGAATCTTAGAAAACTTACAGAGCTCTGAGAACATATATCCAAGAAACTTAGATTTTGATGAAGTGAAAGTGACAGGAGTTATAAGGAACAATAACAGAAGTCAGCGTTTGATTTTTTTAATGATGAACAACCATATTTTGCTGGAAGTTATGGTTACAAGAATATCTAGCAAAGGAAGGACATCTCGGTTCTTGAATTCCATTTTAAACTTTATTGATCAGTGTCATATTTTAGGTAATTTCAACCTTGAGCATCTTCTGCAATTTTAAAATACAACCTTGTTATATCAATGGATGTAAGTTACTGAAGGACTTTAAATTCAACAAGCAAGATTATAACATTATCATCAGGACCTCGTGATTACCACCACCAAGTTAGTGAGTGTTAGTGTGTTAGTGAGTGAGTACGAGTATGTGAGAGAGTCAGTGAGTGAGAATGCATGAGTGAGGGAGCAAGTGAGTTGGTGTGAGAGAGTGAGTGATTATGAGTGAGCGCGAGTGAGTAAGAGAATGAGTGAATGACAATGAGTGTGTGAGAGAGTGATTGAATGACAGTGACTGTGTGAGAGAGAATGAGTGAGTGATGGTGAGTGAGTGAGTAATTGAATGAGTTAGTGTGAGTGAGCACGTGAGTCAGTGTGAATGAGGGAGAGTGTGAGTGAATGATAGTGAGAGAGTGAGCGAATGACTGAGTGTGAGAGAAAGTGAATGAGTGTGAGAGAAAGTGAATGAGTGTGAGTGAGTGAAAGTGAATGAGTGAGTGTGAATGAGTGTGAGAATGAATGAGCGAGTGAGTGAGTGTTAGTGAATGACAGTGAGTATGAGAGTGTGAGAGGGTGAATGATTGAGAGTGAATGAGTGATTCAGTGAAAGTGAGTGAGAGTGAACGAGTGAGTGTGTGAATGAGTGAGTGATTCAGTGAAAGTGAATGGGTGACTGATTCAGTGAAAGTGAATGAGTGAGTGAGTGAGAAAGAGTGAACGAGTGAGTGTGTGAATGAGTGAGTGAACGAATGAATGAATGACAGCAAATGTGAGTAAGAGTGTGACAGAGCGAGTGAGAGTGAACCTGAATGAGTGAGAGCGATGAGTGAGCGTAAATGAGTAAGAGTGAATGAGTGAGTGTGAATCAGTGAGTGAATGACTGGGTATGAAAGAGCGAATGAGTGAATGACAGTCTGTGGGGGAGAGAGAGAATGAGTGAGTGAATGAGTGAATACGACTGAATGACAGTGAGTGTGAGAAAGACAGATTGAATGACAGCGAGTGCGAGAGAGTGGGTAAAAGTGAATGAGTGAGTGTGTATGAATGAGTGTGACAGAGCGAGTGAGAGTGAGTGTGAGTGAGTATAAGACGGAGAATGAGTAAATGACAGTGAGTGTGTGTGAGAGAGAGAATGAGTGAGTGAGTGAATGAGTAAGAGAGTGAATGAGTGAGTGTGAGAGCGAGTGTGAATGAGTGAGTGAGAGTGAATGAGTGAGTGAGAGTGAGTGAATGACTGAGTATGAGAGAGAGAGAGAGTGAGTGAATGACTGAGTATGAGAGAGAGAATGAGAGAGAGAGTATGAGAGAGTGAGTGTGAGTGAGTATAAGACGGAGAATGAGTAAATGACAGTGAGTGTGTGTGAGAGAGAGAATGAGTGAGTGAGTGAATGAGTAAGAGAGTGAATGAGTGAGTGTGAGAGCGAGTGTGAATGAGTGAGTGAGAGTGAATGAGAGTGAATGAGTGAGTGAGAGTGAGTGAATGACTGAGTATGAGAGAGAGAGAGAGTGAGTGAATGACTGAGTATGAGAGAGAGAATGAGTGAATGACAGCGAGTGTGAGAGAGTGAGTAAAAGTGAATGAATGTGACAGAGCGAATGAATGAGTAAATGACAGTGAGTATGAGAGAAAGCATGAGTGAATGAGTGATTGAGTTAGTGTGAATGAGTGAGTGAGTGAGTGAGCGTGAGAGAGAATGAATGAATGACAGCGAGCGTGAGTGAGTGAAAGAGCGAGTGAGTGCGGTGAGTGAGGGTGACTGAATGACAATGAGTGTGAGCAAGAGTGAATGAATGAGTGTGAGCAAGAGTGAATGAATGAGAGTGAGTGAGTAAAAGTGAATGTGTGACAGAGTGAGTGAGAGTGAATGAGTGAGCGTGAATGAGTGAGTGAATGACTGAGTATGAGAGAGAGAGTGAGTGAATTACAGTGTGTGGGAGAGAGAGAGAATGAGTGTGATGAATGACAGTGAGTGTTAGCAAGAGTGAATGAATGACAGCGAGTGCGACAGAGTGAGTAAAAGTGAATGAGTATGACAGAGCGAGTGAGTGTGTGAGAGTGAATGACTGAGTGTGAGAGAGAGAATGAGTGAATTACAGTGTGGGGGGGGAGGGAGGGAGAGAGAGAGAGAGAAGAGAGAGAGAGAGAGAGAGAGAATGAGTGAGTGAATGAGTGAATATGACTGAATGAGTGAATATGACTGAATGACAGTGAGTGTGAGCAAGAGAGATTGAATGACAGCGAGTGTGACAGAGTGAGTAAAAGTGAATGAGTATGACAGAGCGAGTGAGTGTGTGAGAGTGAATGACTGAGTGTGAGAGAGAGAATGAGTGAATTACAGTGTGGGGGGGAGGGAGGGAGAGAGAGAGAGAGAGAGAGAGTGAATGAGTGAATATGACTGAATGACAGTGAGTGTGAGCAAGAGAGATTGAATGACAGTGAGTGCGAGAGAGTGGGTAAAAGTGAATGAGTGAGTGTGTATGAATGAGTGTGACAGAGCGAGTGAGTGTGAGAGAGAGAATGAGTGAGTGAGTGAATGAGTAAGAGAGTGAATGAGTGAGAGTGTGAATGAGTGAGAGTGTGAAAGAGTGAGTAAAAGTGAATGAATGTGACAGAGCGAATGAATGAGTGAACGTGAGTATGATAGACAGCATGAGTGAGAGAGAATGAACGAATGACTGTGAGGGTGAGTGAAAGAGTGTGAGTGAGTGTGACTGAATGACAGTGAGTGTGACTGAATGACAATGAGTGTGAGCGAGAGTGAATGAATGAGTGAGTGAGTAAAAGTGAATGAGTGAGTGAGTGAGAGTGAATGAGCATGAATGAGTGAGTGAGTGAGAGTGAATGAGCATGAATGAGTGAGTGTGAGTGAATGAGTGTGAATGAGTGAGTGAATGACTGAGTATGAGAGAGAGAATGAGTGAATTACAGTGTGTGTGGGAGAGAGAGAGAGAATGAGTGAGTGAATGAGTGTGATGAATGACAGTGAGTGTGAGCGAGAGTGAATGAATGACAGCGAGTGCGAGAGAGTGAGTAAAAGTGAATGAGTGAGTGGTTATGAATGAGTGTGACAGAGCGAGTGAGTGGTTATGAATGAGTGAGTGTGAGTGAATGAGTATAAGATGGAGAATGAGTAAATCACAGTGAGTGTGTGTGAGAGAGTGAATGAGTGAGTGTGAGAGCGAGTGAGTGAATGACTGAGTATGAGAGAGAGAAAATGAGTGAATGACTGAGTATGAGAGAGAGAAAATGAGTGAATGACTGAGTATGAGAGAGAGAAAATGAGTGAATGACTGAGTTTGAGAGAATGAGTGAATGACAGGGAGTGTGAGAGAGAATGAGTGAATGAATGACAGCGAGTGTGAGAGAGAGAGAATGAGTGAATTACAGTGAGTGAATGAGAGAGGGAATGAGTGTGTGTGTGTGTGTGTGTGTGTGTGTGTGTGTGTGTGTGTGTGTGTGTGTGTGTGTGTGTGTGTGTGTGTGTGTGTGTGTGTGTGTGAGAGAGAGAGAGAGAGAGAGAGAGAGAGAGAGAGAGAGAGAGAGAGAGAGAGAGAGAGAGGAGAGAGAGAGAGAGAGAGAGTGGGAGTGAGTGAGTGTGAGAGAGTGAATGTGAAAGAGATCCCCATGTTCACAGCAGCTGATAACATCATTAGTGGCAAAAGATGTGATGTACACAAGGTAAAACTGGCTGTCTAGCATGTTATTGAAACAGTTTTTGTGATTTCTAAGCATGTCTAATGACACAAGGAAACCACTAGGTTATAAGTGCAAGTTTTAGATCCTGGCAATGAGGCCTTGTCCGTTTCTGAGAGTATGGGCCTTGGTTGGTATGCCCTATATTTTTGAAGCAGAGTGAATCTGAAGGATAATATCTTGTGGCTGAATACAGGATGTGGTTATCTTCAAAATTAATGGAGTCTCTGTCATGAATGGTTCGAACTCTGTTAAAGCTGAAGGGGAAATTAACAAAAAAAAAAATCTATTTTTGGTGACATGCTAGGAATGAGTAGGCACAACATGTCAAAACTGAGCGTGTTTTTTTTAATTCTCCATTACTTGTATGGTACCTGTGAAATTCCGTACTTTGTTTTAATTATAAAAAAAATATAATAATTATTAGCTTCTATTTTACTTAAATTGAAAATGTTCTATTAATTATGAATTGTGAAACTCGATTACATAATATCACCCAAAAATAACCGACAGAAAACAATAATAACAAAGAATATTTTTTATCATATCTCTTAGAATTTAAGGTCACTTTTCTTCCAAATGTAACACAGATACCTGCATGGCATCTGGCAGGCCCCAACATTAACAGTTGTGTTTTTGTCACTGTTCATATTTAGCTGGCAAAAACTAATCTCCATGACAAGCTTAGACAGCTTTGCTAGTGTATTATAGATATCATGAGAGAATGGAAGTTGTATAAGAAAGATATGCTTTTGCTCATATGGCATCTGTTAAAACACCAAAGAAAAAAATTAATCTCTTGAATTTATAGTAGCTCATGGAATAACTTTCTGCAATCAGCATATCATGCCCTCAGTCAATCCTTATCAATTTTTTTTTTTTTTATCTATATTTATCAAATTTTAAAAAATGGAAGTGCAGAAGATGAAAAAGGTAATTTTTAGCAATTGCATGGTTTTTGCTATTACAATCATTTTGAATTTATTATTGAAAAAGAGAATACATATGTAACATGTAACATCTGTAAAATCCGGTGGTGTTGACACCAAAAATTAAAAAATGTATTATCTTATGTTTAATAAAACCACCCTTAGCAAAGAATTCACAGCATTTTGCTAAACTAGTGCTCCCACAGTCAGTGGCGGATCTTAACAGAAAATGTGCATTATCTCGAAAACAGTTCATTTACGGCCCGATGTTCACTGGGACTTTTTTGCTTATTTTAGCTTGTAATTTTCACCTTTAAATTATTATTGATCATCATTTTTGAAACATGCTGTGTATATACATATATAAATTAGAATAAGGATTAAAATAAAAATAATTATACAAATATTTCAATATTATTTAAATATTTGTATAATTATATATATATAGATATATAATTTTTTTTTTTTGCTGACATTAAAATAACCTAAATTTTTGTTAAAAATTTTAACAAAACAACACATTTAAAAATGTGTATAGCAATACCATAATTTTTTTAAAACTTAAACTGATAAAGGATGGCTGCAGAATAGATGTGCAAAAATTTGATTTTAGTCAGAGACTAAATGATCGTTGGAAGAAACTACCTGGTGCAATGGAAGTGGGTAATTTGAATAAATGTAAGAATTAGAAAAATTATTGGACGGATGAAATGAAATTAAACAAAATTTCCTGCTGTTTGACCCAGAAAAGTAAAAAGAATGCCCGAGGAAGTCGCTCAGGACTACCTTATACTAGATCCTTATAAGAAATATGAGATAAATATTTACAAAACTTTAATTAATAAGGCGGTAACAAGCATTGAGTTAAGATTTGAAACAAATAAAAAAAAATTGAGAATTTTTGTTTCCTTGGCCCAGGAAATCTACACAGTATAAGTGAATAATAAACAGTGATAATAATGAGGAATTAATTTCTATATCGCAAAATATTAACGTTGATTACATAGAACTGCAGAATCATCACTTTACTGAAAATTATCAAAATTTAGAAATAAAAAAAAACTGAAATGTGTTTTAACATCAACAGGGATAATCCATGCAAATGCATTCATTGTATACTTAATGCATATTGCACAATACAATATGCATATTTGCACATACTCTAATTTATATATGCTGACACTGTCATCCACATAAGTAGCATGAGAATATGTATTTTCAACAGTAAAAATATAAAATTGTGATTACACACCAACATGGCGGAAGAAATTTTACAGGCTCTCTGATGATAATGAAGGTAGAGCAAGATGTATTGCATTCAATAGAGCTTAATAAAATTAACACTCTTGCTTCTCAAAGCACAGAATAAACAATTATTGATGCTATAATTCTGTTTAATCAGAAAATTTTTGTTTTTGTATCTGATTTATTTAATAAAAAAAAGAGAGAATTATTAATTTTTTTTTATACACTCAGCACTCAGAATTTGTTGTTGTTTTTTTTTAGCTTTTAGACCAACTGTATTTCTTAATTTGAATTATAATAAAGGAAATATAAATAATTGTTCTATTTAATTTTTTTACTTTACGAACCAACTTTGTATCACATTTTTAAGTACTGTATATATTGGTCCCTAAAGTTCTAAAATCTCGGTGGGCCTTTTATCTTCAGTCTGATCCCGATTACATTTATGTAAAATAAATGTCACTGGAAATGAACAAAACACAGTCAAATTTAAAAAAAAAAAAAGAATACCTTCTAAGTCGCAAACCACAATTTTCCAATCCCTGTATCATACTCTTTAAAGTCAGGACTTTTAAGGACTGACTTGTATCTGCAAATTGCAGATTTAAATTGAAATTTCTGCATCATAGCACTGAAATTGCAGCATCATAGCATTGAAATTTCCGCAAGTTGACTTGTTGCAACATGTTCAGTGACTCATATGGACACAGTAACAAATGAAATATCAAAGACAACTTTTGAAGATGCTATGTGTCATTTTAAGACTTTTCAGTGGTTTCAAAGTTTAAAGAGGGCAGTTTGTCTGTTGAAGATTATCTCACTCTAGCTAACATTCATCTTCAAAATCCAATCATTAAATCGCTCAAGTTCTAATCATGAGTGACGAATGTTTAACTACCTGCGAAGGTGCTAACGAAATTGGTATTTCATATGTGATATATCAATTAATTTTAATATAAAAACTTTGGGAATGCAATTTTCTGTCAAAGACAACCCTTGCTTTGGCCACTATTAAAATTCAAAACCAATGATACAATCACTCGGGTTCTGTTTGGGAGTGCTCAATATTTAACTATATCTGAAGTTGCTAATGAAATTGATAGTTCATGCATGTTACATCAATCAAATTTAACACATTTAGGTATGCAATACAACAGTATGCAACAGACAAGTTTGTGTCCCATATCCTTGCTGATGATCACAGAGTGTGGCAAATTTTTACATGCCAAGATCTTTGTTAACATTCTGCTGCTGGCACGCATTTTGTTTTTTCTATCATTATGGGTGATGAATTGTAGTTACGAACTGGAAACGGAGACCCAGTGCTCTCAATGGATGACTTAATCTACTCCAAGGCCAAAAAAAAGGCAAAACACATTCAGCACTTTTCATTCAAGTGATTCATCACTGTAGTCTCTCTCTCCACCATACTCATAGAAAGTCACAGTATTTCGCTTCCTCTAATTCTCCTCCCACACAATTGAAAGTCTCCTTCAAAAGTCACAGATTTGCAATGACTATGAAAATTATTCAGAATGTGACACAGTACTATTAGCAATACCAAGAGGAAAGTCTCCTATTTGACCTAGTGGCCTATCAGAAATGCTTCCAGAAGTTTCAGAAATGTTCAAATCTGTGTATACGATGCCAAGAAGGCAATCCATCCAAATAGCAGGTAAATTTCATTTGTCATATACTAGTTTAAACACCAAACTTTTTTTTTATCACATCTCATATAGAGGAAACAGAAGAATTTAAATACCAAAGGGTTTCAGAGAATAAAAAAAAAGATGCTACACCAAAACAAAATAGACAACATAGAATGCATAATCATACTAAGCAGGCTAGCTATGAATCCAAAATTAATAACCTTCTTGCAGACAGAAGTACCTACTGAAATTCCCTGAGACCCAACGAAATCAAAAATTTAACTTAGTCATAAGAAGCACCAGATGACATATCTTGGGACTAATAATTCGTAACTGCTCAAATAAGACTATTATTGTGGATTTAAAAGTGAAATCCTTACAATTGGGTTTGGTAGCTAGATGGTTTCCCTAGCCAGCAAAAAAAAAAAAAAAGCCATAAAGATTTAGAATACAGCAAAAGGGAAGTCTTATTGCCCTTCCCACTAACTCTGGATTGTGGCAAAAGGGTTTCTTGTGGATATTTTTCACTTTTTTTTGATGGAATTATAAATATTATAAATAGTAGTATTAGGCATAGTGGTAAATGCTACCAGGAAGCAAGCTTATAGAACATTAGCAAATAAAAAAAAAAAAAAAAAAAAAAAAAAAGAACCCCTACCCACCTCGTACAATTTTTGTCTAATTTTTCCTTAAATCTGTTCAAACTAACTGCCTCTACAACACCAGATTGCGGTTTGTTCAAATAATCAATTATTCTCTGGCTGAAAATTTTTGCACATCTATTCTTCAATCAATTTTTTTTAAAATTTAATTTTATGTCCTTTTATTGTCTGAGTAAAAGTTAGAAAGTCATCAGCAGTTAATTTCCTCAATCCCACACTGCAAATAAGGTCTCACAGTTGCTTAGTTTCCAGGCACTACAATTTGCAGAAGTGAGACCTTCCTTGGTAAGTGTATTCTTTTGTGTCCTTGACTTATACTGTTGCTCTTCTCTGCACTAAAAGACTTACACAATTCTTAAAATGAGACTTCCAAACTTGTATGCAGCCTAACCATTGTCTTACATTACAAAATAATTGCCTCCTTGTCCCTGCTAGACAAATTCTTATACATATCAACAGAATCCAATGGCTGTCTTAGCAATCTGTCTGCACAGCTCAGAGAACCTCACATTGGATTGTATAATTATCTTTTTCATTCTCCACCAACTTGATTATGGAGCACCCAGCTGGTAAGTTACTGCTGGATTACTATTACACATATACAGTAATTTCTCAATGTTAAATCTCAACTGCCACTTCTCAGCCCATCTGCCTAATTTTTCTAGGTATTGATTATTGCAATCAAATAGGCATAATTTTTTTTTTTTTTTCCCTTGTTATTTGTTGGCACATCAGCTTCTATGGCCATAATGCAAATCCCAAAGTTTTTGCATTTTACTGTGATCCAAGCCCGAAGCGGGAATCGAACCCACGACCTTTGGGTTGCCAGGCAGGCACTTTACCTACCTGGCTAGCCCGGTCGGCTGGCATAACTAACTTACATTCTGTGAAGATGATCCTTCATTACTTCTCTAACCAGTGGGTATCATTTTCCCTAAAAACAAATTGCTTACAGCATTACTTCTCTAACCAGTGGGTATCATTTTCCCTAAAAACAAATTGCTTACAGGTCTAGAATTACTCCCAGTGCCTTATGATTCTCCCCCCCCCACTTTTTGAATAGGAAAGCCATTTATACATCTCCAATCTCTAGGGGCTCCCTTCCCTCACAAATCCAAAGATGCTTTCATTATGATCAAAGGTTTGCTTGCCTCTTTTTCTACTTCTTTTAATATAATTGGGTAGATTCCAACAAGATGTCTTATTTACTTTCAGCTTTGAAAATTTCTGTAGTTAGAGATAGGCTCTCAATTTTAACCATACTCTTTTACAGTTTTAGAGAATTTATCATTTTATTGTTTACATTTTGATTAACAAAGAGGCATAGGAAAAGGACTACTACCTCTACCTCACAGACCGAAAAAAGGATGCAAAAATTATTTGACAGATTACGGATAAAGCTGGGAATGAAATGAACCACCATGAACTTGAGAAGGGTTCCATCTGAGGTAATCAGATGCAGACTGAGTCAAGTAGGTGAAATTTTAGGTACTAACAACCCATTTCAAAAGGCTGGTATATTTGAACTCCTCCTAGAGGGATTAAAAAAAGTTATTCATTGGATAGTGGGCTAGATCCCAGCCAAAAAGCGTATTTAAGAAGAGTGGATTGAGAGAGACTTCTGAAGATAATGGTGTGTTACATTTTGGAGATTTAAGGGCAGTGAGGAGAAATATGAAGACACTTTCATCACAGTGCAAATAATATCCTTAGACAGACTGTCAAATGGATTATGAAATATGGGAATAGCTTGAAGAGTTTAGCCTCAGGATCATTCTACCATCTTTAAGACATATTCTCTATGAATATGTCTTAAAGATGGTAGAAGAGCTATAAAAGTAACAAATAGCAGGTGGAAAGAGAAACAGTAGTTGAAAAATCAAGCTGGCACGCAGTGAAAGAGTAAGAGAAACTGTTCTTATATTGTAGCTAACTAGGTATAAGACCAGTAAGGAGGTGGAATGGATTATTTTTGAGAAAATTAGGCCTTTATTGAAAAATATAAGAATTTAAAGTTTTAGAAATACAGTGGATTCCAGTTATCTGGGCCACCGGTTAATCAGGGCAGCCATTTATTTGCGGCAAATCTTAAAAAAAAGAACCCAATCAAGAAAATAGCCAGGGTTTACTTCGCTTAATTGGGACAACATGCCGTTTAACCTGGGCAGGAGACCGCAGCACTGGAGATTACCCTACGATTGTCTGCGACAGTACATGGTTCCACATTGTTCGGTCAGATTTCTGGAGGTCACAACCATAAAACAATTAGCAGTCACCTGTTTATTGGGCTTTTCTGTTAGTGCAAGCTATCATAAACGGATAGTAAACTGATCTTACTGAAATTGCAACAATACCGACAGCTGGAATTCTGTGAGTTATTATGGTGAAATGTGTTTACACTTCAATGGAATCTTCAATCATATAAAAATAATTAATTTTCAGAATCTTCTCTTCGTTCCTATTTTTAAAGCTTAGTAATTTGTTACTCTGTTCTCACTTGCGCGTATCGTGTTGCTTTCAATTTGTGTGTGCCATGTTCTTTGTTACTGATTGCTTATCTTTTTACTGTTTTAAATTTTAACCCCACCCACAAATATCAGTGAACGGAAATGTCAACTAGTTAGTATGTACATATTACAGTACGTATTAATTATTCCGATTATCACATATATTCTTCCGATTTTCACATATCATTTAATTTTTTAATTGGTAAGGTAATAAAGGGTAAATTTGTGCTTAATATATTTTTACTTTTATAGCCTGTGGATAATATTCCTTCTATTTTTCGCTAATTAGAATCGCTGTTTAAAAGAATTAAAATTCAATTCACAAACGTGATCACAATGACCGGTGCTTACTACACATCGTACAGTGAATGGTACTTTACTGTGGTGAGTCCATCGTAACGTGATTTGATTGTACAGTGAACCAATTGTAAAGGGGGCAGGGGAGGTCCATTGTATTTTTAACTATTTACGTGAAACTTCGGATAATTGGGGCAGCTGCTTAATGGGGCCAAAATGCACTACTCCCGACGTGTCCCAAATAACCGGAATCAACTGTATTATAAGAGTGGAGTTATCTTAGAAGTAGAATCAGAAAAGAATATGAAGAAAGGTATAGGGTGATGAAGGAAATTGGATTGACAATGGAAAAAGTAAAGTAAAGGGATCCAAAGTTAGTCATACTTGATGGAGTTTTTGAATTTCCAAAAAATTGATTATAAGAATTATTTTCTAAACTGACTAACTCAGCCATGGAATGTTGTGTTAGTACAAGACTAATAACTGTTATAGATTCTAATGCCTGTTTCACTTAATGGAAAAAGAACAAAGTTGAGTTGTTTTGAACATAAAACTTTGAATTTTCTTTTCAGAAAACCCAGTGTTCACACACACACACACACACACACACACACACACACACACACACACACACACACACACACACACACACACACACACACACACACACACACACACACACAGAGAGAAAGAGAGAGAGAGAGAGAGAGAGAGAGAGAGAGAGAGAGAGAGACATATATATACAGAGTTCAGTCAAAATGTTACAACCACCCTCCAATGCAGACATCACACACACACCTAGCGAATCATACAGTGCACGTGTCAAGTTCACACACCACAAGCATATAAGGCTTGATGTTCGGCATCCATGAACACAGCAACAGCCTCTGTAATGGGCAAAGCATGCGGCCTATCAGATCTGGAAAAAAGTCATGATATCGGGCCAGGGGTGCCAGCATTTCTGAAACAGCAGACTTTGTGAAATGCACATGTGCTGCAGTGGTGAAAGTGTATCAGACTGGATGAATGGGACAGTTTTGAAGACCCACATGCCAATTGTGGAGCCCCATGCACCATTGATCCCAGAGGTGAGCATCGGCTGAAACGGTTGGTCAGCACCGTTCAGCGCTCTACTGTTGCTCAACTGGCCATCCAAATGAACCGTAGGGTCACCAGAAAGGTCTCCAACATGACAATGCAGCGAACCCTGTTGCACACTGGGCTTCAGAGCAGACGCTTGGTGACAGCACTCATGCTGATGGTCGTTCATCGCAAATAACACCATCAGTTTGCACAGCAATACCGACACTGGACCCTGGCTGAGTGGCTTTCTCCGATGAGTCACGGTTTCTGCTCCACCAAGTGGATGGATGGTGGCGTATTAGGCATGAAACCTCTGAGAATAGACACCCAGACACGATTGTTGGCAGAAGGCAGGTTGGCCGGCGCAGTGTTATGGTCTGGGGAATGTTCTCATGGCATGGCTTGGGTCCGCTGATACCTCTGGAGGGCACCCTGAATGCAAATGCTTACCTATCAATTGTTGCCGATCAGGTACCCCCGCACATGTTGACTGTGTTCCCCGGGGACGATGGTATCTATCAGTCAGACAATGCGGCATGCCATGTCACCAGAATTGTCCGTGAGTGGTTTGAGGAGCATGACAAAGCTATTCCCTTGGCGACCAAATTCCCTGGATCTTAACCCAATTGAAAATCTATGGGACCACCTTAATCGACCATCAGACAGATGGATCCTTCACCAAGGAACCTACAGGAACTCTGGGATGCACTGCAGTCTGCTTGGTCACAGATACCCGTAACAACCTTCTGCAGACTTATCGAGTCCCTCCCACGGTTGTTGTTGTTTGGTTTTTAGGAGCATTAGCAACTAAGGCCATATTGCTCCGGGATGTGAGGTGGTCATTCCCTGACCTTTCTGCATCCTCTGTATTTGGTGGTGATGGGCTCGAACCCCGGTCTAATCAAGAAGCGTGTGCTACCCACTGTTGCTCCTTCCCACCTGGTTACGGAGGCAACCTCCCTCCCACGGTGGGTGGTTGAAATGTATGCTGCAAAAGGTGCATATTCTGGATACTAGGTAGGTGGTCATAATAATGTGACTGGACCCTATATATATATATATATATATATATATATATATATATAGGAGGGTCGGCAAACTTTTTTTCATTTTTGAAAAGGTCCGTAGATCTCAGTAGTTTCGGAACCACTGTAATAGATGAAGACAGGAGTAGTAATATGACATGAAAACATTGACTAGGCCAGAAAATAGTTTAGACCTACTGCTTCCTAAACGCTATCTATACATTAATCAGTCGTAAATAGTTTATGTGGGATTCCTTAGACCATATACGTTACCACAGCGTCCAAGACCTCAAAGCTATAATAATGAACAAGAGAAAAACTGTCTGATCCAGAAATAAAACACAAACTAGTATGTTCGACAGAATAATTCTTTATGGGCTTAGTTATGTACTGAACACAATATACAGTGGATTCCGGTTATTTGGGCCACCGGTTAATTGGGGCAGCCGTTTATTTGGGGCAAATCTTAAAAAACAGAACCCAATCTAGAAAACAGCCAGGGTTTACTTTGCTTAATTGGGACAACATGCCGTTTAATCGGGGCAGGAGACCACAGCACCGGAGATTACCCTACGATTGTCTGTGACAGTACCACGTGGTTTGGTCGGATTTCTGGAGGTCACAACCATAAAACAATAAAAACAATTAGCAGTCACCTGTTTATTGGGCTTTTCTGTTAGTGCAATCTATCATAAACAGATAGTAAACTTGATCTTACTGAATTTGCAACAATACCGACAGCTGGAATTCTGTGTGTTATTAGGGTGAAATGTGTTTACACTTCCACAGAATCTTCAATCATATAAAATAATTAATTTTCAGAATCTTCTCTTCATTCCTATTTTTAAAGCTTTGTAACTCGTTACTCCGTTCTCGCTTGCACTTACGTGTTACTTGCAATTTGTGTGTGCCGT
This sequence comes from Mastigoproctus giganteus, assembly GCF_048544385.1. Taxonomy (NCBI): domain Eukaryota; kingdom Metazoa; phylum Arthropoda; class Arachnida; order Uropygi; family Thelyphonidae; genus Mastigoproctus; species Mastigoproctus giganteus. Next base: position 191,644,027 of record NC_143579.1, read on the forward strand.
GTTCTTTGTTATTGATTGCTTATCTTTTTACTGTTTTAAATTTTAACCCCACCCACAAATGTCAGTGAACAGAAATGTCAACTAGTTCGTATGTACATATTACAGTACGTATTAATTATTCCGATTTTCACGTATAATTTAATTTTTTAATTGGTAAGGTAATAAAGGGTAAATTTGTGCTTAATATATCTTTGCTTTTATAGCCTGTGGATAATATTCCTCCTATTTTCTCTAATTAGAATCGCTGTTTAATAGAATTAAAAATCAATTCACAAACGTGATCACAAGGACTGGCGCTTACTACACATCGTATAGTGAACGGTACTTTACTATGGTGAGTTTGTCGTAACGTGATTTGATTGTACACTGAACGTATTGTAAGGGGGGGGTACACTGTATTTTTAACTATTTATGTGAAACTTCGGATAATTGGGGCAGCCACTTAATCGGGCCAAAATGCACTAGTCCCTATGTGTCCCAAATAACCAGAATGGACTGTATTTGTTAAATGCTGTATGTAGAAACTTCTTTCCTCTAAGTGACCATTCTGGAGAATAAATAGAAAATTCATACATGTTACGTGGATATGCCCTATGTATTCATATATATTATGTGGATATACCTTATGTATTCATATACATGTTACCTGGATATAACCTTATATATTTTATTTTATATAAATGTATTCTCTGTAACGAATGCTGAAAGTATATGATCAAGCACAAAAAAAATAATAATAATTTATTAATAATTATTAATGAATTGTATACTCATATATGCACTCCAAAAAACTATTTCATAAATCAGTTTACTACAAATTAATTTTAAACCTCATCATTTTTATATATATTTTTCTACACACCTGATCTGCCATGATTCATACTTATCCCAGTAGCAATATGGTCTTAATTATTGCTGCTGATAACACAAAAAATAATACGAGGTAACATGGAAACAAAATCCGTATCATCTTTCCTGCAGTTTTCATGATGTCCCTGTAGGTAAGTAAAAAATACCAAAGAGAAAAATCAATTTAAACAAGCATATATCCTACTCTATTTTATTGTGATATGAATAAATTAAGTGCAAATGACTAGAATTTGAATGAATGAAATATAGAATAACAAAACTACACTGAGAAATACAGCTTGGCTTGAAGAATCTCTTAAAGAAATTGTAAATTAGGATTATTGTGTTATAAACAGTGATTTATTAATCACATTATAAGAGTTCTTAATTTCAATAAATCAAATTTTACTGTCTATATGTTGTAAAAGAATATCTAGAAAATAAAACAGAAAAGCCAAGCATAACATGTTTCAGAATAGCATGTCTCACGAGAAAAGTGCCATTAGAGATTCATCTGTCAGTTCTGTCTGTTCCCTTGCACAAACTGTCACATGTATCCTGAACTGTTGCTAATTGATGTTGATACATTTCTGTGCTCAAAGTGTAGGGAATGCAATGATCAATCAAACTTGGCTTACTAATGAGCAAAATTTGAGTCTCTAAAACAGTGCACAGCTGTCAGGAGAGTAATAATCTAGAGCAGTGGTGTTCAACCTACGGCCTGCGAATAATTTTTATAAGGCCTGTGCAGAGAGTGAACTAAAACAGCATCGATCTCCATTGCGTGTAGATCGATGAATGGGAAGAACAAAAAAGACCGGAGAACAGATGAATAGGAAGAATAAAATAGATGTACAAAAATTTGTATTCAACTAAAGGATAACTTATTGGTGGAACAAATTTCCACCTACTGTTGTGAAGTGGGTAGTCAAATAAATTTAAAATCTGTGGAAACTAGGCATCTATGTGGCAATCTAATCATAGTGGACAAGGCTTTAAAACACTTGCATAAACTAAATGCTTATGGAAAATTTACTCTTTCGTAGATGATATATACAAGAGGGCGAGGGCAAATTTACATTTATAAAAGGATGGGTGCAGAATAGATGTGCAGAAATAGCATTAAGCCAAAGGTGATTGTTGGAGCAAACATACACCCACTCTTATGGAAGTGGGTAGATGAATAAATTTAAAGAAAGGCTGGACATATTATTAGAGAGAATGGACAAATGAAGTGTGCATATTTTTTTTAAGGCTTTTCTTCCTAGCATCGTGTTACCAATATAATGCTAACTGAAATTCAATAATTTAGACGATGCAATCACAACTAAAGTTGGCATTATACAATACTATGTAATGGAATAATTTTTGATTATATTCTGAAATTTACTCATTTAAGTTTTGTTAATTCTTACAATTTTTCTATCCTATTAATAAAAATCTACTGCACTTACAGATATTCTGGAGGAATAAATATCGCCTTATAAGAAGGACCCTCATGGCATGGATCTGACTCTGTCACATCTGACTCTGGCACATCTGTCAGGTCTGATCTGTCGTCTTGGAAAACTGTGTGGAGATTCCACACAGTTTTCCACGATGACAGTCTGTGGTGAACTACTTCCCTTTTCATCTCCTTCTCCTTGCCTGTAAGGTAAAATTATATGGTTTAATATATTTTAACACAAACAATGCATTATTATGCAAATGGTTTGCATATAAAAAGTTCTTTATCGGCAAAATTCAAAATCTGAAAAATACCTCCTTTAAATGGGAAAACCCTTTTAAAAATGTCATTCACTCAGAGAATGCTATTAAAGAAAGCAGATAGTTACCTTTCATTGGTGCTTCCAGAATCTGATCACGATACCGATCATCTGGAGGCACAAACTCTACCTTCTTTTGTGGCCGCTGGCGACGTGGATAAGACTCATCTTTCTGGAGGTTCCAGACTGTATTCCACGATGATAATCTACATTGCACTTTTTCACTCCTCTTTTTCCCTGCAAGATGAAATTATATGGTTTAGTCAATTTTAACATGAAAAATTGTGGTATTTAATCATGCTGTATTTAATGCACAAATGGTTTGCAGATAAAAAGTTGGGCAAACTTCTTTGAAAAATGTTATCCATTCAGAGGATGATATTAAGCAAAGTAAATAGTTACCTTTTGTAGATGCTTGTAGTTTGTTCAGCAATACAATACCTGTATATAGCATCCTAGATGAAGAATGACTTACAGCTCAACTATACATCACCTCCACTCATCAGATTTTATCCAGAATGTATGAATCATTATAACAAAACAATATTTCACAGTTGTTACTAAGGATGACACAGAAAAGTATGTTATTATACAGAAGAGAAAAATTAAACAACACTTTCTTTCCATTCGGAAGACCTTCACAAACATTTTTAAGTTCACAACTTAAATGTTTTTATATTAATAAATTGTTTTCTAAATGGTATCACGAAACAAACTGCACACACACACTTTTCTCCATAGCATTCAGACGCTGCTACGACTGGTAAATCAGTTAGTAGCAGCATTATTGATAAAATGCAGAATGAAGCACAAAAATAGAGCTTATATAGTATCTACAATAAAGAATAATAATAATAAAACAATTCAATAACTTAACTAATAATATAAGTAAAACAGAATCGAAGAAATGCAAGATTTGGGTAATCAGGAGTATGGCACATATAAACAGCAAAGGCTTCTTTACTTGTGTAAATTCTAGAAGGAAGGAGATGAATCAGATTGATCCACTTGATACTGATGGTTCGACTATTGATGATCCTCATCAAGTAGCTTACAAACTGAATGAGTATTTTGCATCTAAATTCACACATGAAGAATTCTCTAGGGAAGTGTAGGCCAGAAGTATATTAAACTCTAACAGAGAGCTAAATAATTTTGCAATAACTGAGAGGAAAGTGGAAGAGAAATTGTTGAAATTAAATATAAGAAAGGCACCTGGGGTGGACATGATCTACCCAATTATATTAAAGGTGGCAACAAAGGAAGTAAGTAAATCCTTAGCAATGATTACACTAGTCAACAAGGTTTTTCTAACATGAGTAAAAGTAAGCATTTTTTGTTAATTTTTACGAGCTAATTACGAATAGGACAGTAAAAATTTTCTGTCATGTCTCATTTCTTAGAAAAATGCAAAAATAGTTTTAAAAAAACGTAAAATAGCTTCAAAATTAGCAAAAGTGTTCAACATCACACCCTGTTCCTTTCCCGGTCAAATTTATTGTAACAAAGGAGACATATCTGTGTTGTTTAATGGTATAGTAAATTCCTCTTTTAAAGTTCTGTTTTGGTCCTTATATATCTTCTTAAATCCTTAATTTGAGAGCCTTTTCGATCAATTCGGTCCTGGAAAGATTGTGCAAGGCTCAAGGGGTAGAATTTTTTTCAGCCTGGTCTGTACTTGTTAACAGGATAGAATGTTTCTACAGGGATGGGATACACTTAAATAGAAAAGGCGGAAGAATATTTGCTGATGCTATTGAAGCAGTGTTAGGTGGGTCGGAAAACTGCTAGCTTGGGGGGATGCAAAGACTAAAAGTATAACAGTAGCCACTGGCAGAGGTGAAAGTGATTCTTGCACTGCTTCTATTGGAATGAGCAACAGCCTGGAAAACAAGATGCAGAGTATTTCAGAGACCGCTGGGCGTCATTGCGGTAGAAGTAAACACATGGGTTGTGTTAGGGTAGCTAAGAATAGGAAGAGATGCATGTATACTTTGTGTACACCAATGCTAGGAGTTTGGTAAATGAATTTGATGAATTTGAGGTTTTCCTCAAAACATCAAATATATCAGAGACGTGGTGTTACACAGATATAAGGAATGCAGAACTAGAATTTGGGGAGTACAATGTGTACAGAAAGGATAGACAGGATAGGAAGGGAGGAGGGGTTATGCTATTAGTTACGAACCACATAAAATCCAAGAAAGTGAAGCCAGTCGACATCGCTGGATAGTGCAGTGTCGAGTCTGGTGTGACAAGCATTGGGAGATAAAAATTGAGAATAGGAGTGTGCTATAAGCCTAATGACTCTGATGAGTATAATAAAAAACTGTACAGGGAAATAGAGTGGGCCAGTAGATCAGAGAGTCTTATAATGGGGGATTTTAATTTCCAGATATTGACTGCAATTTGGGGGCTGGTCACCCACACTCTAGCAAGACTTGTGGATTTATTGGATGATTGTTTTCTACATCAGCATGTTCGGGAGGCAACTAGAGGGAGTAATACTCTTGATCTGATTATCAGTAGTGATTCTCGTGCATTAAGAATCTGCAGATAAAGAAACTACAAGGTGGCAGTGATCACAGTGTGCTGAAGTGGGTTTTACTCAAAGAGGTAACTACCATCAGGGGTAAAGGGAAGGGTTTTTGCTTTCTTAAAGGCGACTACGATAGTCTGAGACAGTATTTAAATTCTATACAGTGGGACCAACTGATGATGTTACCAACAGCAAATTCAAAATGGGAAACATTCAAAGAATTTATCTTGGAAGCTACTAGGCTTTATATACCAACTAAGAAATATTGTTCAAGGTTTAGGCCTAAATGGATGTCAGATGAACTAATGAGACATATGGCAGAGAAGAAAAATGCATGGGATACATATAAATTAACATGTGACACAGAAGGCTACGATAGATATAATCTGGTATGTAAAAAAGTTACAAAGGATGTTAGGCAGGTGAAAGTAGATTACGAGAAATCTTTGGCAAAAGATGAAAAGAAAAACAGTAAAGAGTTCTTCACTTATGTAAACTCTAGAAGGAAAGGGATGAATCAGATTGGTCCACTTGATACCGTTGGTTCAACTGTTGATAGTCTTGCTCAGGTAGCTAACAAACTAAATGAATATTTTGCATCGACATTCACATATGAGGAGTTATTCAGCGAGGGGAATGCCAGAGGTGTATTCAACTCTGGCAGTAAGCTAGATAATCTTGTAATAACTGAGAGTAAAGTGGAGGAGAAATTGTTGAAGATAAACACAAGAAAGGCACCTGGGGGTGGATGGGATCTATCCAGTTATATTAAAGGAGGTAGCAAAGGAAGTAAGCATACCCTTAGCCATAACTATGAGAGCTTCCTTGGACTCAGGTTAGGTACCCATAGACTGTAGATGTGCAAATGTGACCCCAATTGACAAAGGAGGATCAAAGGCTGACACAAGTAATTATAGTCCTGTGAGTTTAACTTCTGTTCCAGGAAAATTAATGGAGACGCTGATTAAAGAAGCAATGCAGGATCATCTAGACAAGACTTCAGTTATAGATTGGACACAGCATGATTTTGTTAAGGGAAAGCCTTGTCTGACCAATTTGATTGGATACTATGATGCAGTCACAAAAGAACTGAATGCAGGGAATAACTTTGATATTATATATTTGGATCTTAGAAAGGCTTTTGATACTGTTGCACATGGAAGACTGGTGTACAAAGTGGAGCAGTATAGCATTGGAGGCAAATTACTGTTATGGATAAAGGGATGGTTGAGGAGGAGAAGACAGAGAGTGGTAATCAATGGACACTGCTCATCGTGATCTAATGTTATTAGTGGAGTCCCTCAGGGTCCAGTGTTGCGTCCATTATTGTTTTCTGTATTTATAAATGATATTGATGATGGTATATCAAGCTTAATGTCCACTTTGCAGATGATACGAAGGTTGGCAGGGTTGTCAAGGGCACTACTGACACTATGCTACTGCAACAGGATCTTGAAAGGTTGAACAGATGGGCTGAGAGGTGGCAAATGAAGTTTAACATTGACAAATGTAAAATACTACATTTGGGAAACAGCAACCCCAGAGCAAAGTATCAACTCTGTGGTACTACACTGACAGTGGTAGAGAATGAAAAGGACTTGGGGGTTATTGTGCAGGCAGATATGAAGTTCTCTGAACAGTGCCGATGGGCTGCAAGAGTAGCTCATGGTGTCTTGTCAATGATATACAGGAATTTTTCTAGCAGGGATAAGGAGGTGATTATTCCCTTGTATAAGGCAATGGTCAGGCCACACCTTGAGTACTATATACAGGTCTGGAGGCCTCATTTCAAGAAGGATGTGAAGCTGCTGGAACGAGTACAGAGAAGGGCAACAAGATTAGAGTATGGAACAAAGGGTTGCTCTTACGAAGAAAGGCTTAAGTTTTGCAAATTACAGTGTCTGGAGACTAGACACCGGCAAGGTGCTCTGATAGAGGTGTATAAAGCCTTGAATGGTTTGAGCATGCACAATGCTGATGGGATTGTTCTGCTTGCTCAGAATAATTACCTGAGAGGGCATAAATTCAAATTGAGGAAAATCAGATGTAGGATAGATGTGCGGAAATTTTCCTTTAGCCAGCGGGTAGTTGGTTGGTGGAACAGACTTCCATCCCTTGTTGTGGAAGTTGATAGCCTAAATAAATTTAAGGCTCAGCTGGACAGGTATTTTGAATGAATGGAGGGGTGAAATGGGAGTGGGTAGTTTTTTTTTTTTTTGGCTGATGCTGCATAAGCTTGCTTTCTTGTAAGCTTATGCTTTCTTACTAATGGTAATGCTAATATCTTCATAAATACTTCCTGCTTTTGCTCGAATGGCCATTGGACTCAGGGGCACTCACTTCTGAACCTGGTTTTCCATCCATATTATTAATAGCTTTTCCATCTTTAATATAGCAACTGAACGCTGTTTTGTGATTACTGTTGATCTTAAAAGCATTGATCATTTAATATGTTCTTTTATGTGTTATTGGGTTCACATTATGATATTTTCACAATACCTCCATTAATTCCTACAGGATGCGCAATATGTAAACATGATTTTTTAGTTTGCGCTAGCCCAAACACTTAAGTAAAGTCGAATTTCCGTATGTCGAGTACAGACAACTCTCGCTTTACAAATGTTCGATGTATGAACATTTGGGGATAATCACCTACTTATCCCTGCTAGAAAAATTCCTGTATATCAAAGACAAGACATCATGAGCTACTCTTGCAGACCATCTGCACTGCTGAGAAAACTTCATATCTGCCTGCACCATTACCCCCAGGTCCTTTTCACTCTCTACCACTGTTAGTGTATTACCACACAGTTGATACGTTACTCTGGGGTTACTGCTTCCCATATGCAGTACTTGACATTTGTCAATGTTAAACTTCAGTTGCCACCTCTCAGCCCACCTGCTCAACTTTTCTAGATGATGTTGCAGCAGAGTATTGTCATGAACAACCATGTTGACCTTCATATAGTCTGCAAACTTGGACATTAAGCCTGATATACCATCGTCAATATCATTAATAAATACAGAAAACAAAAATGGACCCAACACTGAACCCTGAGGAACTCTACTAATAACATTAGTTCACGAAGAGCAGTGTCCATTCATTACCACTCTGTCTTTTCCCACTCAGCCTTCCCTTTATCCATTGTAGCAACTTACCCTTAATGCCATAACTCTCCAATTTGTACAGCAGTCTTCCATGTGCAACGGTATCAAAAGCCTTTCTAAGATCCAAATATATGATATCAAAATTATTCTTTGCATCCAGTTCCATTGTGACTACATCATAGTATCCAATCAAATTGCAGACAAGACTTTCTCTTAACAAACCCATGCTGTGTCCAAGCTGTAACTGAAGTCTTGACTAGATGATCCTGCAATGCATCTTTAACCAGTGCCTCCATTAATTTTCCTGGAACAGAAGTTAAACTCACAGGTCTATAATTACTTGTGTCAGCCTTTGATCCTCCTTTTTTGAATTGTGGTCACATTTGCACATTTCCAGTCTATGGGTACCTCCCCTGAGTCCAAAGAAGCTCTCATAATTATGGCTAAGGGTTTGCTTACTTCCTTTGCTGCCTCCTTTAATATAACTGGATAGATTCTATCCACCCCAGGAGCCTTTCTTATGTTTATCTTCAACAATTTCTTCTCCACTTTACTCTGTTATTACAAGATTATCTATCTTACTGTCAGAATTTAATACACCTCTGGCATTCCCCTACCTCATGTGTGAATGTAGATACAAAATATTCATTTAATTTGTTAGCTACCTGATAACCTTATAAAGAGTTTTACTAGGCGCCTTATAGAGTTCCTTACCGTATAAATAAACTTAAAAAATTTATTTATTACGATAATTATCAGAAAATTATTATATGATTATTATACTGAACTGTTCTTGGTTAATAAAACTAATCTTGCCAGTAAAAAAACGTTGGTTTACATGCCAAGGATAGAACGTTGAACTCTGATGAAGATACTGACAAGTAAAAGTTGAATACATACGTATGTAACACTAGCGTAGCTACCCTTTTTCGGGCCCAGAGCCAAGGAACACGTTCAGGCCCCTACTTAATTAATGAAAATTGCAAAAACAGGAGACAGCCACCAAATACAGATGATGCGGAAAGGTCAGGGAATAACCACCGCATATCCCCGGAGCAATATTACCTTAGTTGCTAATGCTCCTAAAAACCAAATAACAAACATAACAGGAGACAGCCAAAGACAGACGAAGTAAGCTATACGCTTCACACAAATCAAGATTGACTGAAATGGCAAAAGTGTGGGTTAAAAAATAAAAAAAAAAAGTATAATAAATTAAATTTTCAAAAAATTCTCTCTATCGACCTGAAGGATATCTCCAGCCTGTGAATATATTTCTTTTTTATATTATTTTATTTCTTTTTTTTTTTTCATATTTCATTTTTTTTCGTACACGACACCATTTGCGGCACAGAAAAAAAAAATAGTAATAAAAAAAAAAATATATATATATATAGTAATATTTTGTTCTAGAAGCAAACTAAGCAGTTGAGAAAAAGTTATTTTGCTTATTTGCCATTCCTATATTCGACTTTCTTTCTAAAATTGCCCTCCCATATCTGAATACAGTGATATCACTTTGTAATTTATTGTGTAATGTATTTGGTACATTTATTTCTTCCATAATCCCATTTCCTTAATTCATAATTGCATTAGGATTTTTAACATTCTTTCACCTTTACAAAAGTTGAGCAGATGGGCTGAGAGATAGCAACTGAAGTTTAGCATTGATAAATATAAAGTACTGCATATGGGAAGCAGTAACCCCAGAGTAACGTATCAACTGTGTGGTACTACACTGACAGTGGTAGAGAGTGAAAAGGAACTGGGGGTAATTGTGCAGGCAGATATGAAGTTTTCTAAGCAGTGCAGACAGTTTGCAAGGGTAGCTCATAGTGTTTTGTCAATGATATTCTACAAACCATACAATATATATATATATATATATTCAAATGGATTATTTGCTTAAATAATTTTTTAAAATGTATTTTCTTCAATCATATCCTTTTCACTGTCCTTATCCCAAAATTCTTCAATGCTCTTCAGGAGTTTCTATAACTATCGTAAGCAGTTTCCTAACGTCGCCTCCTATTAGCTGTATAATCAGGCATGGACTGCTTATGGAAACAGCATACACTGTACATTTAGATAAATCAATAAAAAAAAAAAATAATAATAAATAATGTACTCTTTTTCTTGTGGTAAAACAGCGTACTCTTACTTTCCACTTATCGAAGCCGATTGTCCTCTTTTTGAAACTTTGAAATAATAAAATCAAAAAATCGGATTATCTAACGCTTCTCTTCAACGACACATATTACATAGCACGCAAATTCCACACACCAAATTGCAAGCAGCGGAGGCGCCTTCATAGCCAGAAGGGCATGAGCAGCAGTGCGTAGCACACCGTTCTTGATTAGAGCGGGGTTCCAGCCCGTGACCACCAAATACGGAACATGCGGGAAGGTCAGGGAATGACCACCGCATATACCCGGAGCAATATAGCCTTAGTTGCTAATGGCCTAACAACAGCAAGCAGCGGCAAACGTAACGAATAATAACTGTGCGTACCCAGTTTCGCCTTTCGCAGTTTAAATAAATTATCCAAAAATAAATTTTTGGATAATGTGAACACCAATTCCGAATTTTCTATTAAAAAATCATCGGATAAATGGTTTAGATTACTTCAAAAACGTGAATAAAACTGCGACTTCGGAGTTTTTAAAAATATGTTCTTTCGTTTTTGCCATACCAAGCCACAATGCTAATGTTGAAAGAGTCTTTAGCATGATGAACACTCAATGGACTGAGGAAAGAAATAGATTGGCTGTGGACTCTTTAAAAAAATTTTTAATGGTTCAGTATAATTTCAAAGAATTTGATTGCTCGCAATTTTACAATTATTGTATGGGAACCAAAAAATGTTAGCCGAAGTTCGAAGTAAGATAAACTATTCATTCAATTAAAACTTTATATTTATATTATAGATATTTATTAAAACTCTAATTATTGATCTCTTTGATAGTTGTTTATTGCTAAAGCATTTGCAATGTAGATAGTTACCTACTTTTTAATATTTTCTCTAATGAAAATTAATTCTACATTATTTATTTGAAACACCGCCCCCCCCGCCTTTCCCTGATAACCTTTTTTTTTTTTTTTGGCTTCTGTGGCCATAATGCAATCCTCCCAAGGTTTTTGCAGTACTTTGATCCAAGCCCGAAGCGGGATTCGAACCCGCGATCTTTGGATTTCCAGACAGGCACTTTACCCTGCAAAATTTCGGGTAATCGAATTTGTAATCGAATGCCTTCAACTCTGGACGGGTATTTATCGACGTTATTCACCCCATGACAAAATTAGTTTGTTGCTGTAAAAGATTATTTAGTTTTTCAGCCTTAAAAATCGAGAATTTCATCCAGAAAACATGACAAACTACCTAGAAAATACATACATGTACTGTAATTTATTGATCCAGTACATTGATATTTCTTTGCCTTAACTATACTGGCGAAATAAATAAATAAAATAAAAAATAACATGAGAAAATGAGTGATTACTTCCTAGAGAGAGAGAGGTTGACTCAGAGGACTAAAGCCCTGCTTCAAGAACTTCGCTGTGTACTACTTTCTGTAGTACAATCATTGAGTTGAATTTCATCCAGAAAACATGACAAACTACCTAGAAAATACATACATGTACTGTAATTTATTGATCCAGTACATTGATATTTCTTTGCCTTAACTATACTGGCGAAATAAATAAATAAAATAAAAAATAACATGAGAAAATGAGTGATTACTTCCTAGAGAGAGAGAGGTTGACTCAGAGGACTAAAGCCCTGCTTCAAGAACTTCGCTGTGTACTACTTTCTGTAGTACAATCATTGAGTTACAGTAACATACTCACGGAAGAATTGAACGGGATAAGCTTCATAATTTTTTTATATACTGTATACTATATAATCGTAGGTCGCGTATTTACGTTTGTAAAAGCTATCGCTGTATAATGTATCACCCCTCCCACCAAACAAAATTTCTAGTTGGGCCACGCATCATAGTAATAACTAACATTAATTAACACTTCGAAAATAAATTCAAAATAAATGTGTATTTATCAATGTTATCCATGGAGTTATAATAAGGCTTAATGTTCAAGTTTGCAGATGATACGAAGGTTGGCAGGGTTGTTAATGATACTGTAACAGGATATAGAAAAGTTGGGCCAATGGGTTGAGAAGTGGCAACTGAAGTTTAACATTGACAAATGCAAAGTATGTACTGCATCTGAATAGCAGTAACCCAAGAGAAAGGTACCAACTGTTTGACACTACACTCAGGGAAGTGGAGAATGAAAAACACATCGGGTAATTCTGCAGTCAGACACGAAGTTCTCTGAGCAATGCAGACGGGTGCCAGATCTGGTCATGGAGTCTTGTCAATGATATATGGGAATTTTGCTAGCAGGGGTAAAGTATGTGAATATTCCATTGTATAAGGCAATGGTCAGGCCGCACCTTGAGTTCTGCATATAGGTCTTGAGGCCTCATTTTAGGAAGGATGTAGATTGCTAGAACGAGTACAGAGAAGGGCAACAAGACTGCTGAGGGAACAAAGGGGTGCTCTTAGGAAGAAAGGCTTACGTTTTGCAAATTACAGTGTCTGTAGACTAGGCACCTGCGAGGTGACCTGATTGAGATGTATAAAGTCTTGAATGGTTTGAGCATGCTCGATGATAATGGGATTCTTCCTCTGCTCAGAATAAACGCATGATAGGGCATAAATTCAAATTGAGGAACGACAGTTGTAGAATAGATGTGCGGAAGTTTTCCTTTAGCCAGCGGGCCGTAGATTGCTGGAACAGATTTTCTGTTGTTGTGGAAGTTGATAGGTTAAATAAATATTTAAGGCTGAATTAGACAAACGTTAAGAGTGAACGGATGGGTGAAATAGGAAGTTTTTTTTTTTTTTTTTTTTGGCTGATGCTGTATAAGCTTGCTTTCTTGCATCATATGCCTCGACTAATGATAAACCTCATACACATACGTACACACACACACACACACACACGAAACTTTCCGAATCTTACTTTGTAATCCAACACTTGTTGGATTACAAAGTAAAACGTAAAAAAACTGACAATATGAAACATCTTATAATCAATATCAGGAAAAGTCCATCAAACTTAGCCTGAAAACTAGATAATTGGAATGGAATTCCTCTGCATTCCGAAGAAAGCAAATATAATTTTAGCCACAAATAGATAGATAAGGCCGTTACCGAGTGGCACTGTCTGTAGTTGACCATAGCAAAATCGAATAAATTAAGAGGGATGACGTTCCAAAACTTTCAGTTTTAGGGATTCGGAAAGTTACCAAATAAAATTCACTTTTTGCTTACCAAATCTAAATATAAAAGAATAAAATTCACTTACGGAATAAGTTGAAGCATCCCATGTTGAAGTCGTATGAATATAATTCAATAAAGCAAAGTATTTAAAGTATAGCAGTGAAATTTGTAATGAACAGCACAGTAAGCAAGCAAAGCAAGTAAATGAAGCAAATTAATGGAACTGGACAAGACAGTTAATTTCAAATAATACAAATGGTATAAACACAACAATGTGAAACAATGCACTAGTAGTTAATTGGCTTCTATATTTTATGTGATTTTGACGTCATTTAATTATTTGTTCATTTAACCAATAAATTTCTAATAAAAATAATATATAATTTATGAATAAACGTCTGCGTGAAGCGGTAACTCTCAATGACTATATATGCAAAACTAAATACAGATGGTCACTGAACTGACTTCACAGGCTTGGGATAATAAGTAAAAAAAATAAATAAATAAAAAAAAAAGAAAGAAAGAAATAAGTAGATTATCATCGAGACAGCCGATCGTTTCTGTCATTCCTCACAGTAGCTTGCCAAGGAATAGTGCACGCAAGATTTTTCTTTGATTCTATTTTTCTTAATAGAATCAGAGGCGCTAGTTTCACTTATTGTATTTATTTATTTATTTTTTTATTATAACTCTCTCTAGGGAGGTCAAAACTCGATAGCCACTTTTGACTCGCAAAGTTTGCTTTACCTTGTGGTCGTACAGACAAAATTTTTTAAGAAATTGTACAGTGGGACAACTGGGGCCGAAATCTGTCAAAATTTTTACTCACCCATTTAAAGCCGCCGCCACCCCTCCTCACAACAGATATGTCTATGTAAAAATAAAGAATAAATATGAAATGCTGAAACAAGAACACCAGTAAATGTAAGCATGTAAATTCACATCATCAAAGTGTCCCAGAGCAGTGTAGTGCAACTAAGAAGATCAACTGCTCGGTATTCTTACCAATATTTAACTGATTTCGCTATTCATATTTTCTTTTCTTTTTTTTTTTAAGAAATATTTTTGCTATATAAGTGCATATATAGCAAATATATAACTGAAGCATATATATAACTGAAGTGCATACACCACCTAAGATATTATTATTTATTAGCCATATGGTGCAAGGAAGCTTGTTGCTGGTTTGGTTGACTTATGCTGTACCAGCCAAAAAAAAAAAAAAAAAAAAAATTTCGAGGTTACGCTGTGTGTGTGTTAGAGAGAGAGATAAGTAGAAGGGAATCACCAAGTAAGAGAAGAATGATGATATCCAACTCAGGACCCTGGGTGTGCCAAGCCCATACTCACCAGATATGAGCCCCTGTGGATTCACTTGATATTGCTGCAAATTCTGCTTCAATAGCTTGCCGTAATTCAGGATTGTTGCTGGTTTTGTAGCATAAACTTTATCTTTGCGGTATCCCCATAAATAAAAATCCAATGGCGTTAGATCTCAAAAATTCGGAGGGACCTCAACACTGCCTCTTTTTCTAATCCATCTGTTTGGGAAAGTTTCATCCAGATAAGCCCTAACATCGCGATGAAAATAGGGAGGTGCCTCTTCGTGTTAAAAATAAAATCCATCATCCTCAAATAGCTCACGAATATGTGGGAGACTGATTCCTGAAGCAATTTGAGGTAAACAGCACCAGTAACAGTTACATAAAGTAGAAATGGTCCAGTGAAGCCCAAAGATGATAATCCACACCATACTACAATGACCTGTAAATCCACATGTTTCTCAGTAACGTGTGGCTTCTCGGTTGCCCAGTACAAACAACTGTGGCGTTTAATTGTACCATTCAACTTGAATGTTGCCTCATCACTGCAAACGATTTCATTGGCAAACAGAGCGTCCTCTGCAGATTTTTTTAAAAACCACTCACAAAATACAACCCTACAATCAGGATCATCTTCGTTCAGGGCTTGCACTAATCTTGGAATGTAGCTTTTCCATTTTGCACGCTTTAAAATGTTATACACACTGGAATTGGGGATTGCGATTTCACGTGGCGCACTATAGCCATAGAAGCCGATGCGCCAGTAAAATATCCAAACCAAGTTGTTTCACGAGCAGCTTGTCAGACGGATTTCGTTGGTGTTTGTCGGAAAAGTTCTAGCACTTCTTGTGATCTCGTGTATGTGTGAAGTCTTCCTGGTCGTTGCCTGTGTACATTTTGCACAGTATCATCCGCTTCAAACTTATCACGAATATGCGAAATTGTGAGACGCGTTGGTGGTTTAGTGTGGTATTCACTCCGAAACTGTCTCTGGACTTCGTTGATATTTTCCGACTTCCAATACCACTTCAACACAAATTTCTACTGTCCAAATGCAAGTCTGGTTTTCTCCATTATTACCAACTTGCAACTGAAAAAAAAAAAAAAAAGGTTACTGAGTTATGGACTAATGAGGTGTGTATACATTTTTTTTGAACACCCTGTATATGTTAAATTTTAATTATTAAATTTTTTTTTATGGGGTGCATAAATCCATTTATTTAATCATATCAGGGGATTATACTATCGAAAAGTTTGAGAACTCCTGATTTAAAATATTCTACATGCATTTTAGGATTGGTCTGTCTGTTTCTCTGAATGAAAAACCCGAGTTTTCGGTTCGGCATGATGATGGCGTACAGCTCTTGCTCAAGACTGACTAATTCAGCTATCGTGCAAAAAAAAAAACGTCAAAACACCTTTACATTTTGGGATTGGAATTCAGACGTTTTGCCACGCAGTGTGATACGACACCGAATATAACCAATGCATTATCCGTGAAGGCTTTTAGCATTTTCCATAGCAAATGTAATAGAATGGGAAAATAATGCAAGGCTGTGGACTTTTTCTTCATCTGAAAAAACAAAACAAAGCAAATAAAAAATCAATTGTACTTTTCCTATTGTGAAAACGTGACCACCCAATCCCACCTTTAATTGTAATAAACTCTGGATCAGCTTGGAAAGTGATTTATTCCAGTATGCAATGGCTCTTCTTTCGGCTGTCCGAAAGTAAACCTAATGAGATACGATCATCTGGTTCTTATGTTTGCGCCATCAAGTTTTTATCTCTCCTACCAGAAAATATATCGCCCTCAATTATTTTACTCCTCACCTTAAATATTTTAATCAGGTCATCCTCTAAGGTCTATTTGTCAACATAATAAAACAGGCCTACGTGCTCTGGATTCATAATGCGAAAATTTATTTTTATTTTTGTTACATAGAGCATTAAAAACTACGATAAATAAATTAGCTTTCGGCTGGGTGGCAGCCTTCATCAGATTAAAATACTTCGAATGGCAGTTGGGATAGAGATGCATTGCCAAGATGGTGCGTGAGGCACGTGGTTAATTGTTTGTTGATGTTTGTGGCTGTGACGTATGGTGGTGACGTGGCCAGCGTTTGTCTATGGACAGAATTACTGCTTCTGTGATGGGGTTAAGTTGACAACCACTGTTCCTGTTCAACGAGTTATCCGAGCATTTTATATTTAACGATTCCAACCAGGTGCGCCTTAGGTAATGGTGGGACCTGTCCACAACCACGACATCGCGGTGTGGGTCGATGTCGTGGTGGGTTGTCCAGACATGCTCGGCAATAGCTGAGTGTTCCAGATCTGCCAAGCGGATCGCCCTTTTATGTTCTGAGAGGCGTTTCTCGAGTCGACGTCCAGTCTCTCCAAAGTAGCAGCTCGTGCAGTCACGGCAAGAGATGCGATAGACCAAACCACTCTGTAGAAGGGTGGGGACAGGTGTTTTTATGTTGGAAAGGAGAGAACGCAGTTTCTTGCCTGGGAGTTGGATGCACTTTATCCCATGCGATCTTAGGATTCGATCTGCTGTGACAGGTTGGGGTAGTATGGGATGAATGCCCTCGTGGATGACTCGTCACTGTTGGCGTTGCTGTTGGTCGTCACGTTGTCGCGTGCTTGTAGATCACACTGTTAAGGACGTCGATGGGGTAGCCACACCTCGTAAGGTCTACTTTGACTCTGGTGATCTCTTTGCGCCTTTCATCTGCAGAGCTGGACGCGCACCTGGTTGGAATCGTTAAATATAAAATGCTCGGATACCTCGTTGAACAGGAACAGTGGTTGTCAACTTAACCCCATCACAGAAGCAGTAATTCTGTCCATAGACAAACGCTGGCCACGTCACCACCATACGTCACAGCCACAAACATCAACAAACAATTAACCACGTGCCTCACGCACCATCCTGGCAGTGCATCTCTATCCCAACTGCCATTCGAAGTATTTTAATCTGATGAAGGCTGCCACCCAGCCGAAAGCTAATTTATTTATCGTAGTTTTTAATGCTCTGTGTAACAAAAATAAAAATAAATTTTCGCGTCTATTTGTCAAGTTTGTAGCCCATATCTTCTAAGCCAGTGTTTCCTCATCTTTTTTCACGTACAACCACTTTTTATATTTGAGGTGGAGGCCATGAACCATAAAATATTAAACTACACATGCAAATACTGTATATTAATAACAATATCGTATGTACTATAAGTTAGGTTGTTATAGGAATACCTATATGTCCCATCACTGTTAACAGGACTATCTAAAAAAAAGAAAAAAGCACTGTTTTACTTTGGCCTACCTAAAAAAAGAAAAAAGCACTGTTTTACTGTCGTGTCCCGCGGACCACTTTTATAAGTAATGCGAACTACAAGTGGCCCACAAACTACAGGTTGCGAAACACTGTTCTAAGCTACTCCTCTTAAGAACAACAATTACTAATTTGGTTTATTTTCTTTGAAATCTCTTTAGGAGTTCTAAGTCTAATTAGATAGGCTTACACAGGTATACAATTGTCCAAGTGAAATGTCCTCATTGTCTTACATAGAAGAACAACGACATTCAGCTCTTTACACCATTGGATAAAATATTTTATATTTAATTTTTGTCCTGAACCACCTTTAATTCCTCCTTTACAGTCTGTAAATTATTCCTCGGTTTCTGTTCTTCTGTTCAAAACAGTACATTTTAAAAGCATTAGACCAGTGGTTTTCAACCTTTTTTTTAATAACGGCACTCCTAAATAATTTATTTTATATTGCGGCACCCCTACTTAATTTTCTGCCTGTTAGATCTGATTCTGTGTGTGTGTGTGTGTGTGTGTGTGTGTGTATATATACATAATATTAAAAAAATATATATATATGTTATTTATTATAATAATATAATTATAATAATTTGCATTTCATAATACAAATTATATATATACAGTACAGTATATAATTTTATTCTTTATAAAGAGGCACTAAGTAAACATCAATTATTGATCACCACAAAATTAAAAAGATACTGTACACCTTTTTATAATGAAATAAAGAAATTAAAAAATAATAATAAGTTTAAGTAACTTAAACCCAAATTACGTGGCATCCCTGGAATGTTGTTGCGACACCCCGATTGAAAACCACTGCATTAGACCTTAGTTGTCATTTTTCAGACTATTTGTAGAACGTCCAAATAACTTCTGGGCAATATAGCCTGATTCTGGTCATTAACCAGTCTCCAAATTTTGAAACTATTATCAACCTGTCACGCCGACCGGGCTAGCCGGGTGGGTAAAGTGCCTGCCTGGCAACCCAAAGGTCGCGGGTTCGAATCCCGCCTCGGGTTTGGATCAAAGTACTGCAAAAACCGTGGGAGGTGCATTATGGCCAAAGAAGCCGATGCGCCAACAACTACCCCCCCCCCCAAAAAAAAAACCTGTCACATACTCCGTTGTACATCGCTTCATTGTCATTAATGAAAATTAAAAAGAAAAAGAGTATGCCAACAGCGATTCAAGAGGGATTCACTTGCTATGCTAGTCCACTCTGAATTATGACAGCTTATGACTACCCTCTACCACCAGTCCTTCATGAAGCCTTGATCCAAATATGAAGTCCCATTGCCTTTTGAAACTGAAGCCTCATCATAGCGAGTAACCCCAGGGGCTCACATCTGGTGAGTATGGGTTTGGCACACCCAGGGTCCTGAGCTGGATATCATCATTCTTCCCTTTTACTTTCTCTCTCTCTCTCTCTCTCTCTCTCTCTCAGGGTAACTGGGGAATTTTTTTTTTTTTTTGGCTGGTGCAGCATAAGTCTCAGGCTTCCTTGCACCATATGGCTAATAATAATAATAATAATATCCACTGAGGTTCCTTTGGACACTACCCGCATCAATTATGCACTGTTATACCTGTATACTTCATACCACCTAAACCCTTGGTGTGAATCTATTCAAGGGCATTCGAACTGTGTTTCCTCTTTGATTTGCTTGAATAAATCACCCAGTTCGTTAAAAAAATATGATTTCCTCTTGGTGCATGAATTTATAAGAGTTTTGTTCCGAGTCAATTAAATAAATCCAAATCGCCTAAAAGGCAATTAAATTTCCTTACCCATTTTAGTGTATAACCAGATTTCGTATCATACCTTTCACAGTCGTTTGACCCATTACACATCCCCATTATAGGTATCACTAATCGTCCACACTGTGAATCTGATTGCTTCCGAGCACTTTAGATAAGAAGCATAAAACCTCACTAAATCTGTGCGCCGGATACTGCGCACAGATTTAGTGCGCAGTATCCGGCTTTATGCTTCTTCTGCGCTTCTACAGCCATAATGATATTCGTCGTCGCTGATTTCAGTATATCATCACGTTTCAGTTAGCCCTATAAGATCACTGGCTGTAGAAGTGCAGAGCTCAAATTCAACTCCATGAGCCTTACACGATCTTTCTAGGGCCGAATTGATTGACAAGGCTCTCATCATATACTTCCTCCTATAGTGTCTGGGCAGGACTTTTTTTCAACATTGACCTGCACTTGTTAAGTAAATTCGCAGATATCCTACACTTAATGTCATTAGTACCAACGTGTACAACGATATCACCTTTTGTGCCCTTAAAAGATGATATCTGCTGTACAATGTCATCAAGTTTTGCGCCTGGCAGACATACCCTGGTCCTATTTCACCTATCCTTTATGCGCAATATATTTCCTGTTTCCTTGACAATTGAATCACCGAAGATAACTAGCTCCTGTGGGACCAGCGCATTCTGCTCTAAAGATTGCCTCTGTGTTCCCTGGTGCACAAGAGTGAGATCTGGCGTAGAGTTGGGCAGCTGAGAGTTTTATATGCCCCCCCCCCCATTTTAATTCCTTCGAGGGCATCTAACCGACTCTTCAAACTCTCATAGACGCCCATCAGAAATCAGAACGCTGGGTTGACGCCTAAAAGCCAAATGTACATAACTTATCGTGGTATACCTGCAATTCGGGTGACTACAAAAAGTTAGCAGCAAACTGGCAAAATAACAGCTGTTATTTTGCCAGTTTGCTGATACATTTTTACATTTGTATAAATTTAGATCATTTGAACCTAGCTAAACTAGCAAATAATAAACAGAAACAGATAGCTTTTGCCAATTATTGATTGGATGCACTGAATGGTGCTAGCCCACGTAAACGTAGTAGTAGTAGTAGTAGTAGTAGTAGCAGTGGCACATGATGCAAGAAAGCAAGTGTAGGAGCTTATGCAGCATCAGCCAAAAAAAAAAAAAAAAAAAAAAAATCACACCATTCCCTCCAAATGCCTGTCCAGTTCCTCCTTAAATTTATTTAACCTATCAACTTCTACAACGACAGATGGAAGTTTGTTCCAGCAATTAACCACCCGCTGGCTAAAGGCAAATTTCCGCACATCTATTCTACATCTGTCCTTTCTTAATTTGAACTTATGTCCCCGTAGGTTGGTAATCTGAACAAGTGGAAGGATCCCATCAGAATTCAGCGTGCTCAACCCATTCAAGGCCTTATAGACCTCAATCAGATCACCGCGCAGGTGCCTAGTCTCCAGCCACTGCAATTTGCAGAACTTAAGCCTCTCTTGCTAAGAGAATCCCTTCATTCCCCTCACCAATCGTGTTGCTCTTCTCTGTACACGCTCAAGCAAATCTACATCCTTCCTAAAATGAGGCCTCCAGACCTGTACGCAGTACTCAAGGCGTGGCCTGACCATTGCCTTATACAGAGGGACAATCACCTCCTTTTCCCTGCTAGCAAAATTCCTATATATCATTGACAAAACCCCATTACCCGCCCTAGCAGCCTGTCTGCACTGCTCAGAAAACTTCATATCTGACTGCACAATTACTCCCAGGTCTTTTTCATTTTCTACCACCTTAAGTGTAGTACCACACAGTTGGTACGTTTCTCTGGGGTTATTTCTACCCATATGCAGTACTTTGCATTTGTCAAGGTTGAACTTCAGTTGCCACTTCTTAGCCCATCTGCCCAAATTATCTAGATCCTGTTGCAGTAGCACACTGCCATTACTGTCATTAACAACCCTGCCAACCTTTGTGTCATCTGCAAACTTCGACATTAAGCCTGATATACCTTCATCAATATCATTGATAAATACACAAAACAACAGTGGACCCAACACCGAACCCTGTGGGACTCCACTAATAACATTAGTCCACGAAGAGCAGCACCCATTGATTACCACCCTCTGTCTTCTCCCACTTAACCATCCTTTTATCCATTGTAGCAACTTACCCTTAATACCATTCTGCTCCAATTTGTACAGTAGTCTTCCATGCGCAACAGTGTCAAAAGCTTTCCTGAAATCCAAGTATATGATATCAAAATTATTTTTTGCATCCAGTTCCTTTGTGACCACATCATAATAACCAATCAAATTTGTCAGACAAGACTTTCCCTTAACAAACCCATGCTGTGTTTGAGTTATCGCTGCAGTCTTGTCTAGATGATCCTGCAATGCATCTTTAACCAGCGACTCCATTATTTTACCCGGAACAGAAGTTAAACTAACTGGTCTGTAATTACTCGTGTCACCCTTCGATCCACCTTTGTGAATTGGGGACACATTTGCACATCTCCAGTCCGTGGGAACCTCCCCTGAGTCCAAGGATGCTCTCATAATTATGGCTAAGGGTTTGCTTAGTTGCTTTGCCGCCTCCTTTAAAATAACTGGATAGATCCCATCCACCCCAGGTGCCTTTCTTATGTTTAACTTCAACAATTTCTCCTCCACTTTGCTCTCAGTTATTACAAAATCATTAAGCACACTGCTACAATTTGATAACCTTCTTCCATTTTCAAATTGTAATAATTCCTCACGTGTGAATGTAGATGCAAAATACTCATTCAGTTTGTTTGCTATCTGAGCAGGATAGCAAACAAACATCATTATCATTTTATTTTACTTTAATTTACTTGCATTTATTTTATTTTATTATTAAGTATTTGTTTATTTATAGGGTGTTGCAAAATAAACTAGCTCAGACTATCTAAGTCTTTTGTACTGAATACGTTTATTCTAAAATCATATTGGCCTAAAGACTAACACTCTGTATGCATAATACATGCTTATTCTGTTAATTTGACCTAAATGCTCTGTCTATTGTATAGCTTTTATTGTACTTTATACACTGTTCAAATCCTTTATCTTAAATCTGCATCATGCATACTATCGTAATTATTTTACAGACAGATGTAATGTTTAATCAATAATTTGATGGCATTAATTTGATCTGGGACTCTTTTCCTACTTTTCCCACTTTTCTGTTGTGTTAAATCTGTTACATATGAGCGTTACCATCTCTCGTAATGCTTCTGATAGTAGCTGTTATTAATAAGGAATTGAAGTAAAAACAATATTGTAACCATAAAATTAAGCATAAATATACGCGATATGTTTTATAAACCGAACAAAAATCATTGAATTAAACAAGTTTAATTTAATAATTCGAATTTTTTCATTACTAAAAAATATTTTAGAATAAATACACATACGTTGGCGATGCATGTAGTTTAATCATCACAAACTTAACATTCTAAATGAATATGCATTTCCAAAGTTTAACGATGACAGGAATGGTTTGGTTTCCAGTGCAGCAGTAGAGCAACGAAACAGATAAGAGCCTAGCATCTCTCTCTCCAACTGGTGTTATGTATTAATTTTCTGCATTCTCTTTTTACTGTGTAATAGAATAAAAATTCTAAATCATTTTTATTCAAAATGAGGCAAACTCCTACATTCTCAATACCATTAACAACACAAATATTACGTGATTAAAATGATGAAAGCTATTTGCACAGCCTGATAAAGCTCAGCAATAAAAATATACCTGCGACAATTCAATATGAATCGCAAAGAGCGATTCTCATTCAGATCAAATTCATCCTGTGACATGGAAAACATTGAACTAAAGACAGTCTTTAGTTCAGTGCTTATTGATCCGACAGGCAGTGAAAATACTAAATATAAATAACTAGACTACTATAAACAAGGGTTAGGCTTCAGAGCAAGGTTCTTACTCATGGATCTTTGCAACAATGAGTGATAGACAGGTCTAGTCTTTTTAGGTACTGTATATATTAAACATAAAAATTCCTAATTTTCACTTCAAAGGAGGTGTCTTTTTCGCTACACCCTCGTCCTAGCTCTAAAATAAGCGAAACTAAAGCAACTTACTTGAATATTCCAGCAGGAGCAGAAGAGCAGCCATAACTTGATTTCCTGGAGGGTTTACACTCCCAGGTTATGCTGGATCTGGATAGAATGATCAGAATCTACCCATCTACATTCACTGATCGAGCTACAATTTCCCACTCATTTAATGCTGGAGGCAGCCATTACACATCGATGCGTTCACAATACGAGGAGCTAAATGAATTTTTAGTCCAAATACCAACAAATAAAACTGCAAGTATCTCGCACACACGGAGATAACTAAAATGGCAGGAGAATATTATGGAATAGACTGCCACATACCAACTCACCGTTGGCATCAAGATTTTCGCTTAAAAAGTAAAGTTTAATCCAATTCAGCAAGCCATCATTACTTTTATAAGAGTATTAAACGATTCTATATTCGTATGTCCTAGTTTCATAGCAACAGAGCAACTTTCATGTAAGCAACATGTTCATTCGTCACACAACACAATTAGTTGCAGTACACAAAATAAATTATGAGCATCATAAATTAAAGGTAAAATTATATTAATTTTTCCGAGTGGATCGTTACATTCAATTATTTCTAGCGCTTTTCTTGACGGTGGTAATTGGTTGATTTTTTTTGAAGAATGTGCAGTAAACTTGGAGAAATAATCTGTTTAATCGTACGATATTTTTTTCATCTTACATAATTGTAGTTTTACTAATTTTTTTTTTTTAAATGCCGGATGTTTCATGATATGTGGGCCGTACTACTTTCAGGATCGATTTTCATACAATCAGCTGTTCAATTTTGAACAGTTATGAAAGCTATGACTGTTTCTATAACCAAAAAAAAACCAAAAAAATATAACTTGAAAGTATCCCGCACACATGTTGTGCAGTTTTCAATAGTAAGAAATAACAAAAATAATAATGCTTGTAGAACTTTTCTTAATCTTATTTATTACAGTTTGTCTTGGATACACCATAATCAATTTTTAAAATGCAAACAGCCATGGTTTTTTTTTTTTTTTTTTTTATGTGAACCCCAAACACGAGAGGTATTAGAACCTATAGTACTTGGTACCGTGCTTGGGTATGAGGTTAAGAAGACGAAAGAAGATATTTGTTGACATTGGACTTGAACTTCTGTAGATTGTAATTTTCAGGAAATACGTATGAAGGAAGGTTGTTCCAGAAAACGGCAGTTGAATGAATAAATGAGGAAGATGAAAAGTTAGTTCTGTGGGTTTGAAGTTGGACAGTAAATGGATGTTGGCTAGTGGCGGCACGTGTTCGGACTGTTTTGAAAGAGAGAGCAGGAATTATAGAAGCCAATTCAGAAGAACAGTGCTTATGGAAGTATCTGTAGAAGAGGCATGCAGCAGAAACAGTGCGTCTATGAGAAAGCGAGTGGAGAGACTCTGTTAGAGATGAATCATTAATTAACCTAACTGCTCTCTTCTGAATGGAATCAAGAAGCCTGAGAGAGGTTTTAGGGGCACCACCCCAGATGTGTGAACAATATTCCATGGCAGGGCGAATTTGCGATTTATACAGAGTGAGCATCTGTTTGGAAGAAAAGTAACGCCGAGAGCGAAAGAGAAAACCAAGTTTTTTAGATGCACAGGAAGCAATATTTGTAATGTGCTTGTGCCAAGAGAGATTAGAAGTCAGGGTAATCCCTAAAAGAGATATATCATTTTGCCTAGAAATCGGAGTGTCACTAAAGATAAGCATAGGAGCAGAAGAATCCTTTTTGCGAGATATAAGACAAGACTGAGTTTTAGAGGGGTTGAAATCAACTAAGTTGTCTTTGCCCCACTGGAGAATTACCTGAAGATCGGCATTTAAGGAATGGGTAGCAGATTTTCGAGTAGTTGAAGCTGATTGAGCAGGACAAGGTTTCTCAAAATGGAAAGTGGAATGCAATGTGCTATCATCGGCAAAGCTATGGATAGGATTTCCAGTCAATGGAAGAAGGTCATTGATATATAAGAGGAAAAGAGTGGGGGAAAGAACTGAACCTTGGGGGACACCGGCATTAGTGGAGAAGTTAGAAGACAGAGAGCCATCTACCATCACCCTCAGCGAGCGATCAGAGAGAAAACTGGATAACCAATTACTGAAAACACTTGGCAACCCATAAGATGGAAGCTTGTTTAGAAGACCTTTATGCCAAACACGATCAAAAGCCTTTGAGATATCAAGAGCAACTACTTGTGTTTCACCGAACCTTTCCATTGAATTAGTCCATAAATGGGTAACATAAGCCGGAATATCACCAGTGGATCGATACTGACGGAATCCATACTCGCAATCGTAGATCAGACGGAAGGTTTCTAGGTAGTTTAAGAGTCGGTGGTTAATGGTTTTCTCCATTACTTTAGAAAGAGTAGAAGTAATTGCAATGGGACAATAATTTGATGGGAGGGATTTGTCACCCTTTTTAGGAACTGGCTGGATATGAGCAAATTTCCAAGTAGAAAGAAAAACACCTTTGGAATAAGAAAGTGAAAAAAGGCAGCAAACAATAGGAGTAAGTTCAGGAGCACAGGTTTTGAGAACATGTGGAGAAATACCATCGGGACCCGGAGCTTTCTTAGCATCAAGATTCGTCAAAATCCTTCTGACAGCCTTTTGATGGAAGACCACAGGAGGCATTGATTGAAGCGTGTGTTGGAAATGGAGGGAGGTGTTTTACCAAGATCATTAATACATGAGTTGGAAGTAAAATGGGATGCTAGCAGGTCAGCTTTATGCTTGGCTGAAGTGACAACATAACCATCTGGTTTGGACAGAGGTGGGAGCAAAGATGGGCAAAAGTTGCGGCCAATAGCTTTGGCAAGAGACCAGAATGCTCGGTTACCATTAGGGCAAGAAGCAAGTTTTCTACTCTTAGCCTGTTCAAACTCTAGTTTGGACTGATTAATAACTGCTTTACAACTGTTGCGAGCTTTGGTGTAGGCAGAAAATGAAACTGAAGAATTAGAAACAAGCCAATTACGATATGCAACATTCTTTTCTTGGACAGCTTTAGCACATTTATTGGAAAACCAAGGTTTAGATAAAGGGCGAGATTTTAAAGTGGAGTGTGGGATAAAGGATTCCATTCCTGCAAGAATAATTTCACTGAAACGATCTGAGCAAACGTTGACATCAGAAGTTTTGAAACAGTACTCCGACCAAGGAAAAGAAGAAAAGAAGTCTCGCAGGTCATCCCATTTTGCATTCTTCTAATGCCAAACAACACGAGGTTGGGAATAGCCATGAGATAAAGGTTCCATTGGAGAAGAGACAATCACCAAGTTGTGTGATCTGAAGTGCCTAAAGGACCTCTCACTTCGACCGTGTACTTAGAAGGGTTGTTTGTGAGAAAAAAGATCAAGCGTATTGGCTGTATGATTAGGATTGTCTGGTATTCTTGTAGGTAAATGAACAATCTGTGCTAGGTCATTAGTAATTGCAAAAGCTTCAACATCTCGACCTGCTGGGTCGGTGTGACTAGAAAACGGAAGCCAGCTGGAGTTGTGAACATTAAAATCGCCAAGGAAAATTACCTCACTGTTAGTAAAGTTGGACTGGAGAAAGTCAAGTTGCAAAGAGAGCAAGTCAAAGAGCTCCAAGTGGTTAGTGGAGTTGGGAGAACGGTAGAGACAACAGATGAATTTGACACAATGAGGTAGAGAGATTTTAAGCCAGAGAAGATCAAAGAGAGGAGATTGCAAATTGCCAAGTCTCTGACAGGGAATATCTGAACGGACATATGCACAAGTACCACCTTTGAGGCGAAAGGAACCATACAGCGAATAATTTGGGCATCTGAGATGAGCAGTAGATGAATCAACCGATAACTGAGATTCTGTCAGAAAACGTACATGGGGTTTGGCAGACTGCAAGTGGAAATGGACATCGTTGAGATTAGAATTGAGCCCACGTATATTTGTGAAATGAATTAGGAAGTCCTTGGGAGGTTTAGATCTTTTCGCAGATAAGCTTGCTGTATTAGTTTGACAATTCATGGTGTATTCAATAGTAAGAAAAGTGGGTGGGACATGCTGTATGAAGTAATTAAATTTTTGTATATGGCGTACATGTGGTAAGAATATACCCAGATCCTTGACATAACGTGGCCTCGACAATGCTCCCCGCATACACACTACTCGGACTCCCTCCAGTCACTATCTGGCAGAGTAGAGGTAGCAAGATTATACACTAGCTGATCCGGAAGCTTCCTAGAGAGTTACCAATAGGTTCAGTCCGGTGTACTAACTAGCGGCCGGCCTGCGAACACCGTTTTAGAGCTGTACCCTCGAAATGTAAGGAATATTGGATCTCGCCACGATGTTCATCATAACCTCGAAAGTTATCAATCATACTGCAGGATGGAAGAGATAGGGATGGGTTGACCGGAACTTAGCTCTAGAGACTAAACATGGGTTCCACCACTTCAAGCCTCCAATAAGCAAAGTGGTGGTATTTCACCGGTTGATGAGAGTCATCTACCACCTAGTACTGCCTGGTAACATAGAGGGGCGTCGTTCCTCCATGTGGTGTGGGCGCCAAACCTCGACCCCTGCTTACGTTGGTTCACACCTGGGTAGTCACCCACCATGTACTTGTGCATGGAGGTTATACCCAGGATTACTAACAGTCCCACCATCGTGAAGGTGCAAGCAGAGGATTTGGCTGTCACAGACCGTCCGGACTTCGCCGAAATTAGGTCCACTTGACTTGAGTGTCACCCGAATGTCAGTTCCATCAGCGTTTTAGACTCCCAGGTAGCAAGTACAGCTTGTCTGGCACATCTGAGAGAATGTCTGTGACAACCTCAAGGACCTGACAGTTCCGCACAGTTGACAATTACACATGTTTACACGAACTCTTTTATTTTTTATTTTTTTTTTTCAGATCCTTCGAAGATCCTGGCTCATGTAATGAAATGCTCTGTATATACAAGATTGCATTGGAAAGGTTGGGTTGATGCCTCAGCACGACAATGAGATATCAGAGATAAGATCACAATTGATAAAGAACCGTTTCATACCACACTGAATTTTGAGAGGGGAGAGATCTGCACCAATTTAAAAAACTGATGGGCAAATGGAAATTAGCCTCCAATATTTTAACTAGGATGGCTTCCTAGGTGCAAAGAGGACGTTTCTGAATGTGTCAGTGTACAGCTTAGGAATGCTCTCACTTCAACTGTATAGTATAAGAAACGAAATCCCTGTTTTTACAAAATTCTGTTTTATTTTTAATTAAACACTTAATACCAGTGTTAATTGTATTAATTCAATTCATTAATCTTCCATTATATACAATATATTGACGGAGTAGGCAAATTCATATTAATAGTTACTAGAAATGTGAATAAATGAATATCATACATATAGATTGAAGCCAGTCGATTTCGGCAATAGATTCCTTTTGCCATCAAAAACTAAAAATGTAACGTTAAGATATCTTTTCCTATCAATCAAAGCAATTTGCTTTTATTTACAAACTAAGGTTGAAATATATATATTATAATAATCACAAGTAACGATATAAACATGAAAAACAAATTCATGCATACGCGCTAGTGGTGAAACTATCATCTACCTCTTCCTTCTTCGCGAGAATGCCAAACAGCACCCACGTCATCTAAAACAATCATAGGTTATCAACCGTTGGACCTCCTGACTCTTCTCTTCCCCAACAGTTACGAACTTGGCGGTAATGTAGTTTTATCTCACAGAGAGAGAGAGAGAGAGAGATTCATGAAATGCGCAGTCTATGCAAAATTAGTATGGATGACTGAAAGTAGACCTGTGCATTGGAATAACCAGGTAATACTGCTAGTTGTAACTGCCTACAATGATTTTCAAAAGATTATTTCTGGCGTTCATGGTAACCTCCAGTGACCAAGGCGCCTCCGTAGCCAGGTGGGAAGGAGCAGCAGTGCGTAGCACACGCTTCTTGATTAGACCGGCGTTCGAGCCCGTCACCACCAAATACGGAGGATGCGGAAAGGTCAGAAAATGACCACCGCATATCATGGAGCAATATGGCCTTAGTTGCTAATGCCCCTAAAAACCAAATAACAAACAAATAAACAAACAACATCCAGTGACCAAGAGTATGCCACGAGACACTGGATCCCTCCTGTTTTGTACCAATAGTGTAAGCTGCCGGTCAAAAAGCAGGATGGTTTCAGTGCCTCGTGTGATTTCCTCTATATGTGCACTTTTCCATCGATGCTGAATAACATAAATCGGGACTCACCGAACCATATGGCTTTCCTGCATTCCTCCTGTCCGCATCCTTTAAATTCCTACCACCGTATTATCTATATGTTCCGATTGCAGTTCGAGATAATTAGCTTCCATTGTCCCGTACTCTTACATTGCCTTCTATCCAGGACTCTCCGATGGTGCCTTGTAATGGTCCCGAATTAAATGCAAGATGGGCATAACCCAACAAAGGTAAAGGGACAATGTACCAATAGCTTGCTTTATATCTCTGTTGCGAGCTACTCGTTCCCAAATTTCTACTACTACTAATAGTTGTCCGATTTTTAAATGTTCCTAATTTAACAGTAACGATATTGTGATCTCGGTAAGTTAGAACTTGATAAAACTGTTATATATGGTTATGTTAGAGGAGATTTTAACGTATTAAACAGGAATAACATAAATGCATACAGAATGAAGTTGCCAACTTCCCAATAGGTTAATCACTTCGCAGACGTTTACATTTCAGTTTTTCCTGTAGACGTTAAATGTTCCATCATTCGTCGACTACTACTAATTAGTAATAGTCGAACACTAATTAGCGAGTCTCAACTACTACCTGAACATGTAAGGTAACCTCGCTCCATCAGCTTACATTTTTGGCTGCATGTGCGTCTGTTCATGAATATTTTCGGGGAATTTTCGATTTGCTAAAGACTCGAATGACACTGGTCTTCAAAGACATGAAAAGTGCAGCCATCTCCTCTGCTATATACAGGCGAACTGATCTGAACACTAATTAGGTCACACAGTTTTATAGCACTTTCTTGAACACTCAAACATTTTTACATAGATTGCCAGAACCTTTGTGTTCCTAATGAGGTGGACAGGCAATGTAACACAGCTTCACCAACGATTCATAACTTTTCATTTCAAGCACGACGTTAACCATGCTTTTCTCCTCTGTGATTATTTGTTTTTATGATCCGTCAGAGGTATCTGATTTGCATATTTTTTATTATTTTTACTGTGGTATTGTTTTCTTGAATTATTATCAATGCCTTTTATTTTCTCATGGTATCAATATTTTTCATTCCAAATTTGAACTCTATCTGACCAACGATTTCATCATGCAGGCCTCCAAGGAGACACATTCTAATTATACGAGTACCACTATGCATTTTGTTTTTTAAACTGTTTACTAAAATTCATAAATTTACTTAATTTACTAAATTTCATAAATTTACTTAATTTACTAAATTTCATAAATTTACTTAATTTACTAAATTTCATAAATTAATAAACTTCATAAATTGTTTACTAAAATAGCTAATAGCTACTCGAGAAGTAGGATTATGTGTCTATCATTTTGGACTATAAAGGAAACAGGGAATTAATAATTTGAAGCCAGAATAATGAATATTCAATTCACTCATCAGATTTGTGCATAATTACTACATTCAGCTATTATTATTATTATTATTATTATTATTATTATTATGTCTAAGGTGGCACCTAGACTTCCGTCTATCTGCACCTGATAAGCTGACTGTGTGCAGAACCTCTGCAAAATAGACCTGTATGGAAGGTCTCTTCGCCATCAGGGAGAAGCTGTCACCTGCACAGCCGCTCCCCGGTGGCGAAGAGACCCTAATAACCGCCCATATTCACTTGGTGCTGGGCCTGGTCTTCTATTTTAAGTGCCTCATGCACAAAAATCCCGCACCCACCGGAAGTAGTACTATACCGGTGGATGCCAGCAATCCCGCTCCCAGGCTGCCCACACCTGAGAGCCAACAAAAAAAAAAATAATAATAATAAAAATAAATAAATTAATTAATTAAATAAAATAAAATACATATACAGGGTGTTTCAGTTAAACGTTTCAGAACTTCTAAGAGGGGTGGGGTACATCCTGACAACTCGAAATCATATAGCAATGTGGGGTCGGAAATGCTTTCCTGAAGTGGTGTTGTACACAGAAGCACCATAAAGAAAAGAGACCGTAAGTGAGAAATCGTTTTAATAATACATGAAAAGAAGCAAAAGGTACATGGATTACCGTAGGTACATGGATTATCAAGGAGATAGGTCTAACCGGACCTATCTACTTGATCTTTCTGCAGCAAGTATTGCCACAACTTTTGAGAGATGAACAGATTTCTGCATCGACGCAACACACAATGTGGTTCCAACACGATGGAGCCCATGCCCATTATAGCGGAGATGTTCGTAACTACCTGGATGTCACATTTGGTCAACAGTGGATCGGACGTGGTGGTCCCGTGCGTTGGCCTGCTCGGTCACCCGACCTATCATGTCTTGATTTTTATTTCTGGGGTCATATGAAATCGCTAGTTTATGACACCCCTGTTGACAATGCTGAGGAGCTGGTTGCAAGAATCGCAGTAGCTGCCGAAGAAATTCGAAATTCGCCTGGAGTATTCCAGAATGTTCGGATGTCCATGCGTCGGAGATGTGAGGCGTGCATTGTAGCCCGTGGAAGAAACTTCGAACACTTACTTTAATCCATGTACCTTTTGCTTCTTTTCATGTATTATTAAAACGATTTCTCACTTACGGTCTCTTTTCTTTATGGTGCTTCTGTGTACAACACCGCTTCAGGAAAGCATTTCCGACCCCACATTGCTATATGATTTCGAGTTGTCAGGATGTACCCTACCCCTCTTAGAAGTTCTGAAACGTTTAACTGAAACACCCTGTATACACACGCATAATATAAAAAAAAAACGAAAAAAAAAAAAAAAAAAAAAACACAAATAATCAAAATGTATATAACCAAATCTTAATTAGTAATCATTAGATTATTCCAATGTCTTCTCCGTTGAAAAACAGTTACACAGAACTCTTGCAGTGCTTGAAATTTATCCTGATTAGCAATAAGATCACTTTCACAGCTACTACATTCAGCTGTACAGAAACGAAAGATACTTCTCATCAGAAGCGAAATCAAATAATAATCTACATTTCTGGCCTTTCAATCATGTCTAAAACCCTCGCCGGTAGCCCCCTGGGTCAATCGATCTATCTTTCCCCATTCTCTGGAAAAGATAGGGTTTAAATTCAGTCAAAACGGACATAACTTCAAGTTCGAAACCCCTAATGAGTTCATGGCACAGTAACACCAAATAAACCAGGCTATAAAACGGAAGCTGTTGACCATCCATGCGAAACGTATTTCCATTCCTTATTCTTTAATATGACTTTCTTTTAGGTTTGGCTTCAGTGATTTGAATCCGATTTGTCCCCCCTACCCACACACACACACACACACACACACACACACACACACACACACACACACCTCTTTTACTTTCGATGAAATTTAACGGTTTACCTAGCGTCAAAAAAAAAAAAAAAAGTTGTGCCCTGTTTGTATAAAATATGTCTAAGATGGTCTTTTCGTTTCAGATTTTTTTTCTGTTTATGTCTATGGTCTCACTGACAATAAGCTCATGTCATTCGCAAGTTGACAATAAGCGCCAAAAACAGCTATATAAGGAGTGGTAAAAGGTTCCTTATGAATGGTCAATAGTCACCGTTTTATAGCTTGGTATTTTGGTGTCCCTCTAGTTATTAACTTGAGATTACGTCCAATGTACCACCTGTGTATAAAATTTACGAGATAACAGCGCCTTGTGCACTTTATTTATGTCTTCTCGCAAAAGTGGCTTGAATTTTTGTAAATCGTCTGGTAATGGTGATGGATAGGGCGATCTTTAAACAGGTCCCAAAGGGAAAAAAAAATCCTAAGGTAACTTGACCGTTAGATATTTTGCTTGTTCCTCTTTACCGAAAATCGCTATTTGCATTTTATACGAGTCAAATACTAGTCACCAATAAAAACCTGAAGACCACGACTTTCATTCAATGCTTATTACACTTTACAAAGTTACTTTTCAATCGGGAATACGGTTAACAATTGTGCAGAAACTCGTTAATGTGATTGTTTCTAAACGCATTAATTTTGTTATTTATATTTCATTTTACTGTGTACATGAAGTAATTGGTAGTACGCTTAACATCTTTATCATATTTATTATAACCGAATTACATGGATTCCATACCAATGTCATTACACTGGTCAACACCAAAAATGTTTCTGTCTTGAAAATAGTTACTTCTTCTTAATTTCAGCATGAGAAAAACGAATATAACACTTAGTTAGCTCTCAGTTCCGCGATATAGCGCTTCTTATGATTTAGGGGAACATTGGTGAATATGTAAGATTTGAAAATCTTACAAAAATAAAATATTTTTTTTAGACTTTGGAAGTTAGTTTTCCTTTTGGATTCTTGCCGTTAGTAGGATAATATGGTAATAGCGTCAGTTTCAATAACAAAAATTATTCAGTAAGAATTGTAAAATTAGTGGGTAGTATTAATGAAAAAACAGAGCCATTAGCATTAACTTCCGTGAATACTACGGCAAAAGCAGCAAGTGGTTTTGCGAAACAAACAAGTTAATGTTTATGCAAGGTCAATATAGCAGGGCAATTTACTTCAGTCGCAGACCGGAAGTCGGTTCTTAAACGGCACACACAAATTTCCAAAAATAGATGCTGTGGTCACTAATGTCACTTTTTGTGGTTTTAGAACGCTGTGGAGACAAGGTGTTATATGAGATGGATAAAGTTGTTTTTGGACAACCGGCTACTTCAAAGAACACACAGGATGGCCGCAAATCCAACAGGTTGAAATAGGGGTGTATTGATCACGTGCTACTGGGCCGGCGGAATAAGGGGTTTTCCAACGAATGGAATGAAATAGAATCCGAAAGTAAATGTGAGATTGGTAGAAGTCACTGGGAAATGGGAGTGGCGAAATCGGCAGTAAGAGGAAAAAAATATGCAGTGAACGAGTTGCAAGGGACACAAAGTTGAGATTTTTTTGTGTGGTGAGTAAACATGGTTTAGAACACAGTAAGTTGAGATTTTGGCAGTGTGAATGAAAATGGTTTAGGAGGACACTGATTTGAGATTTGGCGGTGTGAATGAAAATGGTTTAGTCAGACACAAGTTTAGAATTTGGTCGGTGCTAGTAAGAATGGTTTAGTCAGACACATAGTTTAGATTTTGGTCGGTGCTAGTAAGAATGGGTTAGTCGTTGAGAAAGTCAGTTCTTTTTTGAGTGGAACATAGTCAATGTTGGCTCCTTGAGACGTCTAGGAGTTGGGAAGAAATATGTGAAGGACAATCGAGTCTCTCACAAAGAAAAAGGTGAAATCAAATCTGCCGAAAAAAAGGCCAAGATTCCTGAAATCTTGGAAAGCACAGTGCAGGATAGGTGGAATCGGAACCCCGACCGACATGATAGTAGCCATTCCGAAACAGGAGAGGTGCATCAAGCGGGCTGAATAAAATGGAGCCGAAACCTACCTGGCAGCACCACTACCAGTGCCTAATTCTTCAAGAATAGTAAGACGTCGCCCCAGATAGTGAAGATAAGCTGTACCTGATAGGAAGGATGAAAGATGACGCCCGCCGAGTTCTACAAGTAAGTCGCTAGTTTGTAGTACATAGTACCTTCACATACACAAAGAACTGTAGAAACCCAGTAAATTGCTCAGCAGGACTTTGGAAATAACTAATTGTAAAGATAGTTTAGTGAAGAATCAGGAAGGAAGAACATTAAAAAGGGGAAAATTTATTAGATATAAGATATTTAGAATGTTGGATATATGATATGTAGAAAGGAATGGATGGAATTGATATTTCTTATTATTGGTATTTAAATGAAGCAGTAGAAAGTATATGTAGAAAGGAATGGATGGAATTGATATTTCAATGAAGCAGTAGAAAGCATATGTAGAAAGGAATGGATGGAACTGATATTTCTTGTTGAATTGATGCAGTATTAAGTATATGTAGAAAGGAATAGCATGGAATTGATGTTTCTTGTTGGAATAGCATGGAATTGATGTTTCCTGTTGCAGTATTAAACAAATGTAGGAGGGGATAGAATGGAATTGAGATTTTTTTACTAATGGTATTTAGAGGATGCAGGATAAAATATATTAACAAAGGAAGGGATTGATATTAGCTTGTTAATGATTTTTACTAATGTATGAATATGATATATATATACGCATGTAGGTGAGTCCAAATCATGTTGTCATATGTATGAATTCAATTATTATTTGGTTTTAATTATGCTCATGTAAATATGTCTAATAAACTGGTTTTTTTTTATACAATATTTGTGTGTGTCTTTTGTTGTTCTGAGTACAAACCTATCCAAAGGGAATTAAACACATTAAGGAAATTTTCCCCTTGAACTTAGAATTTTCTGTGAAGCAATAGTCAGATGCGCAAGTGGGGAGTTATTATAAAGGGGATATATGTATAAAATAATAGGGGAACAAATACAAAGATATATAAATAAATAATATATGCAATAAATAAAGTATTATATTCCCTCCCCCCACAAATACACGGAAATTTCGGAGTTTAGAGAATAAATATGCTGATCACACTGAAAAAGGGAAACGATACACCATGTTTTTTTTTTTTTTTTTTTTTTTTTTGTATTTCTGTATATTTGTGTTTCTGTGTATCATTTACTTTGCAAGTGATGTTCATTTCTTTTTTTTTTTTTTTTTTTTCGTTTTATAGACAAAAATTACGCAAAAAGCCAGGATGCCACATAAATGCGTTAACAGTGTTGGCAATTTTTGTTATGTGTGTAGTGATGTGACATTTTCCACTCAGAAATGCCAAATGACTCCACTTGTGAAGAATATTCAAAATCGTCAGATAGTTCGTTAAGTGAGAGTTCAAGAAAAAGTCATTTCTTGAAAAATGACTTTTTCTTGTCCTCCCTCTTTTTCTTTCTCTCTCATGTTCGGAAAGAAACAAGAATACAAAAATGGAATATTTTCTTAATAATTATAGAGCATCAAATAGAGAATGATAAACTACTTTTTCTTTATAGCAGAGACTATTTGCAAGTGCCCACAATAAACTTAATACACATAGCGAAAAGATGTAATTGACTAAAATGAGTACTGCCATCAGGAGTGAGGGGTCTGAACAGATAAATCAGCAACCCGCACTCCCAAATGAAATTATCACATATCTGATGAATTACTAATTTTCAAATTACTGCGCGATATGAGTAATTACTAATTTTTGTATTTTAATTTGCCCATCAAAATTTCTAGCAGCGCTCTTGACCTGAAAGTTTTGTTAAGTCAATGAGAGTCATAAATTTTATGAAAGTAATATTTGTAGCGCGCGCATCCGACGAGTATATCTCGTGGGCTAAGCAAATATATAAACGCAGAATTCCGAGTGTGTGAGTCCGCTTGATGGAGTGCGATTATAAGTTTGAGCGTTCATTTTTCAATCAAAATTCTGAATAGACTCGTTCAGGGCGCATCCGTGACTTTCACCGGCGCGTAAACAGAGATTATACCTCCCAAATTGTTACTTTAAGCCCATCAGATTTAAAAAAAAAAAAAAAAAAAAAATTTTATATATATATATATATATATACTGTACATATATATATATATAGTGGCATAGTGTTTGGTTAGGCGACACCTGTGGTTTCCGACATCTGAGCCATCATACTCTCCTGATGTAAACAGAACCTTTGTAAGTCAGAAAAGTGTAGTGTGTTGTATGTGAAAAGTGTTGTAATGTTCTGGCTGCTTGGCCGCAAGGCCCCAGGTGCGACTCCACGTTGCCTACCACCACCACCACCACCACCACCACCACCACCACCACCACCAGGAAATGAGCCAGGCTGTCCACAGGCTGCACTCCATCAGGGGTAGCCTGAGCTTCCTGGCAGAGAGAGAAAAAAAAAAAAAAAAAAGGTCAGATTGAGTGGGGAAGATAGTACGAGAAGAGGAATCAAAGTGGAAACAAGGAGGAGGATGAGGAAAAAGGCATCCTCCGGCACAGCAAAGAGGTGGGAGGGGAGAAGTGAGAATCATCCCTGCAGGAGCGGATTAAGGTCGGTTGAGGCGCCGGGCGCAGAAGAAAATATTGGGCTCATTAAAAAAAAGAGAGAGACAGGGAAAATAAAAATACATGTTAACCAATTTTTTAAATAAATAAAAAATATTATGTACTATTAATGTTTTATTTCCAATAAAATTTGAATATAATATGTAGATGTATAATATAATTAATAATAGCATAATAATAATCACAAAGTTTTGAACTAATATGTTCAACTAATTTGTTGGGGTTTTCCGTGGGCCCTTGAGAAGTCGGGGGCCGAGGGCGCGCCCGCCGTTAAATCATGCCTCTGCATCCCTGGCTGGAAACAGTTAACAAAACGACTTTTTCAATCCCAGAGGTACACTGATAGGTCTATAGCCTGATAATTTCACTGTATCTTGTTCATTAGTTTCTACTGATCATGACTGACAACTGTTGTCAATCAAATTGATATTATTGACAGCTACTGCAAATTAAACTACGTGAAAAACTTTCAAGTTTTTCCTTGAATTTATTTTAGGTAATCTCGCCTTATTTAATAATATTATGTTTTCTAAATGCTTGAATAAAAATTTCTTCTTATTCCATAGGTAATCTAGCCTATTTTAGGCAAGGTTACCTAAAATTAATTAAAGAAAGAAAAATTTCGAACTTTGTCACACACAGTTTGATTTGTGGCAGCTGTCAGCAATGATGTTCACAACAGTTGTCAGTCAGGATTAGTCGAAACCAATGAGACACGAAATCATGAGATTAACAAGCTATGGACTTATTATATCAAAAAGCGGGAAAGTTCACCGCACTGTTGCCAAAAAATATAGATATCTTGTAGGAGAGTACCTGTTTTCTTTTTTTTTTTTATCGCAGCCCACGTGTAATATACAAATTGAACCTATGGAAGGATATTCCCTTGACCTGGGTTCTAAATATAAATTTTTACGAAACGGAATGTTCGTTAATAAAATATCCTATTTTTAATGTTTGTGTGTAAATGACATACCCATGCATATGACGAACTGGTACGGCATTCCTGGACCAATGACATGTTTCACAAACCACATATTGATTATAAATTTGCTGGTGCATAGCAAGGAAGTAGTTAAAGCGGTGATGCCAACAATTTTGTCCTAGGCGTTTTATTGGGGGGTTATAAAGCCGTCTGTTGAGTCGGGAAGTTGCTAGGGCCCCGTCCTGCACTGTGATTGGTTGTTGAGGCTTGCTCTGTGATTGGCTGTTGAGTTCAGTGGAAAAAAAGTGATTTCAGTTATTATGTTTCTTCTTTTTATTATTTTTATTTATTTTTACCTGTATTTTGCAATGAATTGTGGGGCCTTGATTCCCAGAGCGTTGTTTATTTCTTCTTGTTCTATGTGCCTGAAACAAAAAGTTTTTTTTTTTTTTTCCAATGTTGGTGCTATTGAAAATATATACTGTGTTATTGTTAGTCAACTTTGCCAGCAAAAAGCTGAAAGTAAAGAATTTTATTTTATGTGTTTGATGGTTAAATATATATATACAGTATATATATATATTTTTTTCCCCATAACTTGGACCATAGATGGTGGCGCTATCTAATGGACCTTTCTGGAAGCTGAAAAAAATATTGTTTTCCTTCTTATTCTAGAATGTAAAGTTTTTTATTTCCTGTGTTGATACTATTTATGTCTCCCATGTTTAGACACACAATTTACCTTCGAAAATCTGAAAAGTAAAGATTTTTTTTATGCGTTCTATACTGTTTGATGTGAAAATTTATTTTACCAATGTTAGGCTATGAATGGTGGTGGCGCCATCATTATGCAACTTCAATTTTTTTCTCTATATTTGAAATATAATGATTTTTACATTCTAAAAGTAATTTCCCAAAGTTGTTTAAGATTTTAAGGCTATTAATTAATTGAAAAATTTTACAAAGTTATTTCTCTAGTAGCTAAGAAAAAGACAGACAATATTTACAAATAGATATTTTTTTATTGATAAGATTTACATAGCTAGCTACAAAACACAAAAGGTTAAACTATTAAGACAAAAGGATAAAAATTAACACAATCACTTACATAAGGTACAAAGCTTTCTAGCTGAACGGATAGGTCGTATATTTCAATGTGTAGGCACAACTTAGTTCATCGATCATCGAACTTACTGCAATGACTATGCCATATACGTTGAACTCTGTTTTTATCCCCTCTTTCTGGCATTCAGCAGAAAAAATTTGAACACTGGTATATGGCTCTGCAGTTCTGATATAATATGCATAAACGCCGTTAAAAGATACATCGAATAAGCTTGTAAACACATCTGATTTTAGACCATCTCTAACGCTGACAAGGTGCTCCAATATAACAGTTTTAAACGTTGAAGAAAAGTATCGATATCAGGGATTCTAGTAGACAAAGCTTCAAGTTCCAAAAGATGTAATGTTAAATGTACGTCAGGTTCCAGAGAGCAGTTGCCAGTACAAATCAGCAGCACCATGTTCTGTGCTGATTCTGAGTCTCTGCACCTGGATCACATTACGAGATTACGAGAAATCCTTGGCAAAAGATGCTAAGAAAACAGCACGGATTTCTTTACTTATATAAAGTCTAAAAGGAAGGGGATGAATCTGATTGTTGGTCCACATGACATCGATGATTCGACTGTTGATGATCCTGCTCAGATAGCAAACAAACTGAATGAGTATTTTGCATCTACATTCACACGTGAGGAATTATTAAGGTTTGAAAATGGCAGAAGGTTATCAAATTGTAGCAAGATACTTAATGATTTTATAATAACTGAGAGCAAAGTGGAGGAGAAATTGTTGAATTTAAACA
Source organism: Mastigoproctus giganteus (assembly GCF_048544385.1). Lineage (NCBI taxonomy): Eukaryota > Metazoa > Arthropoda > Arachnida > Uropygi > Thelyphonidae > Mastigoproctus > Mastigoproctus giganteus. The sequence goes on from NC_143579.1 coordinate 191,685,096, forward strand.
TAAGAAAAGCACCTGGGGTGGATGGGATCTATCCAGTTATATTAAAGGAGGCGGCAAAGCAACTAAGCAAACCCTTAGCCATAATTATGAGAGCATCCTTGGACTTAGGGGAGGTTCCCACGAACTGCAGATGTGCAAATGTATCCCCAATTCACAAAGGGGGATCGAAGGGTGACACGAGTAATTACAGACCAGTTAGTTTAACTTCTGTTCCGGGTAAAATAATGGAGTCACTGGTTAAAGTTGCATTGCAGGATCATCTAGACAAGACTGCAGCAATAATTCAGACACAGCATGGGTTTGTTAAGGGAAAGTCTTGTGTGACAAATTTGATAGGATATTATGATGTGGTTACAAAGGAACTGGATGCAAAAAATCATTTTGATATCATATATTTGGATTTCAGGAAAGCTTTTGATAATGTTGCACATGGAAGACTATTGTACAAATTGGAGCATAATGGCATTAAGGGTAAGTTGCTACAATGGATAAAAGGATGGTTGAGTGGGAGAAGACAGAGGGTGGTAATTAATGGGTGCTGCTCTTCGTGGACTAATGTTATTAGTGGAGTCCCACAGGGTTCGGTGTTAGGTCCACTGTTGTTTTGTATATTTATCAATGATATTGATGAAGGTATATCAGGCTTAATGTCGAAGTTTGCAGATGATACAAAGGTTGGCAGGGTTGTTAATGACAGTAATGGCAGTGTGCTACTGCAACAGGATCTAGATAATTTCGGCAGATGGGCTAAGAAGTGGCAACTGAAGTTTAACCTTGACAAATGCAAAGTACTGTATATGGGTAGAAGTAACCCCAGAGAAACGTACCAACTGTGTGGTACTACACTTAAGGTAGTAAAAAATGAAAAAGACCTGGGAGTAATTGTGCAGTCAGATATGAAGTTTTCTGAGCAATGCAGACAGGCGGCCAGGGCAGGTCATTGGATTTTGTCAATGATATATAGGAATTTTGCTAGCACGGAGAAGGAGGTGATTGTCCCTCTGTATAAGGCAATGGTGAGGCCACGCCTTGAGTACTGCTTACAGGTCTGGAGGCCTCATTTTAGGAAGGATGTAGATTTACTTGAGCGTGTACAGAGAAGGGCAACAAGATTGGTGAGGGGAACGAAGGGATCCTCTTACCAAGAGAGGCTTAAGTCCTGCAAATTGCAGTGGCTGGAGACTAGGCACCTGTGCGGTGATCTGATTGAGGTGTATAAGGCCTTGAATGGGTTGAGCACGCTGAATTCTGATGGGATCCTTCCACTTATTCAGATAACGAACCTAAGGGGGCATAATTTCAAATTAAGAAAACACAGATGCAGAATAGATGTGCAGAAATTTGCCTTTAGCCAGCGGGTGGTTAATTGCTGGAACAAACTTCCATCTGTCGTTGTGGAAGTTGATAGGTTGAATAAATTTAAGGAGGAACTGGACAGGCATTTGGAGGGAATTGTGTGATTTTTTTTTTTTTTTTTTTTTTTGGCTGATGCTGCATAAGCTCATACACTTGCTTTCTTGCTTCACATGCCTCTACTACGACTACTACTACATCTTTTGCTCTAGCTCTTAAGAAAAGCAGGATGTTAGGCAATTTCTCCTTGAATTCAGTCCATTGCCTTCTCGATAATTGTATATATGCATTAACTGTTTCGACCGTAACATACGTTTGTATTCGTAACAGGAAACTCGCACCGTAGTACTATTGCCCAAGCATCTATAGAAAATAACGTTCTGTTTTCTATTCATAATAACTACACTCAACACCAACCATGCAATTAAATAATATTTAATTTTAAAATATAAAATAAATAAAAACTGGTCTATTTACAATAATTATAATAAAAGCGCTAAAAATTAAAATGCTGTGAACTAAAATCCTTCAAATACTAAAATACCGGTAACCGTAGCTTTCGGAAGCGACTGCCTCCTTTCTCAACAGTGTATTACTATTGTACAGCACTCACACACGTGGTTCCACAGGAACATGATCGGTATTCCTCACCTGCGTACTGGAACCGATAATGGCTAGGGAGAGTGTTATACAGAACCGATTGTCCCGTCGGAGGACAACGGCCTCAAAAAGGGGATGCAAACGAACACCCCTATCTCTATTAATAATGTTATTAGATGAACTGATTCGCAAGCTCTCGAGCCACTTGCGTTCCCAGAACCCATGCTCATGGTCCACAATGACTGCTCCTTCTGGGGATATCTGGTGTTGCTTCTCCCAAAAATGCTCCGCCACAGCAGACTTCCCATAATTCGCGGTCTTTATAGCATTCATGTGCTCCCCCAGACTATTATTGAACCTCCGCCCTGTATCACCAACATAACAATCCCCACAATCCGGACACTTAATCTTATACAGGGTGATTCACTACTAGTGCGACAAACTTGCAGGAGATGTAGGGGGCACAAAAACGAATTGGAATAACATAGCACTGCAGGGTCCGAAATGCCTTCGTCATGCATTAGAAGACGTTGAACGGGAGGTCGCGTGAACAGCGATCCCGCTGGAAGTCAGCATTTGCGAACCGTTTCTGTTGAAGAAACCAAGTAGCAAAAGTCCTCTGGAGTGGATAATCCGCAAGCTCCAATGATTGGACGCGTTGCAAATGGTATGAACTCATTTGGTTTGTTGACAGTATCCTCCATACAGTGATTTGGGAAATACCCAAACGTTGGCCTATCGCTCGAGTACTCGTACACGGATTGCCTTCTGCCAAGACGTAGCACATTCTCCTCATTGTCTGGCGTCCTCGTCGTTCGCTCTCGATTCATGGTACCTCTCGTGAAACAACCAGTCTCACGTAACCTTCTATGCACAAGTTCGAAAATCGTATGATGAGGAGCACGCCTGTGCGGGAAACGTTCCTGGTACAAACGCAGAGCATCGCGCCCGTTACAGTACGCAGCTCCATACGCGAGGTGCATGTTGGCCAGTTCAACGTTTGAATTCTCGTCTATCGTACTGCCGCGGGAACCGGTTCGCAGATGCCGACTTCCAGCGGGATCACTGTTCACGCGACCTCCCGTTCAACGTCCTCTACTGCATGACGAAGGCATTTCGGACCCTGCAATACTATGTGATTCCGATTCGTCTTTGTGCCCCCTACACCTCCTGCAAGTTTGTCGCACTGGTAGTGAATCACTCTGTATACTATCCCACTACTAGCCTCTTTTGTTATGGGGTCTTTAACTTGGGACACCACCATGTGCATCCTCCGTCCTGGAAGCTACACACAGTGGGTCTGACACTCACGTAATGCTCGTGCAATACTTTCAGTACGGCTCGGATAGTAGGGAATGTATGCAGTGGAGGTTGGTGCGGACGGCTCACTAGCATTGGACACAACCCCTCTAATGTATTTGTCCAAGACCCTATGGGAGGGGTAGCCGCATTTTCTGAGGTCTGCTGTGACTCTACCAATTTCCTTTTCCCTAACCTCGGGGGTACTGCAGTGGGACCCAACCCTATCCAATAATGCCTTGGCCACACATTTATTGTGTTGATTAGTTTGTGCCGAGCTATAATAAGTGTACTGACTCCGGCACATAGGCATTCTATAAACTTCAGTTCTTAGCCTAAAACCTTCTCTAACCACCAATAGATCCAGGAACGGGAGGGTTCCAGCTACTTCCACCTCCGAGATAAATTGAATGAAAAAGGAGAAACTATTAAGCACTTCATCTTCCTCTTCTGTATAACGGTAAACGTGTCATCCACGTACTTTTTCCATTTGGCTGGGGAATTCCAACCAAGCAAAAATCCTATTTTCCAGTTCCTCCATGGCTAGCTTAGTTATAATGGCGCTAATGGGGGAAACCATGGCTGTGCCATGGACCCGCTTATACATAATATCTGTAAAAACCATAGTAGTACTAGAAATGCAAAACTCTACATCCTTACAAATGTCATCAATATTTAAAAGAGACCTTGTACTTAAAGTATCATCCTTCTCCAGAGCCATTCTTACACATTGGACACCATGCTTATGGGGATACATGTAAATAGGGAAACTACATCAAATGAGATTATGATCTCATTTGATGTAGTTTTCCTGTTTACATGTATCCCCATAAGCATGGTGTCCAATGTGTAAAAATGGCTCTGGAGAAGGATGATACTTTAAGTACAAGGTCTCTTTTAAATATTGATGACATTTGTAAGGGTGCATTTCTGGTACTACCATGGTGTTTCAAGATATTTTGTATAAGCAGGTCCATGGCACTGCCATATTTTCCCCCATTAGCGCCATTGTAGCTAATCTAGCCATGGAGGAACTGGAAAATAGGATTTTTGCTTGGTTGGAACTCCCTATTCGTAAATGGAAAAGGTACGTGGATGACACGTTTACCATTATACAGAAGGGGAAGGAAGATGAAGTGCTTAATAGTTTCTCCCTTTTCATTCAATTTACCTCGGAGGTGGAAGCAACTGGAACCCTCCCGTTCCTTGATGTATTGGTGGTTAGAGAAGGTTTTAGGCTAAGAACTGAAGTTTATAGAAAGCCTATGTGCCAGAGTCAGTACACTCATTATAGCTCGGCACAAACTAATCAACACAAGAATAGTGTGGCCAAGGCATTATTGGATAGGGTTGGGTCCCACTGCAGTACCCCGAAGGTTAGGGAAAAGGAAATTAGTAGTTACAGCAGACCTCAGAAAATGCGCTACCCCCAGTGGGTCTTGGACAAATACATTAGAGGGGTGATGTCCAATGCCAGTGAGCTGTCCGCACCAACCACCACTACATACAATCCCTACTGTCCGGGCATTACTGAACGTATTGCACGAGCATTGCGTGAGTGTCAGACCGCAGCTTCCAGGACGGAGGTTGCACACTGTGGTGTCCCAAGTTAAAGACCCCCATAACAAAAGAGGCGCTAGTAGTGGCTAATAACAGACACGGGAAAAATAAATTCACGCATAGGTACCAGTGAAGAAACTGTTATTCTTCCCCCTCCCTCATGCTCCTGTATAATGCCGAACATCTCCCGCATGATCTAAAACTATACCTTATCAACCGCCAAGAGACCGACCCTTCGCTACCCTCCACCACTGTGACGAACCTGGTGGAGGGTTCGTCACAGTGGTGAAGGGTAGCGAATATATTCATGAAATACCTTTATGCAAAATAAATACTGATGATCCAAAGTGTCTGCGTGGGTAGTGGTATCGTCACCGTCCAACACACACCGGGTGGAAAAGGCCCGGGTTCGAATCCCGTCGACGAAGCGAGGAACTTTAGTGGGCTTTTTTCACTCCGTGGCTGAGTTAGTCGGTCTCAGGAATAGATAGTAAGGTTTATTTCCCCAGAAACTGAGGTTTTTTTCATCCAGCAAACAGGCAAATCGACCAGAGAACACACAATTATAAACACAAATACGGGTTTATGTAATCAATTATCGGTAACCCTAATATAATAATTTGAAATATAATAGTGTGATGATCCAAAGTATCCTATCGATGATGCGAGGAACTTTAATGGGCTATTTTGAGTCCATGGCTGAGTTAATCGGTCTCAGGCGTAGTTAGCAAGGTTTTCCCCTTTCCCCCCAAAAAATCTGGGGGTTTTTTGTCCAGCAAAACAAGAAAATCGACCTGAGAACACATGCAATTTACAGACATAATACATAATGGGTATATGTAAGAAATTACTGAGTGACCCTAATATGGTAAGGTTTTTTTTTTTTTTTTTTTGATTTGATGATCCATACATAGGAGTATGTGGTCTGTGCGGTTTCCTCTATACGTGATCTCTTCATCAATAATGTAAAGCGTAAATCGGGGGTCTTCACACCTCATGACTTTCCTGCAACCCTCATGCTGCCTACGTTCCTTTACACTTAAGCGAACGCAGTGTAAATGGTTTTTCTCCTAGAAACTCGGTTTTTCATCCAGCAGACAGAAAATCGATCTCAGAACACATGCAATTTACAGTCAATATACACAGGGCAACATGTGCCTAGTCGCCAATGTTCCTAAAACCAAATAACAACAATAAACTATATTAATGCCATACTGTGCAAAAGTGAGCTGTAAAATGATATTACATATGGCAACACATGAAGCTAAAGGCAGAGGGGATTTAACGGCGGGTGCACCGGGCGCACACCCTGGACCCCAACTTCTGAAGGGCCCACGCAAAACCCCAACTTTATACGCAAAACCCCAACAAATTAGTTGAACTAATATGTTCAATTGTTAGTTCAAAACTTTGTGATCATCATTATGCTATTATTAATTAAATTATACATATATTATATTCAAATTTTATTGGAAATAAAACATTAATAGTACATAATATTTCTTATTTATTTAAAAAAATGGTTAACATGTATTTTTATTTTCCCTGTCTCTCTCTTTTTTTTAAGGGGCCCAATATTTTCTTCTGCGCCTGGGGCCTCAACCGACCTTAATCCGCTACTGGCTAAAGGCATTAATTAAAAGGATCAAATAAAATATTAAAATACTAAATAAGTACTAATTATTGCCTGTATACATTGATAGGTACTCAATGGGGACCAACATCTATCAATTAGGAAACAGGAGGTAAGGTATCTAGAGTAAAGGTCCCACCTAAGCTCAAGGGTCAGCCAGTTCAGCTTTGTGGCACAAGGCAAAAATCCAACCTCGGAAAAGAGTTCAATGTCAGCAGGGATTGTTTTCATATGACAGTGGTGTCCAGAGTTAACTATTTAGAATTTAGTTATAAAGTATATGAAATATGAATTTTGAGTTATGAAATACAAATTTTGCCCTTCTTCTTCTTCTTCTTCTTCTTTTGGAGCCCCTAGAGAGTGTCCAATAAAGAAGAGCAACTAGATTAGTTGACAATTCTAAGGGTACTCCCTATGAGGAATGCCTTAGATGCAGACTGCACAGCCCAGAGACCAGACACTTCAGGATTGACCTAAGTGAAGTGATGAGGAAGGTATATGCATTCTGGATGGGAAACTAGAACAAGGGGACAAAACTAAACTATTATACTAGGGCCACCAATAATTTCTTATATATTTATGTATTATGTCTGTAAATTGTGTTTGCTCTCTGGCCGATTTGCCTGTTTTGCCGGTAAAAAAAATCCCAGTTTCTGGAGGAAGGGGACCTTGCTATCTACACCTAAGAAGAACAAGGGAACAGATATATAAAAGATGGGAAGATATAGAAGATTAGATAATAAAATATTTTCATATTAATGTAATATGTTTTAAGAGCCAAAGTAACTAAGAGGTGGCAGTATACTTCATGTGTAGCATAGTTGTTGTAATCACTGTCCTCACCACACTGAGTGGAAAAGACCCGAGTTTGGGTCCTGTCAATGATGCAATGCACTTTGGGATCTGTTTCACAACATGGCAAAATTAGTCATTCTCAGGTGAGAGTAGCATGGTTTTTATCTAGCAAACATCAAATCAATACAGTACAAATGCAATTTACAAGACATATTGCATACGGCCCAATATGGCCTTTATTGTCGAGGCACTTAAAACCCTACAACCAACCAGCGTTAGCAGATTGAAACTGTAAATGGCATGTATTTTGTGGTCTTGTTTGCTGGACAAAAAACCCGACTTTCTGGGACAACACCATGTTATCCTCCCTAACACTGAATAACTCAGCCACATTGGGAAAATGGCCCATAAAAATTCCTTTCATCATTGACAGGATTTGAACTCAGGGTTTTCAGCCTGGGGTTGAGAGGACAGGGATTATCTCAACTGTACTACTGTGAGTGAGGGAAGCAGAATATTGTTGATAACCGGAATAAATTAACTCCTAAGGTAGTTATTATTATTATTATCTATATGATTCTTGTTTGTTTGTTATTTGGTTTTTAGGAGCATTAGCAACTAAGGCCATATTGCTCCGTGAATATGTGGTGGTCATTCCTGATCTTTCCGCATCCTCCGTATTTGGTGGTGACGGGCTCGAACCCCAGTCTAATCAAGAAGCGTGTGATATGCACTGCTGCTCCTTCCCACCTGCTCTATTTGGCCAGAATACTAATGCTTATACTATTCTCCTTAAGATCAAACTACACACCAAGCCGGTTCCACAATAAATTTAGTTTTTTTATTGAAATCTCATTTATAACAAATTTTCATTGTTAATCAATAGTATTCAATCAGATGTCATGCCCCAGACTAAAGGAGCAAAAGAACAGGCACAGAATGGCAGAAGTGCTGTGGCTCGGGGGAGAACTGAGGACAGGTGATTCTCCAACGCATCACAGCCTACAAAAATGGGTGACTTGTGAAATGTTTGTGGGCTTTCTGTAACAGGACATGCAGAGGCGGATTTAACGGCGAGCACACCGGGCATGCGCCCTGGGCCCTAACTTCTGAAGGGCCCCTCAAAACCCCAACTTTACACTTTTTTCCAGTGACACTAAGTTTGGTTTCATATGTGCAATTTTAATTACGTACAAGTTTATAATCGGCGGTAAAACCTGATAGTATGTTTATATATTTTCTTATTTTCATTATTTCATTACTACGCTGCATACTATACGCATACTACGCTGCATAGGCTCTGCGCAGCTGCTCTACCGCTCATCGGAGGAATAGAATCGTATTTTCTACTTTGTACTTACAAAGGTTCTCCTGCTGTGAAGATTTACCATATACGCAAATACGCCTATATCATATATTGTTGAAATTATATTAAGATAAAATTAATTCCTGTTGTTACATCAGCGCCTGGATTTTCGTAGTTTATGAATATTTTTTGAATTTTAATTAATCATTAATTTACTGCACTATAACGAAAAATCTCTTCTCTAGTATTCTAATCATTCAGACTATTAAATTTTATTTCATTGGTAGGCTGCCAATGGTAGCTAGAAAAATGAAACGACATGTATCAGGGGCCGAAAAAAGACAAATTAAAAAAAGACACGAATATAATATAATACACATATTATATTCAAATTTTATTGGAAATAAAACATTAATAGTACATAATATTTTTTATTTATTTTTTCCCTGTATCTCGCTTTTTTTTAAGGGGCCCAATATTTTCTTCTCCGCCCGGGGCCTTAACCTTCCTTAGGACATGATCTAACTGAGAGGATGTGTGTATGTGTGTGTGTGTGTGTGTGTGTGTGTGTGTGTGTGTGTGTGTGTGTGCTAGGTACAGAAAGTGTCAAGAAATTAGGCGCCAACTCTGTGTTTTGATTGGAGCCTATGAAAGTGTGAAGAGTTGGGTAGATGCCCCCAAAGGTATTATTATTATATTAAAGTAGGGAACCAATCAAGCTCTCAGCTGCTCACTCTTGTGCTTCAGGCAACACAGTGATAATCTCCAAGGCAGAATGCACTGGTTCCACAGGAGCTAGTGCCGCCTCAGTAGCCAGGTGGGCAGGAGCAGCAGTGCGTAGCACACGCTTCTTGATTAGACTGGGGTTTGAGCCCATGACTACCAAATACGGAGGATGCGGAAAGGTCAGGGAATGACCACCGCATATCCTCGGAGCAATATGGCCTTAGTTGCTAATGCTCCTAAAAACCAAATAAACAAACAAACAGGAGCTGGTTATTGTTGGTGACTCCATTGTCACGGAGATGAGTAATATATTGTGTAAAAAGGATAGGCGGAATAGAACCAGAGTTTGTCTACCAGTGGCAAAAGTTGATGACGTTGTAGAGTATATACCATCTTTTAAAGGCACAAAGGGTGATATTGTTGTACACATTGGCACTAATGACATTAAGAATAGATGTGCAGATTTATTAAATAAATGTAGGTCAATGTTGAAAACAAGGTCGCAAATTATGGTTAAATTTGAAGAAAGTGTCTGCAATTCTGCTCAGACACGATAGGAGGGAACCGACTGGGCTAGCCAGGTGGGTAAAGTACCTGCCTGGCAATCCAAAGGTCATGGGTTCGAATCCCGCCTCGGGCTTGGAACAAAGTACTGCAAAAACCTTGGGAGGTGCATTATGGCCACAGAAGCGGATGCACCAACAACTACCAAAAAAAAAAAAAAAAAAAAATGATAGGAGGGAGTATATGATGAGAGCCTTGTCAATCAAAATTCGGCCATGGAGAGACTGTGGAAGGCACATGGGGTGGAATTTTTTCAGCATGGTCTCTGCTTGTTAATAGGAGAGATTCGTTCTAAAGGGAGGAGATACACTGAAATAGAATTTGTGCAAGAGTGTTTGCTGATGCTAACACTCTTGCACAAAGAGTGTTAGCATCAGCAAAGGTGGGTCAGAAAACTGCTAGCTTGGGAGGATTCACAGGCTAAAAGATTAACAGTACCTGCAGGCAGAGGTGAAAATGATTCTTGCACTGCTTCTATTAGAATGAGCAGGGGCTTAGGGGGTGGGGTGCAGGGTTTCAGGGATGTGTGGGAGTCATCATGGAACGAATAAATACATGGGCTGTGTTAGGGTAACTAAGAGTAAGAACAGGTGCATTCATACATGTACACCAATGCTAGGAGTACAGTAAATAAATTTGATGAATTTGAAATGCTGGTATGACAACAAAGGCAGATATTGATGGGATATCAGAGACGTGGTGCCACACAGATATAAGCAGAGCAGAATTGGAATTTGGGGAGTACAATGTGTACAGAAAGGGAGGAAGGGTAACGCTGTTAGTTAAGAAAAATGAAATCTAAGGAAGTGCATCCAGTTGACATAGATGGACAGTGCAATGCTGAGTCAGTTTGGTTTGACATAAGAACTGGGAAAACAAAAATGAGAGCAGGAGTGTGTTATAGGTCTAATCACTCTAATGGGTATAATGAACAATTGTTCAGTGAAATAGAGAAAGCCAATAATTCAGAATGTCTAATCATGGGGGATTTTAACTTCCCAGATATTGACTGGGACTTGTGGTTTGGTCAGTTGCATACTAGCAAGACTTTTGTGGATTTATTGGATGACTGTTTTCTGCAGCAGCATGGAAGGCAACCAGAGAGAGTAATAGTCTTGATCTCGTTGTCAGCGAGTGCATTATTTGTGCATCATGTCTCCACCATCATGTTTCAGCAATCTTTTTAAGTGTTTTTACTTTGTTACCTCTTTTATTGCAGTTTTCCCAAACAGAAAATCTTTTATAGAATTTAAAAAAAGCATGCTGTTCTATTAATTAGCCCGAAATATGGTTTTATTTTTACACGTGATTGTGTACTATCACATACAACTACATTTAAAATAAGTGCATAACTTATTTTAAATGTAGTTGAACCTTAAATGAACCTTATTTTAAGGTTCTTCAAATAGAATTGATTCTATATGCATCTGTAAGTCCATGATGTTGTGTTATATTTGTTATAGCAGTTATTGCTTATTTTCTTATCAAAACTGGTCATTTTTACCTAGTTTCTTCCTGTTTTTTTTTCAAGTATTCTACTCTGATTCATGACAGGAATAATAAAATTAAAAATCTTTAAAATTTAAAAATAGGGATTATTCTACAGTTAATTTGGTGTGTCTGTGAACAAGCTGAGTTAGCTTCTGCACTGGTGGTACCTAAAATCCTTGAATGTTTGTTATATTATTTGTACATTTCAGTATGACAAATGTCCCTCATAATTTTTTTTCTAAGCTGCATAAATAAGGCTAAGTTTTTGTATATTTTATTGTTTTTATGTTTGAATAAATGTATAAAAAATTCTACTGCCTGTAAAATTATACCAAAATCTCTATGGAGTTAGTGTACATGCTCACCAGTAATGTTATGCATCTTACTCCCTTTTTGCTAAATACTGTGATTCCACATATATGGCAAATTCTGTCAGTACCAAGAACTTCTACATGAAACAGCATAAAGTATCTAATATCACAAAACAGCCTGAGTGAGTATCACTTGCATTGCTTACTAAGAGAACAATATAAGCTTCCTTTGGAAAGCCACTATGTAGATTGGCAACATGTGGTTATGCAGTTTTTATTAACTGAAATGATTTCAGTTTGTCAGTGAGCAGTTCAAGTTAAGTACTGTAACATAAGTGATACTTAAATTTCAACATTAAATTAAATTTATTTATAATGAAATTTTGTTTTACCTGTGGACATCATTGCTGTGATTTGTTTAAAAATATATGCCAGGTACTGCTATAGGAAAGAAGTTACTAACATCTAATGCTTTGTGTTAAAAATTCAAATGAGCTGTTGCTTACAATATCATCTGTTTGGGGGTAGTCCATTATTAAGCATTGCAACTTATGCTGTATGCTTCTGCACCCATCAGCGATACAAATCGCTGAGCAAATAAATATGAGCAGCCAGATTTGCTGAAAACAGCTTGTAATATTTTTAATGGATGGCAACAACAATATCAGACTTACCTTGTATTGCAATAATTTCAATATAAAATTATCATTCTTGTTGATTTTTATACCTCAAACATTTCTATAGTATTTTGGTAGTAACATATGATGTAAGGAAGTAAGTTTATAAGTTATACATCAGCATTAAAAAAAAAAAAAAAAAAAAAAAAAGATACACCCCTAACTCATCTGTCCATCTGTCCAATAATTTTTCTAATTCTTAAATTTATTCAAATTATCCACTTCCATTGCACCAGGTAGTTTGTTCCAATGATCATTTAGTCTCTGACTAAAATCAAATTTTTGTACATCTATTCTGCAGCCATCCTTTGTCAGTTTAAGTTTAAAAAAAATTATGGTATTGCTATACACATTTTCAAATGTGTTGTTTTGCTAAAACTTTGTATTTTATCACACCCAAGATAAGTACTGTAACATAAGTGATACTTAAATTTCAACACTGAATTAAATTTTGTTTTACCTGTGGACATCATTGCTGTGATTTGTTTAAAAATATATGCCAAGTACTGCTATAGGAAAGAAGTTACTTACATCTAATGCTTTGTGTTAAAAATTCAAAATATAAGTAGCAAACTTACAAAATACAACAAGTAAATAATTTTAAGCATTGGTTATCAGATCACTGATATGTGATTCAAATTTAGGCTATTTCAATGTCAGCAAAAAAAAAAAAAATTATATATATATATACAGGGTGATTCACTACCAGTGCGACAAACTTGCAGGAGGTGTAGGGGCACAAAGACAAATCGGAATCACATAGCATTGCAGGGTCCGAAATGCCTTCGTCATGCGGTAGAGGACGTTGAACGGGAGGTCGCATGAACAGCAATCCTGCTGAAGTCAGCAGTTGCGAACCGTTTCTGTTGAAGAAACCAAGTAGCAAAAGTCCTCCGGAGTGGATAATCCCCAGGCTCCAATGACTGGACGCATTGCAGGATGGTATGAATTCATTTGGTTTGTTGACAGTATCCTCCATACAGTAGATTGGGAAATACCCAATCGTTGGCCTATCGCTCGAGATTGCCTTCTGCAAGGCGTAGGACATTCTCCTCATTGTCTGGCGTCCTCGTCGTTCGCTCTCGATTCATGGTACCTCTCGTGAAACAACCAATCTCACGTAACCTTCTGTGCACACGTGCAAAAATCGTATGATGAGGAGCACGCCTGTGCGGGAAACGTTCCTGGCACAAGCGCAGAGCATCACACCCGTTACAGTCCGCAGCTCCATATGCGAGGTGCATGTTGGCCAGTTCAACGTTTGAATACTCATCCATCCTACTGCCTCGGGAACCGGTTCGCAAATGCTGACTTCCAGCGGGATCGCTGTTCACGCGACCTCCCGTTCAACGTCCTCTACCGCATGACGAAGGCATTTTGGACCCTGCAATGCCATGTGATTCCGATTCGTCTTTGTGCCCCCCACACCTCCTGCAAGTTTGTCGCACTGGTAGTGAATCACCCTGTATATACAGCGTGTTTCAAAAATGATGATCAATAATTTAAAGGTGAAAATTACAGGCTAAAATAAGCAAAAAAGTCCCAGTGAACATTGGGCCGCAAATGAACCGTTTTCGAGATAATGCATATTTTCTGTTAAGATCCGCCACTGACTGTGAGGGCACTAGTTTAGCAAAATGCTGTGAATTCTTTGCTAAGGGTAGTTTTATTAAACAAAAGATAATACATTTTTTAATTTTTGGTTTCAACACCACAGGATTTTACAGATGTTACATGTTACAGGATGTTCTTTCTAATACCGTCTCCTCAACATTATGTGTTATGCTTCTGGGCCTACCTGCTCGTACTCCATGTGCAAAGCACCCATGTTCTCTAAGGTGTTGATGTATCCTGATGAATTTGTGCTTGTTAGGCTGCCTTCGGTGGGGAAATGCTTCTTGGTACAAATGTGCAGCCTTGAGTGCACTGCCACTGGCTTTACCATACATGTTTGCATACTCTTTGTTGCTGTAACCTCTTTCCATGTTGACTATCCTTTGGGAAGTATTAGTATGCTGTTATGTCTCAGAGCATCGAGAGAGGGGAAAGGGAGAGAATGAGCATAACCTCACCTAAACAAACACGTCAGTGGTGGATCCCAACTCTGTACACAGTTGAACTTGTCCCAACTAGAAATGTGCAATATCTCGAAAACAGTTCACTTTCGGACCCATGTTTACTAGGCTTTTTTGCATATTGTAGTCTGTACAGTTCACATTTAAATTATTGACCATCACTTTTGAGGCACCCTGTATCCATGGCATCTTCTCTTTGGCCAGCCTTATATATAATAAGCAATACCATGTTTCTTGAACAAAATATGCAATTAAACAAATATTCAAATTCAAAATCATTAAAATTATTTATTTCTTAAGTTACAAACAGGCCCTAAAAATTAATTTTCTGTTTATACTCTGGGACAGCCACACAGAGGATTTTATAAGGTAAAAAATACACTACCATATTTTGTGGTTCACACGGATACAAACAAGTGACATGATAACTTTGTATTGGTACACTAACCATCACACCTCATCTAACCAATGAATGTTAAGTATCCATGGCATCTTCTCTTTGGCCAGCCTTATATATAATAAGCGATACCATGTTTCTTGAACAAAACATGCAATTAAACAAATATTCAAATTCAAAATCATTAAAATTATTTATTTCTTAAGTTACAAACAATTCCACATAAAAAATTATAAAAATTTCTTTAGTGTATTATATCCCATAACAGTACTACGATGAAGGATTACTTTCCTTTGTTCTTTATGCAATGTGACTATTCTCAAAGCTTAAGAGATTTCTGAATTTTATCTTAATTCCACTTTCAGGGTTATTGCTTTTGCTTGCTGCACATTCTGACCATTGTAATAATCAAGTGGCACCTGTTGAAAAGAAAGAAATTTTTAAAAAAGTTCTACTGCATAAGCATCTTTAAGTAACAAAATTTTTGTATATTACACTACTTCACCTGGAATATACTTGAGGTGATAGTCAGGCTCAGCTATTTAGTTTACAAGGCCCAATGCAAAATCACAAGTAGTGCCCACCAGACTACGGCATAGGTTATACCCACTAAGGGGATGACAGCAGTGCCTCTTCTGGTGAGTACCACAGTTTATGTCAAATCCAACTGACCCTGTTTCCCACACTAACTATCACCTGTAATAGAGGAATATGGCTCATATGTCTAAAAATGAGCAAAAAACATTGAATTTTTAGGAACAGACAAGAGTCATGGCAGAATAATGAATGAATAATTCCAAAAAGTTATTAATAACTAATAATAAACAAATCTTTCAAGTATAATATAATGTCTGAACAGCACAGGCTATCTTGATAAAAACAACTGAAATGAAAACATTTCACCTGGGGAATCCAAACTTATTCCTGTTAGAAATAAGTTTAGAATCTACTTACAGTCAAATCTTCGTATAACATGGTAGTTGTGTTCCTAGAAGCTCTCATGCAATATAAATAACAGGCCTTATGGGAAAAATAGGGTTAGGTGCTGACCACACAAGACTGAACACACATTTATTGCCAAAACATTACCAAACACAATTAATAATCGTAATAAAAGACGCCTATTTTATTATTGTTATTATATAATAAAGTATTGCTAATGCTTTTATCATATGCAAACTTGTTCCTGATCTCTTCATTGTTTGATTTTTCTATCCAAACAGATAACAGACGTCCCACCTCTTCCAATTCTTTGTCTTGATCTAATGGATTTTGTTACACTTTGAATTGTTTCTGCTATAAAAGCTGGTTTTATATTCTCTGCATGGGTTTGTTAAGGGGAAGTCTTTTCTGACCAAGTTGATTGGATACTATGATGTGGTCACAAAGGAACTGGATGCAAAAAATAATTTTGATATCATATACTTGGATTTCAGGAAAGCTTTTGATACTGTTATACATGGAAGACTGTGTAACATGGTAAGTTTCTGCTATGGATAAAGGGATGGTTAAGTGGGAGAAGACAGAGTGGTAATTAATGGACACTGCTCTTTGTGGACTTGTGTTATTAGTGGAGTCCCTCAGCAGTTCAGTGCTGGGCCCATTGTTGTTTCGTGTATTTATCAATGATATCGATGAAGGTATATCAGGCTTAATGTCCAAGTTTGCAGATGATACAAAGGTTGGCAGGGTTGTTAATGACAGTAAACACAGTATGCTACTGCAACAGGATCTAGAAAAGTTAGGCAGATGGTCTGAGAAGTGGCAACTAAAGTTTAACATCAACAAATGCAAAATACTGCATATGGGTTGCAGTAATCCAAGAGAAACTATGTATAAGTATAGTGCGAAAGCATCAATAATACATAGCCAAATCTGAATGTACAGAATATTAGCAAAGCGGCATCGTTTTAAGTTATATCTCATATTGTGAATACCTTCACAATGAGTTGCCATGATACTGCACTACTTCGAATAAGTAATGCTTCACCTGATTATTCTCAGATGGATACCACCCGGACAGCACCGTTTCAGGACTATTTTGTATTTGTGTGGGATAATAACTCGACTATCCGGTTGTCCTATTAGACTTAGAAAAGCAAAAAAGTAGAGGGAAAGTAATAGTAGGAGTGGAAGAGGAAAAGAAACGGTGTAGAAGAATGAAAGGGACAGTAACTCCTTCAATTCACACCACTCAAAAACTCAAACTCCTTGAATAGGCAACGCTTCCACAGTGGGGAAGACTGTTGTTACCTATTCTTGGAAACTCCGGACATCATCAGGCTCCCCCTGGTGCCGTTTCAGGGCTATTTGGCCCTTCTTCGGTGGGTGGGTAGGTACCCAAGTGATGCAATGATGGCAAAACAGTTATGAAGTATAACTCCACAATATGAGAGATGCCTGATGGTGTAGGATGTATTTTGAATAAAATACATCCTACACCATAGCTTGAGGCTTATGCCCTAAATGCTTTATAGCCCAAGAGAAACTTACCAACTGTGTGGAGAATGAAAAAGATCTGGGGGTAATTGTGCAGTCAGATATGAAGTTCTCTGAGCAGTGCAGATGGGCTGCCAGAGCAGGTCATGGAGTTTTGTCAATGATATATAGGAATTTTTCTAGTAGAGACAAGGAGGTGATTATCCCCTTGTATAAGGCAATGGTCAGGCCACGCCTTGAGTACTGCGTACAGGTCTCATATTAGGAAGGATGTAGAGTTGCTAGAACGAGTACAGAGAAGGGCAACAAGATTGGTGAGAGGAACAAAGGGGTGCTCTTACCAAGAGAGGCTCAAGTCCTGCAAGTAGCAGCATCTGGAGCCTAGGCACCTTGCAGGTGCCTAGTCTCCAGAGGATTTTTCTGATTGAGGTGTATAAGGCCTTGAATGGTTTAAGCAGGCTCAATATTGATGGGATACTTCAGCTTGCTCAGATTAAGAACCTGAGGGGGCATAGATTCAAATTGAGGAAAGACAGTTGTAGAATAGATGTGCGAAAGTTTGCCTTTAGCCAGTGGGTAGTTGATTGCTGGAACAGACTTCCATCTGTTGTTGTGGAAGTTGATGAATGGGAAGGGTAAAATGGGAAGGTTTTTTTTTTTTTTGTGGCTGATGCTATATAAGCTTGCTTTCTTGCATCATATGCCTCAACTAATGCTAATTGCTCTTAGCATTGTCTCATTTAGGCCTGTAGTACGCACAGTATCATGTGTTCTTTCAATCTGTTCAAAGTGCTTCACAATTTTGTATTTTTTGAAAATATTTTCTTTTTCTCTCTGAACCTGCAGCATCTTCACCAGAAAGCTTCCTTTTCACACTTTTTTTCAAGTATTTTACTCATTTTTAGGGAATAAAAAAAAAGAAAAAAAAAAAGGAGGCAACTTTGATATGCACAAACAAAGCAACAAGCATGTAGCAACTGAGTAAACAACGCAGTAAGTGTTTCGTTCAGCTGGGGTGAATCCGCTGTTGTTGTTATTTGGTTTTTAGGAGCATTAGCAACTAAGGCCATATTGCTCCGGGATATGCGGTGGTCATTCCCTGACCTTTCCACATCCTCCGTATTTGGTGGTGACGGGGTGAATCCGCACATTCGACTGCCACTTCTTGTAAACGCAAAGCTGAATTATGCACAAGTGAATTCGTGTTATTTGCAACATCGTAAGGCTGTTTATAAATCGTGTATGATCGAATTCATGCAGTGTAAACGTGTTATGCGAGGATTGACAGTATTTCTAATATTTCTAACAGAATCTAAAAATCGTACTTTTCAGAGACTAAGAAATAGTCTAAGCAAAGCCTACCTTAGTTTCAGAACACACTTGGAATCTTACGCGTTGTAACAGTGTCACCAAACATATCTTGATTTCCATCAGAGCCAACCTCATCCCAATGCAATTTCTTGGTCCTGCACCAAATGGAATGTATGTATATGGATGGCGTCCTGCTTTATTATCAGGGAAAAATCTGAAATTAAAAATAAAATTTTAAGCAAATCTCTATCTAAGTTCAAAATAAACTAAATATTGTAACTGGAATATAAAGCTACTTCTAGAAAATAAATTAATATGCCAATTTAAGTCAATAAAATAGCAAAAATTTAAGAACTGTTATGAATATAAAAACTGTTATCAACTTCATTCTTTCTTTTTGGTGATAGTCTGATCTACTGGTGAGTGCTTAAGCTTTTCTGTTCTTACTGTTACTGCATTAGGGCCTCCAAGATGTGTTTTGTTGCTTAGAATTTGGCTAGAATTTTAATTAATGTCTGTCTTCGCCTGTTGCAGTAATTTGTATTACGTTCGAAATGCAGCACTGTTCATGGCTGTTGTATCCAGGGGCCCTCTGAGGAGACTGGATGCAATGGTCATCTGTTGTTGTTTGTCTTATGTCTATTTTCTTTTGTGGGTGTTTTTTTGTGTATTTTAATGATTATTTCACATTTTTTTGCCTCGGAGTTTTCTCAAGTTGGCACTGATCTAAATTTATTATTTATTGTCTTATAATTTTGGCTATATTTGCCCTTTATTTAATATTTTTCTAAATTTTTTTGACACGTGCCCACCATGTTATTTATTTGTTTCTTTGCTCATTTTCTGCTCTTTTTTTTTTACATATTGCTTACACACACACACACACACACACACACACACACACACACACACACACACACACACACACACACACACACACACACACACACACACACACAACCAGGGACTCACATCTGGTGAGTATGGGCTTGGCACAACCTGGGTCCTGAGCTGGATATCATCAATCTTCTCTTTCTTGGTGATTCCCTTCTACTTCTGACTCTTGTTTTTTCTCTCTCTCAGGGTAATTCAGAAATTTTTTTGGCTGATGCAGCATAAGCCTTAAGCTTCCTTACACCATATGTAATGCTCCTAAAAACCAAAATAATAATAATAACGATGATGTTACCAACAGCAAATTCAAAATGGGAAGCATTCAAAGAATTTATCTTGGAAGCTACTAGGCTTTACATACCAACTAAGAAATATTGTTCAAGGTTTAGGCCTAAATGGATGTCAGATGAACTAATTAGACATATGGCAGAGAAGAAAAATGCATGGGATACATATAAATTAATGGGTGACATGGAAGCCTATGATAGATATAAGCTGGTCTGTAACCAAGTCACAAAGAAGATTAGGCAGGTTATGAGAAATCCTTGGCAAAGGATGCAAAGAAAAACAGAAAAGAGTTCTTTACCTATGTAAACACTAGAAGGATATGGATGAATCAGATTGGTCCACTTGATATTGATGGTACAACTGTTGATGATTCTGCTCAGGTGGCTAAGAAACTAAACGAGTATTTTGCATCTACATTCACACATGAAGAGTTATTCAGGAAGGGGAATGCCAGAGGTGAAGTAAACTCTGACAGTGAGCTATATGATTTTGTAATAACTGAGAGTAAAGTGGAGGAGAAATTGTTGAGGATAAACATAAAAAAGGCACCCTGGGTAGATGGGATCTATCTAGTTATATTAAAGGAGGCAGCAAAGGAGGTAAGCAAACTCTTAGCCATAATTATGAGAGCTTCTTTGGACTCAGGGGAGGTACCCATAGACTGGAGAGGTGCAAATGTGACCCCAATTCACAAAGGAGGATCAAAAGCTGAAACAAGTAATTATAGACCTGTGAGTTTAACTTCTCTTCCATGAAAATTAATGGAGGCACTGGTTAAAGAAACACTGCAGGATCATCTAGACATGACTTCAGTTATGGCTCGGACACAGCATGGTTTTGTTAAGGGAAAGTCTTGCCTTGGCAGACTTCATTGGTGTAATGTGGGGGAGCCCCATCATGCTGGAACCACATTGAGCGGCACAACAACTGAGGAACATACATGTGCTTCTTCAATAAGTTCGGGCAAGACTTGTTGTAGAAAGATCAAGTATGCCCTACTGTCCAGACGAGGGGGGGCAGAAGGTACGGTCCAATGAGGTGGTCTCCAACAATGCCGGCCCAAACATTGACAGAGAAACGGCGTTGAGTTGCATGTGTTCGTGTACTATGGGGGTTCTCCAAAGCCCACAAATGGATGTTATGTTGATTGAAGGTTCCCTCTCTTGTGAAACTTGCCTCATCCATGAACAATACGGATGCAGCAAATGCGCTGTCTACCGCACTCTGTTGAAGAAACCAAGTAGCAAAAGTCCTCTGGAGTGGATAATCCCCAAGCTCCAATGATTGGACGCGTTGCAGATGATATGAACTCATTTGGTTTGTTGACAGTATCCTCCATACAGTGGATTGGGAAATACCCAATCGTTGGCCTATCGCTCGAGTACTCGTACTCAGATTGCCTTCTGCAAGACGTAGGACATTCTCCTCATTGTCTGGCGTCCTCATCGTTTGCTCTCGATTCATGGTACCTCTCGTGAAACAACCAGTCTCACGTAACCTTCTGTGCACACATGAGAAAATCGTATGATGAGGTGCACGCCTGTGCGGGAAACATTCCTGGTACAAGCGCAGAGCGGTGTGCCCGTTACAGTCCGCAGCTCAATATGCGAGGTGAATGTCGGCCAGTTCAATGTTTGAATACTCATCCATCCTACTGCCTCAGGAACCGGTTCGCAAATGCTGACTTCCAGCGGGATCGCTGTTCACGCGACCTCTCGTTCAACGTCCTCTACCGCATGACGAAGGCATTTTGGACCCTGAAATGCTATGTGATTCCGATTCGTCTTTGTGCCTCCTACACCTTCTGCAAGTTTGTCGCACTGGTAGTGAATCACCCTGTATATTATTTTATGTGATGTGATGTGTTGTTTAATCTTATACAATATCCAACAACAAAAGATTACAAATGTAAGCTGTCACTTACATTCACACTTTATTTTTATTCTTCTTCATATAGTCTTCCAGTTTACACACACACACACACACACACACACACACACACACACACACACACACACACACACACACACACACACACACACACACACACACACACACACACACACACACACACAATTTAAGTATTATGATATTTTTCTCTAAGGCTAGTTTATAAGTAATTAAATTGATTGAACATGATTTAAGAACTAAGATCACTGCTGAAAATCAATTAAACCTCAAAACCATGATAAATATATATTTGGGTAAGTATATAAATTGGATGACTGCTTGAAATAGTTATATCTCAGTGACAGTATCCTAGTGAATCCACAGAGTACACAAGTAGCTTTTATTTTTCTTTTATCTTTTGAATCTATCCGAATATCTGCTTTGTCAATTTTAGTTTAGGTAAGGAAATTTGTGAAATGATTTACAATTATTTATTTTCATTCACAATTTACAAGCTGGGTTGGTGAAACAGGCAGGTTTTTTTATTTATTACATCACATTAGGTTAAGATATTCCCAAGCAGTTCTAAGAAGCAATGGCAATTAATAAAATCACACATCAGAGCAATTAACTGACTGGCAGATCATGCAAAGGGGTGGAAGTGAGCCACCTTCAGAAAAGCAGTTGGCTGAAAGAACCAGGGTACAATTAAGTTACATATAAGCAAATTGCTTAACAGGTTGAGTTTTCTAGTTACATTACAGAGAAAAGAAAATTAATGACTTCGTTTTTATTTGAATGTGCCATTTTCAAAAACTGGCATCTACCCATAATTAACTCACCTTTCTGGGTCAAACTTCTCTGGGTCAGGATAGTTGTTGGGATCATGGTGGATTGCATATATTGGAATAGTTATAACCATGCCTTTTGGTACTGTAATTCCTGTATCTCCAAGTTTGTAGTCTTGAACACACTTCCTCTCAGTTCTAAGAAAATGCAATATGAAAGCTTAAATTTGTGCAGTCAAAGATAATATAATATTCTTTTAGATAACATAGTATCTGCCTCAAATCACATTCATCAATACACTACCATCAATAGCATTGGAGTTGAATGAAGTTTACATATAAGAGAAGTCAATTATGGTTTACAGAACTGTAAATTTCCACTTAATGTTGACTTTTATTTTGCAATATAAGGGGTGGTTATAAAGGAGGTTTGTACAATAATGTAAGAGGTAAGCATAAGACAGTTAATATACACAAAATGTCTGCAGTGTGTGTGTGTGTGTGTGTTTTGTTCCAGAACTTATGACAAAGGATCTTTTTTCTTTAAATATCAATACAAAGTACCTGTTCAATTCATCTGCAATATTTATTATTATTATTAGCACCATATGGTGCAATAGCCTGAGGCTTATGCTGCACCAGCCAAAAAAAAAATTCCGAGTTACCCTGAGCGAGAGAGCAAAAGTTAGAAGTAGAAAGGAATCACCAAGAAAGAGAAGAATGTTGATATCCAGCTCAGAATCCTGGGTGTGCCAAGCCCACACTCACTAGATGTGAGCCCCCTGGGGTTAATATCAGCTGTGTTATTTAAAAGTTTCCCCCACTCATTACATTAAGGTCTGATCTGATGCATTCTTCTCTTCTCTGTATTCATACATGTAAAAAAAAAAAAAAAAAAAAAAAAAATCCTTGTCCTTACTCTTTGTTTTCTTAGCCAGTGATTTCTCTAATCTGCCTTTGCCAGCCTAACTTTTGTGTACTATTAAACATCAATTTGTAGCTATTAAATTTAGGCTTCAGCATTTTTAGTATTAGTACTAATAGTGGCAAATGATGCAAGCTTATACAGCATCAGCCAAAAAATAAATCCCTTTTCACTTATTCATCCCTTCCAACAGTTTGTCTAGTTCTACCTTGAATTTATTCAAACTATCCACATCCACAACAAGATGGAAGCTTGTTCCAGCAATCATCCACCCATTGGATGAAAGTAAATTTCTGTACATCTGATCTGCAACCATCAGTTCTCAATTTGAATTTATGCCTCCTCCTCATGTGTGTAATCTGAGAAAGAGAAGGGATTTCATCAGCATTGAACTTACTTAAGCCATTCAAGGCTTAAGTACCTCAATCAGATCTCCTTGCAGGTGCCTTGTTCCAGCTGTTGCAATTTGCAGAACCAAAGCCTTTCATGGTAGGAACACCCTTTTGTTCTCCTCACCAATCTTGCTGCTCTTCTCTGGAGGGCAATTGTTCTAGATGAATTTCTGGCCTGGGATCTGGGCCCAGTGGAAAGCCTAGGCTTTCCACTGGGCCCAGATCCCAGGTTTTGATTCTCTTTGTAAAATGATTTGATTCTCTTTGTAAAAGGAAACACAAGAGTGGTTGTAGAGTAAAAGATCAAATGCTGCCCTCATGCAACTGCAGGAGTGGGCACAAACACACATGCTCAGGATAGCACCTCAATCCATACTTTTGAATGGAAACCTAACGACATCCCCACCTCAAATTAATATTAATGAAAAAAATCATAAAAATAGTATCAGAACTAAAATACCCAGTGGTCATTTCTGATTCAAAATTAACTTTTATCCCCATTTGGCATACTTGGCAAAAAAAAAAAGTGAGAAATTACACAGGCTGACTGGGACTCAAAAAGGACCCTGGCAATCATATACCGAGCAGCGTTCTTGCCTGTCATCATCTATGGTGCCAATGTGTGGTTTACCCTCATGGCCATAGTCAGAAACAGGAACAAATTAGAGAATTCGGAGAAAAATACTTCTCATTATCACCAGAGCAAGTTGCACTGTGAGCACACTGGCACTGCAGGTGCTGGCTAGTGCTTTTCCACTTTACTTGGAAGTAGCCAAAAAAAGGCTTATATTACAGACTTAAAAAGGGCATACCCACAGAATTTCTGGGAATAGCCCTTGATACAGACAACACTATCAAGGCTGAAAGGAAAAGAATAGCCACAAAGCTCCATGAGCTACGGCAAACAAATTGGGAGCAGGAAACCAGAGGTCTGGTTACCAAAAGATTTCTCCCACAGGTGGCAAAGCCACCAAAGTGGTCCCCTGGACTCTTTACTACCTTTATATTGACAGGCTCCCTAAAGGTGAAATTAATCTCCTTAGGGTTGACTGATGACCCAAACTGTACCTATGGTGAGAGTGAAGCCTGGGCACACATTCTATATGAACGTATAATTTATGACATCTCCAGAACCCAGTAAATAGCACAGATTGGCCCCCTTCCCAGGGAAGAAGAACATCTATTCATAATGGAAGAAGAAAATTATAAAGCATTCACAACCTTCAAGCAGAAAGTATTCAAAATGTGTAGATCTATCCAAAGAAGGGCAATTCAGCCTCCTCCTCACCAGCAGTTAAACAGTAATCAATAGCCAAAAATGCCCATGTCTTTCACCACACACAGATGATGACTAAACTGTCAGGATAGCTATATTCAACTTTCTGACAGTATCCTGATAAGACTAAATCAGATTAACCAGGGTACCCCAAGGACTACCTTGCCATGTGTAGGGACCGTGGGCCCCACACCAAATAAGTAACCATGTAAGGTAGAGAGAAGTGCAGGCAGACAGGGAAGCAGCTGAGCTGAAAAATATTAGTAAGCTAGTAGCAAGGGAATACAATGTAGAATGAAAGAGTATGAAAGGGCTGGGCACCGAATGATAGTGTGAAAAAGGCATTATTGTAAAAGGGAATGAATGTTAATTTTAGTGAAAGAGAGTAACCCAGTATAAGAGCAAGAGAGAGTGAAAGAATGTTATGGTAAATGCAAATGGTAAAGGAGTGAATGTAACAGGAAGAATAAATACATATTTAAAACAACTTACAATAGTTTATATAAACTAACAAAAAAAAATCCTTATGATTTATGTGTTTCAAATAATTAAACAGTTCCTCGAAATTTTCTTCATTGCCAAGAATATGAAATAAGGTTAAGTGTTCCTGTAAGTTGGACAGGGAGATAAAGCTTGATTTTCTGACTACTGAAAGTTGGGGACATTCTATGAGGATGTGTTTTATTGTTAGCTGTGACTGACAAAAGAAACACTGAGGAGGATTCTCTCCCATAAGCAAATACAGGTGAGTTAGATGCGAATGGCCAATGCGGAACCATGCTAGAATCACTTCTTGTCACCTGCTTCTCCTGGAATTAGATGTCCACAGTTGTGGCTCTTTTTTATCTGCAGCAGTTTATTATTGGTTTGAGTTTTCCAAAGGAGAGACCATTGTTTCCTGCATGTTGTTTTAATGACAGATTTGTGATCTGTGTAGGGAACTTTTAGTTGTCTGGAAGGTCCAGAGTTGGGATGTTTTGCAGCAGCATCTGCACGTTCATTACCTGAGATGCCAACATGACCAGGGATCCAGCAGAAGGTAACCTTCTGATTGACTGTTTGATAGTGAAATAACTTAGATCAGATCTCTTTAAGAATGGGGTGAGAGGGAGAAAAAGTAGATTGAATGGCAGTGATTGCACTTAAGGAGTCTGTATATATCAAAGATTCCTTGATATGGTATTTTTATATTATCTAGAGCCAGTTTTATTGCAAATAATTCTGCAGTATAGATTGCATTCAATGGAAAGAGACACAGCTACTGAGAAGGTGGAAGAAACTGCTGCAGCACCTACAGCTGTATCTGTTTTGGAGCCATCCGTATAGATATATACTTTTCCTGAGTTTTCCAAAGAATGCGATTTATGGAGCTGTTGAAAATTTGTATTAGCCAGGGATGTCTTCCCCCATCTTAAAAAGAAATTGTCACAGAGAGGTATGAATTCAGTCCAGGGAGGTTCAGGAGTACCAAGGTTTTGGAAGACATTCTGAAAATTAATGTTCCAACTGATCATGAGCTCTTGCAGTCGAAGCCCTGCGGGGCGATTCTCATTAGGTTTATTTTGATATAGCATGGTGTATTTAGGGTCGAACAAGTGCTGCCAGCTAGGATGTGATGGAATACTCTTAATCTTTAGTGCATAGTTACATAATAAGGATTTTCTCCTTAGGTGCAGTGGAGGTTCATTTGCCTCAATATACAGGCTGTGGATCAGAGATGTTCTGAAGGCTCCCACAGCTATCCTAAGGGCACTATGCTGTATGGTGTTTAGACGTAATAGCGAACTGTTCCTAGTAGAGTCATAGACAGGTGATCCATAATCTAAGCATGATCTTATTAAAGCTCTGTAGAGATGAAGAAGAGAGCTTCTGTCAGCACCCCAGGACATAGTGGAAACGGCTCTTATGATGTTCAGTTTTTTTAAGACACATGGTTAAAAGGTAAGAATGGGAAGCAAAATTAAGTTTATTATCTAAATGTAGCCCCAACAGATGAAAATTGTTAGTGACAGGTATCAGGCTGTTTTTTAAAAATATTTCTGGATCCGGGTGGAGTTTTCGTTTTTTACAAAAGTGAATGCAGTTGATTTTTTTTCGGCTAAAGAATAACCATTCCGCAGTGCCCATGATTCTATTTTAGCTATGGAAATTTGAAGTTGTCTTTCAATGGTGTTCATAGTTTGGGATTGACAAGAGATAATGAGGTCATCGGCAAACATGTACGATTCTAGTGTATTTGGTACTTCCCGTGTCATATTTGTAATTCTTACTGAAAATAATGTTATTGGCAGTAAGAATGGAACCCTGTGGTACACCCTCCTCTTGTTCAAATGATTTGGATAAATTGTTCATATACCTTACCTGAAACGTTCTGTTGCATAGAAAATTTTGTATGAATTGAGGTAACTGACCTCTCAAGCTGAAAGAATGGAGATCTTTTAGTACACCATATCGTCAGGTGGTATCAAAGGCTTTCTCAATATTGAGATTAATCATGACTAGATATTCTCTCCTTATAAAGGCATTTCGGATGTTTGCCTCTGCTTTTATCATCACATCTAGCGTTGGCCGGTTCTTTCGAAATCCATACTGGCTGCTGTGTAGTAAGTTGTTTGCTTCCAGGAACCACGTTAGCTGCCTGTGAACCATTTTTTCCAGGACTTTTCCTAGACAACTAGTCAGTGAAATTGGCCTGTAGTTATGCGGAAAGGTACGATCCTTTCCTGGCTTCGGGAAGGCTAGAACAATTGAATGACGCCAGGAGAGTGGGTAGGTATTTTCTAAGAAAATACGGTTGTAATATTTTAACAATGTTCTTTTTGCTCTGTTGTCAAGTTGCTTTAACATTATATAATAGACCCCATCTGGCCCAGCAGCACTACTGGGTGTTTTATTGAGTGCCCCTAGAAATTCTGCTAATGTGAATGGATGGTTGTATGGATGTGAAACTGCCGTAGAAAAATTAATTTTATGCTTTTCTGCAGATTCTTTAATTCTTTGAAAGGTTGGGTTAAAGGTGGATATTGCTGATATGCTGGCAAATGATTCCGCTAAGGCATTTGCTATTTCTCCTGGTGATGACAACTCCTTCCCTTCCCAATTTAGTATTGTAGTTGGGGACTGAACATATTTGCCATTGAGCGTTTGAATTTTCCTCCAAATGATTCTACTATCTGTGTCCTTATTTATACTTGAGGAAAAGCTAATCCAGGCTTCTTTCTTTGCATTTCTTCTTATTTTACGGAACTTGGCTTTCAGTCTTTTGAAGTTAATTAGGTTACTAGTTGTGGGGAATTTACGAAATAAATTCCAAGACCTGTTTTTTTCCCGTTTCGCATGCGTACAATCTTGGTTCCACCAGTAGTTACTGTGTTTCCGTTTCCCTGGTAAAGATTTTGGTATTGCAATGGTGGCAGCTAGTAATATTTGAGTAGTAATGTGTTCTGTGACATTTTCTATGGTCTGAGATTGTATAATTTTATCATCTAACTGAACATGAGAGGCATATTCACTCCAGTGTGCCCTACGGAATTTCCAAATAGAGTGACGTGGGGAAGGGGAGTTTGCTCGTGTTTGGGGTTTGCAGAGAATTGGCAGGTGATCACTGTTCAGTGGATTGTCAAGAACAGACCACTCCATAATAGTAAATATGGAGGGAACAGATCGAGAGATCTATTGAACTCATGGATCCAGTCGAAAAATGAATGTAGGTTGGCTCGCCAGTATTTAAAATGGTGAGTTGATAAGCATCAAGAAAGAATTCTATTAGCTTACCTCTCTTGTCAATTGTTGGAGATCCCCACAGCGAATGATGTGCATTGAAGTCTCCGAGCAAGCAGAACGGAGATGGTAACTGGTCTATTAGATTTTCTAGGTCATCTGAAGTGAATAAGAAATTAGGAGGGATATATATTGACGCTATTGAGAGTGATGCCAATTACGATACGCACTGCCAATGCTTCAAAAGGGGTCTGAAGAGCAATATGTTTCGATGGAACGTTGTTTCTAACAAGAATTGCCACTCCTCCACGGGCTGTGTCTATTCTCCCATCTCGCCTGAAGATGGTGTAATTTTTAATGGTGGGACACACTCGTGCATCTAAGTAGGTTTCCTGTAGGGATATGCCTGCTAGATCATACCGGTCGATGAGATCATATAAATCGTCTTTTGTATTGCGAAAGCCTCTACAATTCCATTGGAGGAATCTTTCCATTAAGTGGTTTTGTTGTTTATTTTTGTTTCTTCTCTGCTTTTTAGTTGAAAGTTGCTTGCCTCAATCCGATTTCGCTTTCTCTTTCTTTGGAAAGCAGGGACGTGTGACGTCCATCTCATCAGTCGCATGAAGTTTTAATATACCATCATCTGTTTCACTGCATTGGTCAACATCCATGCCCATTGAAACTGGTGGGTTCAGTACTTTAGTTTCTGCCACTTTTGGTTTTGCTGTTTGAGGCACTTCGGTTGGAATGGCAATTTGGGTGTTACTGGCTTGTTCAGCTTTTTGTTGTGAAGGACACTGTTTGGAAGCAGAGAGCAAGGAATATGCCAATCAGCGATGGATAGATTTGGAGGAACTGTAACATCTGTTTGAATACCTACTGACTGAAATTGTTTAGCAGCAGTGGCATATGTATGCTTTGGTTCTGTTAAGAATATTTGTCTTCTTGCCTCTGAGTATGTGACTTTATTCTCGACTTTATATTTTTGGATTTTTTTCCCTTGTTTCCTTAATTCGCATATTTTGGAAAAAGCTGGGTGATTACCTTTACAGTTTGGGCAATGAGAAGTAGCAGTGCATTCAGATTGATTATGATCCTTTCATCCACAATTTGAACATACTGCCTCACCTCTACATGCAGTTTGGGAGTGTCCATATTTTTGACACTTATAGCATCTGATTTGATTCGGGATATAAGGACGCACACGGCAATGAAGATAGCCAGCTTTCACAGATGTTGGTAGGATAGGAGAGCTAAAAGTGAGGATTATACTCCTTGTGGGAACAAGAATACCATCTTTCCGAGTCAGGATTCTCCTTGCTTGGATTACTTTTTGTTCTCGAAGTTCTTGGACTATTTCCTCTTCTGATACATTTAATAAGTCCCATTCTGCAATTACCCCTTTCGAGGAGTTTAGTGTGGCATGGGCAGTGACTTTTATTGGTTGTCCACCAAAGGTAGTCAGCTTTAATAAATTTGCAGAATGTTAAGATTTACTGGTCTCTACAAGAATATCCCCGGACTGAAGTCGCCTTACCATTTTCGGTGAACCTGCAGCAGACTCGATATATTTTTGTATAAGGAATGGCGATAACTTACTCAGAGGCTGCTCTGAGAAAGAGTTTAGAATGAGGAATGATGGTATCTCCTCTTGAGGGGTTGTTCTCAGCCTCTTGGGTTGAGAGAAGTCATTATCAGTGTCATTTATATTGTCTCGTCTTGAGCTCAATGGCTCTAAAGGTGGATACATATTTTTATCCATCTTTGCTCCTTTCAGTCCTGAGAGAGTGGATTTCTTCTCCCAGGTTACTGGACCCACCACGGGGAGGTAGGAGCAGTGCCGCAAGAGTGACCAAGCGGTATAAAAGTTAGTATGTTAATTTAAGGAAAAAAGAAGAAAGGTGTTTTTCCTTTCTTAAACTTGCTTACGATTTGTAAGACTAAGTTGTCTAATAATAGAAAAGTAAGAAAACTTTTATAACTGAAACAAAACTATATCTTTGAGAAAATGCTCTAGAAATCACTCAGGAAATTGCTTGATCACTATAATGCTTGGCACCTGGGGCCATGAGGGTAGTAGTAGTAGTAGTATTGGTAGTAACAGAGGCATTTCATGCAAGAAAGCAAGCATATGAGCTTATGTAGCATCAACAAAAAAAAAAATTTCACACATCCATTCTCTCTAAAAGTTTGTCCAGTTCCTGCTTGAATTTATTTAAGCTGTCAACGTTCATAATGACAGATGGAAGTTTATTCCAGCAATCAACTACCTGCTGGCTAAGGGTAAATTTCCACACATCTATTCTACAACTGTCTTTCCTCAATTTGAATTTATGCCCCCTCAGGTTTGTAATTTGAGCAAGTGGAAGATTCCCATCAGAATTCATTCAACCCCTTCAAGGCCTTATACACGTCAATCAGATCACCTTGCAGGTGCCTAGTCTCCGGCTGCTGCAATTTGCAGAACTTAAGCCTTTCTACCAAAAAAAGGACCCTTTTGTTTTCTTCACCAATCTTGTTGCCCTTCTGTACATGCTCAAGCAACTCTACATCCTTCCTAAAATGAGGCCTCCAGACCTGTAAGCAGTACTCAAGGCGTGGCCTGACCATTGCCTTATACAGAGGGACAATCACCTCCTTTTCTCTGCTAGCAAAATTCCTGTATATCATTGACAAAACCCCATGACCTGCCCTGGCAGCCTGTCTGCACTGCTCAGAAAACTTCATATCTGACTGCAAAATCATTCCCGGGTCTTTTTTCCATTTTCTACCTCCCTAAGTGTAGTACCACACAGTCAGTATGTTTCTCTGGAGTTACTTCTACCCATATGCAGTACTTTGCATTTGTCAATGTTAAACTTCAGATGCCACTTCTCAGCCCATCTGCCCAAATTTTATAGATCCTGTTGCAGCAGTACATTACTATTACTGTCATTAACAACCCTGCTAACCTTTGTATCAACTGCAAACTTGGACATTAAGCCTGATATACTTTGGTAAATATCACTGATAAATATACAAAACAACAGTGGGCCCAACACCGAACCCTGGGGGACTACACTAATAGCATTTGTCCATGAAGAGCAGCATCCACTGATTACCACTCTCTGTCTTTTCCCACTCAACCACCCTTTTATCCATTGTAGCAACTTACCCTTAATACCATACTGCTCCAATTTGTACAGTAATCTTCCATGTGAAACAGTGTCAAATTCTTTCCAGAAATCCAAGTAAATGATATCAAAATTATTTTTTGTATCCAGTTCCTTTGCAAACACATCATA
The DNA here is from genome assembly GCF_048544385.1 of Mastigoproctus giganteus. NCBI lineage: Eukaryota > Metazoa > Arthropoda > Arachnida > Uropygi > Thelyphonidae > Mastigoproctus > Mastigoproctus giganteus. Next base: position 191,717,090 of record NC_143579.1, read on the forward strand.
GTATCCACTCAAATTTGTCAGACAAGACTTTCCCTTAACAAATCCATGCAGTGTCCGAATTATTGCTGCAGTCTTGTTTTGATGATCCTGCAATGCATCTTTAACCAGTGACTCCATTATTTTACCCAGAACAGAAGTTAAACTAACTAGTCAGTAATTACTCATGTCACCCTTAGATTCTCCTTTGTGATTTTGAGATACATTTGGTAAATATACTTGCCTGTAAGTGGGGACTTCCCCTGAGCCCAACGATGCTCTCATAATTATGGCTAAGGGTTTGCTTAGTTGCTTTGCCACCTCCTTTAATATAACTGGATATATCCCATCCACCCCCACATGCCTTTCTTATGTTTAACTTCAACAATTTTTCCTTCACTTTGTTCTCAGTTATTAAAAAAAACTTTAAACACCCTGTTACAGTTTGATAAACTTCTGGAATTTTCCTCCCTTAATAACACCTCATGTGAATGTAGATTCAAAATACTCATTCAGGTTATCAGCTATCTGAGTAGGATCATCAACAGTTGAACCATCAAAATCAAGTTGACCAATCTGATTCATCACCTTCTTTCTAGAGTTTATATAAGTAAAGATGTAAAGATTTCCTTACTGTTTTTCTTAGCATCCTTTGCCAAAGATTTCTCATAATCTGCCTTAGCTTGCCTAATCTCCTTTGTGACTTGATTACAGACTAGCTTATATCTGCCATAGGCTTCTGTGTTGCCTGATAATTTATATGCATCTCATGCATTTTTCTTCTCTGCCACGAGTCTCATTAGTTCATCTGACATCCATTAGTTCATCTGACAAGGTTTAGGCCATTTAGGCCTAAACCTTGAAAAATATTTCTTAATCGGTATGAAAAGCCTATTAGCTTCAATGATTAGTTCCTTGAATGCTTCCCACTTAGAATTTGCTGATGGTAACGTCATCAGTTGGTCCCACTGTACACAATTTAAAAAACTGTTTGAGACCACTGTAGAGTAAATGTGTGAGAGAAAGAACACAAACCATCAAATATTACAGTTAAGTACACACTAACCCTAGTTTTAAAAAACTTCTAACAACCTTATTTCTTACTTATCTGACCCTAATTATTATGTACTAGCATATTAATTTACATTACATACCATTGCATTCCCAACCCTGGTGTGTGAGAAAGAGGATGAATGAGTTAAAAAAAAAAAAAAAAAAAAAAAAAAATATATATATATATATAATATTCTAATATTATATATATATAATATATATAATATTAGAATAAGCAAATAAATCCAACAACAATACCATCAGGGACCTAAGGCAACGCAAAAAAAAAAAAAAAAAAAATTATTATCGCTTTTTACCGACAATCTAGATGACGTCAACTGGGACCAACCACCCAGAATGAAGGCAAAAAACGACAAGGTTCTCTGTTTCTGTGATGATCAATATATGCTAAGTAATTTAAATCTAAACCAAATATAAACCAGTATAGGCCGAAAATAAATCGAATATAAATAAATCGAAAGATGATAATAAAATTTAGAAATATTAGAATCAAAGGTAAGAAATATAAGTAAAATATAAATGTAAATGTAAGCATATATTAATCATCGTTGACCCGACAGAGAACGTAATTTAGTGATTAAAATAAGATTAAATATATAATACATACTACATATTGACTGTATCTAGGACATAATGTAATAGTCGTCAAAATAATATGTGGTGCCCCCTATGTGATGGATACGGTAAAAATAAATAATTAAATTAAATTAACGCATAGAGAAACATGCAGACAGTAAGAAGAAAAACTAAAGGAGTAGGAATAATAGAACCTGAACTCCACAAAGGCGAAAAATAGTGGTATAGATAAGAAATAGTTTCTCCTACGTCCTCGGATTGCCCTAATAATTTTGGAGAAATAAAAATAAAGAGTGTAGGACAGTTTAAAGACATTACAAGATATAAGTTGTGGCTCGGGTATGCCCGGGATCGCAAACCCGTTCCTATAGTAGGACCCTGAGCTGAATTTGCATGTTATCTCAGCGTGAACTTAAGTAAATTTAAATGAATTTAACTATATATTAACTATATATAAAAAAAAAAAAAAAAAAAAAATTATACACTGTAATTTGCAAGCCGGTGGTACAAGTTTTCTATGCCGTAAGACACCAAGAATGCAAAGTGTATCCTATTTACATATATACATGGCACTAAATATAACGATTATATTGAAAATTATATTAAATCAATAATTATAATTATATATATATATAGATATATATAACTAATTAGAAAATATAAGAAAAAAGGTTTAAAAAAGTTATAAAATATAAGAAAAAGGTTTAAAAAAATTATAAAATACAAGAAAAAAGGTAAAATAAATTATCATAAAATTTAAGAAAAAAGCACAAAATAGAATGCACAAAGTAGAGTTTTAAAGTAGATTATAATAGAAACAAATGTCTCTCCCCCCAGATAAGATGGTGGGCGGATGGCCAGTGGCCCTTGCCCATCTTATCGGATGGCCAGTGGCCCTTGCCCATCCCAGCAGACATCACGTCGTGGCTATTTAGCAGGTGTGCCCCCCCACTGGCCAGTGTGCAATAGAGCACAAACGCAAATAATGCTCCTGCATAGGGATTCTTACCCTATGTCCTTTCATTCCTGTCACCTGGGTTGGTTGATCTCTCACTCCCCCATCCCCTTCCCCCAACCTGGGCAGTGTCCTCCCCTCCGTTTGTCTGGTGGGTAACCCTAACTCTATCTGTCAACTTCCACCCCAGGGCAGGATGGGCATCCACCCCCTCGGTCTTCTTCTGTCCTCCCTTTCAAACAGGTGGGTGCATTCACTACTACCCTCCTCTTTCTCTCTACAACTTTAACTCACCTCACTTCAAACTTCCACTTTCTTTACTGGGCTTTCCCTGTCTTGGCCACAGACAGGGAGAGCCCAGTTTGCCATGGTTTGCCCAGCCAGTGCTTTACACTTCCTACTGACAAGCTTGCCTCCTCGTGGTGCTGGATGGTAAACTAGAAGTTTTTATGTGAAAACACAGGCCTTTAGGCTAACAGGCCAGATGAACAACCCCACACTAACACTACACAAACATTCACTAACCTACATAAATCTGGCCTTTAAAGTTTTGTGTTCATCACATTTCTTGACGTGGAGTTGGGAGAACTCCAGAGCCACATTACAATTAACACTATACACTATGCTCTTCTCTGCATCTGTTTCAACAGATCCATGGCCTTCCAAACATGAGGTTTGCAGATCTGTATGCAGTACTACGATGTAGTTTAGTTAAATATTTCCTCATGAGAAAGACTCATCCCTAATGAAGACCAGCAGACTAATGATTGGCTTTAGTGCAACATAGCTATGAACTGACATTTCCTTCAAACTGGGGTATTATATTGATGCCATATTTGCTGTTTCAATGAAGTATGAACTAATGAACTGATATACCCTCCAAATTGGGGGTATTATATTATCCTATGTATCATGTTGGCATGTTGGCAGACAATTCCTGGCCATCTCCATGTACCAGGAATGATAACCAACTAGTGGTAGTATATGTTATGCTAGAAATTACTTGTACAGTATTGCGATAGATAATGGGGTTGCCAGGAAATTTTTCTGGGACTGCCTCTTTTAATAAATAGAAAATAAAAATAAACCACTGCCCTATACAAAGGGATAATCACCTCCCTATTCACACTGGCAAAATACCTGCATATCATTGAAAAATTTCCAAGAGCTGTCTTGGCAGCCTGTCTACGCTGCTCAGGAAATCTCAAACCAGACTGAAGAACTACCCCCCCCCTCCTTTTTATTTTCCATCACCCTGAGTACCACACAGTTGATACATCACTCTGGGATTACTGCTACCCATATGCAATACCTTGCATTTGTCAATGTTAAAACTTCAATTGCCATTTTTCAGCCCATCTGCCTAATTTTTCTAGACCTTGTTGCAGCAGCAGCATATGTTCATTACTGCCAATAACCACCCCGCCAACCTTCATATTATCTGCAAACTTAGACATTAAGCCTGATATACCCTCATCAATATCATTAATAAATACAGAAAACAACAACTGGCCCAGCTCCAAATGCTGTGAACTCCACTAATAACATTAGCCCAAGAAGAGCAGTGTTCATTGTCTTCTCCCACTCAACCATCCCTTTGTCTATAGCAGTAACTCTCTTTTAATGCCACACTGCTCAAATTTGTACAGCAGTCTTTTATATGCAACAGTATTAAAAACTTTCCTGAAAACCAGATATATGATATCAGAATTATTTTTTGCATCCAGTTCCTTTGTCACTGCATCACTGTATCTAATTAAACTGGTCAGACATAATCTCTCCTTAATAAACCCATGCTGTGACTAAAATATAATTGCACTCCTGTCTAGATGGTCCTGCATTACTTCTTTAACCAGCGGCCCCATTATTTTCCCCTGGAACAGAAGTTAAGCTAACAATCTGTAATTACTCATGGTGCTCTTTTTAATACTCCTTTGTGACTTAAGGATATATTTGCACATCTCAAGTCCACAGGAATCTCTCCTAAATCCAAATATGCTCTCATAATGATGGCTAAGGGTTTGCTTACCTCCTTTGCTGCCTCCCTTGATATAAGTGCATATTCCATTCCCCCAGGTGCCTTTTTTATGTTTAACTTCAATTTCTTTTCCACTTTCCTTTCAGTTATCACAAAATCATTTAGCTCCCTATTAGAGTTTGATAAATTTCTGGAATTTCCCTCCCTAAAGAATTCCTCATGTGTGAATATTGATCCAAAATACCTATCTAGGTGGTCAGACCTGCACAAGAACATCAACAATTAAACCATTGACATCAAGTGGACCAATGTGATTCAGCCCCTTCCGTTTGCTGTTAATGTTGTTGAGAGATTCCTGTAAATGGAAAACCTTGCATATGTTTTCTAAATGTTACATCATATTTCTTTGGAGTCTTACTGAACAACACTGTTAATTAGCCATACACGCACACACACAAAAATACTAAATGTTATATGTAACAGAGAAACAAGATAAACTATTTTGCGCAATCCACATATTTTATGCATCACAGCGGCACACCTGCTGGCCAAATATTAAATCGCAGATATAAGTAGAAATTTGCATAATTTTTTAAAGGATCTGAATTTAATGGCATAGCTGTGGTTTTACTTTTTTTGAAAAAGATGGAAGAAAAACTTGTTAGAATGGTGAGGCACAGAAGGAGATCAAAAATGAATCAAAAAGGCAAATCTCCATCTTAAATCTAAAGAGTTGGCAAGTATAATTTAGGATGTTAGTAGTGTAGCGATCCTGATTTGAAACTTAGCATACTATGTGACAAGCCTGAGCCTTTGAAAACATAAGTGGATGTCTTAGAAGGTGATAAACCTGGATTCTCTAGCTATTCAAGTGTCCAACATCATGCTAAATGATGCCTTCCTGAAATAGTTGGGCCTGATGAGGGGGATGACCAGGCACATACTGCTTTGGTTCCAAGTGGAGTAATCTTAGTGGGAGACTAGATTGTCAAGGAAACTGGGAATATTCCCAGTAATAATAACAGATGGAAGTGAACCAGAGTAAAAAAAAAAAAAAAAACTGATGACCTTATTAACCATTATTAGGGGAATTAAGAGGAGTGTGGTGGATGTCCATGGAGGAACTAATGACACAAAGCAAAAAAAAAAAAAAAAAAAAAAAGAACTGAAATCTTGGTTGCAAAACACATCATGCTAGAAAGCTGTAAGATAAGTAAAATTATTAATGATGCAATTTTGCCCAGCCATAATAGGAGAAGTTGTACAATGAGGAAACAAAAAGGAAAGAAATGACACCACTGTCTTTTAAACTTTTCTTGTTTTTGATTTCAAAACTGAATGATATTCTTAATCAATTATTAATCATTTAATTATGTCCATCATTATGTTGGGCTGTGCATGATGTGATGTGTGGTTTACATGATGCAACTCCTACATTATCACCCTTGTATTAATATTAGTTCCTATGGCATCTCTGAACATTCATCTTCCCTAAATCCCTGTGGTGGTGGGGGGGGGGTTCCTAGATAGTTTTGGCAATGTAGCACAATGTATTCCAGAACAGGTACTGAAAAAATAATAAAATATAAAATCAGACGTCTATATCAGAACCTGATTATATGCCATCAACTCAGATGATAAGAGCCTCAGATGATATGTACTACATTTAAGTTGTCATAATCTTCTTTCCTGAAATTAAAACCCATTTTTTGTCTTTAGGCAGGAGTTTATAGCATGTACCCAGTAATTTTGAAGAAGGTAGCCAGAGAGCACACTGAACCAATAAGGTTAATTATGAAGACATTGTTGGGTTCAGGAAAGATTTCCTTTGATCGGAGGAATGCCAACGTATCACCAACACACAAATGCGGTTCTAAGAGCTAAGTGGGTAACTGGAAGCCAGTCCATCTGACTTCAGTAGTAGGCAAACTCATGGAGGCAATGATGAAGAATGCAGTACAGGGACATTTAGATAGAAATGGAATTCTGAAGGATACAAAATGCAAATCTGTTAAGGAAAAATCATGTTTAGCCAACCTGGTTAGCTATTTTGACAACAGTTACTCCTGAACTGGATATAAGAAATAATTTCAACATTTTCTATTTAGATTTTAGCAAAGCATGACTTAGTCCCTCATGAGAATTTACTATATAAGCTGGAACATGGGATTGTGGGTAAGATTCTAAGTTGAATCACAGGGTGGCTGTGATTCATTTGCAACACTTTAAAATAAATGGCATCACCAAAACACTAGTTTTCAATTTATTTAAAAGAAAACTATTTTTTCCATGTCATCTTTTTCTGCCCTATTAACCTGGCTAGTTCATTATTCAATCCATCCCAGAATCGTCCTTGTGCTGTATTTTCTCAATGGTATATATGCATTCACGGCTTCTCCAACTATAGCTTTAAAGGTATACCATAATTCTAATGTATTTGTTCTGTGAATCCATCTCCTCAGATGATATGTACTACCTTCAAGTTATCATAATCTTCTTTCCTGAAATTCAAACCCATTCTTTGTCTTTATTATACTCACTTTTCAAGGTGCACTGCAATAAAGCATAATGTGTTTAGACATGTCTAACCCTTGCTTCTATGCAGTAAGCTATTCATTTGCTTATAGAAATCTGTTACTTTCACCCAATAACAAAGACATTTTCACATCTGGCATATTTCAAAACGTTGGAGTGCAATGAACAATCAATGTATGTGTGTGTGCGTGTGTGTGTGTGTGTGTTCATGTTAAATTTTGCTTTAAAAATGGAAAAACAGCTAAAGACTGCTATTTGACCTTCTCAAAATAGCAAAGAGGGTATGGAGTCTGTCAAAAGTGATCTGCAATCTGGACAACCCTTGACTTCAACAAATGATGAAATCATGTCTCCAGTGTGAACACTGGTATGAAATGCCTGAATTAACTGTTCGGAAATTGCCGGAAAAAACCGGCAACTCTGTCAGATAATGTCATTCTGTTTTAACAAAACCTTTGAATATGAAGTGCATTTCTATAAAGTTTGTGCTACAGCTATTAACAGAGGAACAATGTGAACACTGCCAGCAAGTTTCTTCCAATTTGTTTGAATATGCAACTAATGAAATTTTTTAAAAACTGAAGAGAGTTTATAAAAAAAATAGCACAGCTTCACAGAATATTTGTGGTGGACAAATATTCCATGTTACTTTTTTGTGTTTTAGACTAAAAAAAAAAAAAACCAACCCTGAAATGATGTCAATCTGATGATAACGTCATAACATCAGAGAGTAATAAAATGGCTCAGCTTTTGGTGATCTTGAAATTGGCTTTCCAGAAGTGCTTCGAAGAGTGGGAAAATCATTGAAGTTCATCACCTTGGAAGAACACTGTTTTGAAGGGGGATTAAGTAATCCGCCCTGCAAGTATAGTATGCTTATTGTTACTATATTGTAGCCAGTCCAGACACCTTTTGAACAGGCCCTGTATATATTTGAGATGCAGGTGTTGAGATAGATGACTAGTGTATAAGACAGAATAGAATATGGAAAGAATTCATAAGAGAAGGCTGTAGGGTGACTCCAGTTAAGGAAAAGTGGCAAAAATGCAGTTTGAAATTGTTCAGATATATTGCAAGACCACCAGCAAAGAGTATTAAAAAATAGAATTATTAGTATTAGCAATGGCCACATGGTGGAAGGAAGCCTATGGCTTATGCTGCACCAGCCAAAAAAAAATATATAATAGTAAAAATTAAATAAATAAATAAATAAAATAAAATAATACTAATAATGAGAAGAAAATTAAAAAAATAATAATTAATAAGAGAAAAGTAAATAGACAACCTATGCATTTCCCTCCTCCCGTAGGTAATTATCCAGCTGAATTTCTCCAAACTGTAGTAGTAGTAGTAGTGGCATGTGATGCAACAAAGCAAGTGTATGAGCTTATGCAGCATCAGCTAAAAAAAAAAAAAAAAAAAAAAATCACACCATTCCCTCCAAATGCCTGTCCAGTTCCTCCTTAAATTTATTCAACCTATCAACATCCACAACGACAGATGGAAGTTTGTTCCAGCAATTAACCACCCACTGGCTAAAGGCAAATTTCCGCACATCTATTCTACATCTGTCTTTTCTTAATTTGAATTTATGCCCCCTTAGGTTCGTAATCTGAACAAGTGGAAGGATCCCATCAGAATTCAGCGTGCTCAACCCATTCAAGGCCTTATACACCTCAATCAGATCACCGCACAGGTGCCTAGTCTCCAGCCACTGCAATTTGCAGAACTTAAGCCTCTCTTGGTAAGAGGATCCCTTCGTTCCCCTCACCAATCTTGTTGCCCTTCTCTGTACACGCTCAAGTAAATCTACATCCTTCCTAAAATGAGGCCTCCAGACCTGTAAGCAGTACTCAAGGCGTGGCCTCACCATTGCCTTATACAGAGGGACAATCACCTCCTTCTCCCTGCTAGCAAAATTCCTATATATCATTCACAAAACCCCATGACCTGCCCTGGCAGCCTGTCTGCATTGCTCAGAAAACTTCATATCTGACTGCACAATTACTTCCAGGTCTTTTTCATTTTCTACCACCTTAAGTGTAGTACCACACAGTTGGTACATTTCTCTGGGTTTACTTCTACTCATATGCAGTACTTTGCATTTCTCAAGGTTAAACTTCAGTTGCCACTTCTTAGCCCATCTGCCCAAATTATCTAGATCCTGTTGCAGTAGCACACTGCCATTACTGTCATTAACAACCCTGCCAACCTTTGTATCATCTGCAAACTTCGACATTAAGTCTGATATACCTTCATCAATATCATTGATAAATATACAAAACAACAGTAGACCTAACACCGAACCCTGTGGGAGTCCACTAATAACATTAGTCCACGAAGAGCAGCACCCATTGATTACCACCCTCTGTCTTCTCCCACTCAACCATCCTTTTATCCATTGTAGCAACTTACCCTTAATACCATTCTGCTCCAATTTGTACAATAGTCTTCCATGCGCAACAGTGTCAAAAGCTTTCCTGAAATCCAAATATATGATATCAAAATTATTTTTTGCATCCAGTTCCTCTGTAACCACATCATAATATCCTATCAAATTTGTCAGACAAGACTTTCCCTTAACAAACCCATGCTGTGTCTGAATTATTGCTGCAGTCTTGTCTAGATGATCCTGCAATGCATCTTGAACCAGTGACTCCATTATTTTACCCAGAACAGAAGTTAAACTAACTGGTCTGTAATTACTCGTGTCACCCTTCGATCATCCTTTGTGAATTGGGGATACATTTGCACATCTCCAGTCCGTGGCAACTTCCCCTGAGTCCAAGGATGCCCTCATAATTATGGCTAAGGGTTTGCTTAGTTGCTTTGCCGCCTCCTTTAATATAACTGGATAGATCCCATCCACCCCAGGTGCTTTTCTTATGTTTAACTTCAACAATTTCTCCTCCACTTTGCTTTCAGTTATTACAAAATCATTAAATATCCTGCTACAATTTGATTACCTTCTGCCATTTTCAAACCTTAATAATTCCTCATGTGTGAATGTAGATGCAAAATACTCATTCAGTTTGTTTGCTATCTGAGCAGGATCATCAACAGTCAAACCATCGATGTCAAGTGGACCAATCAAGATTCAGCCCCTTCCTTTTAGAGTTTATATAAGTAAAGAAATCCTTGCTGTTTTTCTTAGTATCTTTTGCCAAGGATTTCTCGTAATTTGCCTTCGCCTGCCTAACCTCCTTTGTGACCTGATTACAGACTAACTTATATCTGTCATAGGCTTCTGAGTTACTTGATAATTTATATGCATCCCATGCATTTTTCTTCTCTGTTACGAGTCTCATTAGTTCATTTGACAACCATTTAGGCCTAAACCTTGAACAATATTTCTTAATAGGTATGAAACTTTTAGTAGTTTCCACTATTAATTCCTTGAATGCTTCCCACTTAGAATTTACTCTTGGTAACATCGTCAGTTGATCCCACTGTACAGAATTTAAAAACTGTCGGAGACCACTGTACTCACCTTTACGGAAGCAAAAACCCTTTCCTTTACCCCTGATGGTAATTAAACCTTTAAGTAAATCCCACATCAGTACACTGTGATCACTGCCACCTAGTGGTTCCTTTATCTGCAAATTCTTAATACACGAATGATCACTGCTGATAACCAGATCAAGAGTATTACTTTCTCTGGTTGCTTCTTGAACATGCTGCTGCAGAAAACAATCATCCAATAAATCCACAAAAGTCTGACTAGTGTGTGAGTGACCAACCCACAAGTTCCAGTCAATATCTGGGAAGTTAAAATCCCCCACTATAAGACATTCCGATTTACTAGCCCACTCTATTTCTCTGTACAATTGTTCATTTACTCATTCGAGTCATTAGGCCTATAACACACTCCTACTCTAATTTTTTACTTTCGCAGTGCTTATGTCACACCAAACTGACTCAACAGTGCACTGTTCATCTATATCAACTGGATGCACGTCTTTTGATTTTATGTTTTTCTTAATTAACAGCATAACACCTCCTCCCTTTCTATCCTGTCTATCCTTTCAGTACACATTGTCCTCCTCAAATTCCAGTTCAGCATTCCTTATATCTGTGTGACACCACGTCTCTGCTATCCCAACAATATCCGCCTTTGATGTCTTGAGCAACACTTCAAATTCATCAAATTTATTTACTATACTTCTAGCATTGGTATACATGCAAGCATATATGCTCCTACTCCTATTCCTAGTTACCCTAACACATCCCATATACCCACCTATTTCAGGTGGATATATGGGATGCCTCTACCACCCATGTAGGTAACTTATTCCAGTAATTTATAACTCGCTGGCTAAAATAAAACTTCCTGCAATCCAGTCTAAACATCTTCCCCCATAACTTGAAATTATGGCCCCTAGTTCTAGAATCATTTATAACCATGAAAATTTTGTCTTCATTCATTTTAATCATGCCTCTCAGAGCTTTGAACACTTCAATCGTCTCCTCTAAGGTGCTTAATTTCCAAGCTCTGAAACATATATTCGAAGTCTTTCCTTATATGGACACCCTTTTGCCGATTTCACCTCTCTGGACCCTTTCAAGAAGCACAATGTCTTTCTTTAGGTGCGGTCTCCATACTATGGTGAATTATATTAAACTGGGTGGAAGAACAGTGCAGAAGAGACTGAGGAAGGCACAGGGAAGTAGTTAAAAAAGATATGGGAGACATGCTGTTACAGAACAAATGGTACTTAGCAGGAAGGGACAGACGATGAGGATCAGAGGAGAAAATCTGAATAGAGAGAATAAAGACTTTAAGGTGACGATGAGTTTTTCATAAATTTTATGATGTTATGTTAATTCTGCTTGTATTCCCTGAAGTCTTAAGAGTTTCAGGATGTGGCCTAGGTATTGCATCTTTGCCATGATGATGAATGGATGCAAGATACTTATAAGTAAACAGAAAATAGCAGCACAGTTGAATTTGATTTTTCATTCCCATAGAAGCAATGCAATCTTAAAATCCTATATCATGTATGCTCACCTTGTAGCAGCAGGAAAAAGACGAAGAGTTTCCGAAATCACACACTCCAAATATTTCAGGCTATTTATGAGTTCGTAGTCAATATCACCCTGAAAAACAAAAGAATCAGCAAAATAAAAACATTAACAACAAAAAAAAAAAAAAAAATTAAAATTTATTTTACATAAGCCTTTTCATGTGTTTGTGGCTATAGTTCTAAGTCCAAAGGCATAAAATACCAGTTTTCATTCAAATATTTACATTCATGTCCTTGAATAAAATGGTATATACAGAATTTATTATAAATAATGTCCAGCTGTCATTAAGAAAGCACATGAATACCATCTTGTACAGACATAATAAATCACAGGAACTTTGAAGCTATGATGGAAGTAGTCACCAGCAACCCTGCCTAGCTGAACATTATTTACCGACCTTTTTATTTATCCATGAAATAAATTAACTTAGAAACCTTACTTATCTTTTCCTAAGGTTAATTTTAAAAAACTTAGCTTTCTGTTAAAAATTGAAAATGTTTACATGTACCATAGTGATAACTCATCAACAGGTTACAATGACATATCTTAGCAGTGTTTTTTATTTTTTGCTCTACTTATTTGTTACACCAAAAGAGAAAAGCATCAATCTCTCTACCTGGCAAGAACACAAATCCTTAATGTGTCGGTGACTCTACTGTAAGGGAGATGGGGAATACATTTTGCAAAAAGGATAGGTGGAACAGGACCAGGGTAAGTCTGCCAGGGGCAAAAGTTGATGATTTAAAGCATTAGCAAAGGCATATGATGCAAGAAGGCAAGCTTATATAGCATCAGCCAAAAAAAAAATCTTCTAATCTCACACATCCACTCGCTCCAAACGTTTGTCTAGTCTGCCTCGAATCTATTTAAGCTATCAATTTAAAAAAATAAATTTTCTGTTTATACTCCGGGACGACCAAACGGTCAGAGGAGTTTACAAGATATACGGAATACAAGAAACAGTGCCGTATTCAGCAGTCATGGGCTTGAACCCCGGTCACTCAAGGCACGTGTACTTATGCACCCTCGTGCCTGACCACTAGGCTACGGCGGCCTTTTTCGACAATAACAGATGGAAGTTTGTTCCAGCAATCAACCACATGCTGGCTAAAGGCAAACTTCTGATATCGAGCAGATATCATCTTTAAAAAATTAAATTTGAGAGTGTCTGCAATTCTGTCCAGACACGATAAGAGAGAGTATATGATGAAAGCATTGTCAATCGATTTGGCCCTGGAGAGATTGTGCAAGGCTCGTGGGATAGAAATTTTTTTAGTGTGGTCTGTGATTGCTAACAGGAGAGACTGCTTCTACAGAAATGGGATACACTTAAATAGAAAGGGCGTGATGCTATCAAGGCAGTGTTATGTGGGTCAGAAAACTGCTAGCTTGGGGGGATTCACAGATTAAAAGATTAACAGTAGCTGCAGGCAGATGCAAAAGTGATTCTTACACTGCTTTTATTGTAATGAGCAGCAGCCTAGAGAGCAAGTTGCCGGGAGTTATTAGGGAACAAGTAAATACATGGGCAGTGTTAGGATAACTAAGAGTAAGAACAGGTGAATGTATACTTGCATGTACACCAATGCTAGAAGTATAGTAAATAAGTTTGATGAATTTGAAGTGCTGATCAAAACATCAAAGGCAGATATTGTTGGGATATCAGAGACATGGTTTCACACAGATATAAGCAGTGTAGAATTGGAATTTTGGGGAGCACAATACGGAAAGGATAGACAGGGCAGGAAGGGAGGAGGAGGAGGGGTTATGCTGTTAGTTAAAAAACACACAAAATCAAAGTGCATCCAGTTGACATCAGTGGACAGTACAATGTTGAGTCAGTTTGGTGTGACATAAACACTAGGAAAAGGAAAACGAAAGTAGGAGTGTGTTATAGGCCTAATGATTCTGAGGAGTACAATGAACAATTGTGCAGAGAAATAGTGGGCCAGTAATGGGTGATTTTAGCTTTCCAGATATTTGACCTGAACTAGTAGGTTGGTCACTTGCACGCTAGCAAGACTTTTGTGGATTTATTGGAGGATTGTTTCTACAGCAACATGTTTGAGGGACAACCAGAGGGAGCAATACTCATGATCTGATTATGAGCAGTGATTATTCATGCATTAAGAATTTACAGATAAAGGAACCACTTGGTGACAGTGATCACAGTGTACTGATGTGGGATTTAATTAAAGATGTAACTACAATTAAGGGTAAAGTGAAGGGTTTTTGTTTTCATAAAGGTGACTACAGTGGTCTCAGAAAGTTTTTAAATTCTGTACAGTGGGATCAATTGATGATGTTAAAAATAGCGAGTTCTAAATGGGAAGCCTTCAAGGAATTAATCTTGGAAGCTACTAGGCTTTTCATACCAACTAAGAAATATTGTTCAAGATTTAGCCTAAATGGATGTCAAATGAACTAATGAGTCTTGTGGCAGAGAAGAAAACTGCGTGGGATACATATAAATTATCAGGTGACACAGAAGCCTATGGCAGATATAAGCTAGTCTGTAATCAAGTCACAAAGGAGGTTAGGCATGCGAAGGCTGATTACGAGAAATCCTTGGCAAAGGATACAAAGAAAAACAACAAAGACTTCTTTAATTATGTCAACTCTAGAAGGACGGGGATGAATTAGATACGTCCACTTGATATCGACGGTTCGGTTGTTGATGATTCTGCTCAGGTGGCTGACAAACTGACTGAATATTTTGCATCTGCATTCACACATGAGGAATTCTGTAGGGCAGTGGAATCCAGAAGCTTATCAATCTCTGACAGGGAGATTAAATGATTTTCTAATAACTGAGAGCAAAGTGGAGGAGAAATTGTTGAACTTAAACATAAGGAAGGCACCTGGGGTGGATGGGATCAATCCAGTTATATTAAAGGAGGCAGAAAAAGAAGTAAGCAGGCCCTTAGCTACGACTATGAGGGCACCTTTGGACTCAGTGGTGGCCACATGGACTGGAGATCTGCAAATATATCCCAATTCACAAAGGGAGATCGAAAGGTGACAAGAGTATTACAAGCCTGTTAGCTTAACTTCTGTTCAGGGGAAAATAATGGAGTCATTGGTTAAAGAAGCACTGCAGGATCATCTAGACAAGACTGCAATTATAGTTCAGACACTGCATGGGTTTGTTAAGGGAAAGTCTTGTCTGACCTATTTGATCTAATTATATGATGTGGTCACAGTGGAACTGGATGCAAAAATTAATTTTGACATCATATGCTTGGATTTTAGGAAAGCTTCTGATACTGTTACACATGGAAGACTACTGTACAAGTTGGAGCTGTATGGTATTAACGGCATGTTGCTGCTATGGATAAAGGGATGGTTGAGTGGGAGAAGACAGAGTGGTAATCAATGGACATTGCTCTTTGTGGACTAGTGTTATTAGTGGAGTACCCCAGTGGTTTGTGTTGGGTCCATTGTTGTTTTCTGTATTTATCAATGATATTGATGAAAGTATATCAGGCTAAATGTCCAAGTTTTCAGACGATACAAAGTTTGGCAGGGTTGTTAATGATAGTAAAGACAGTAAGTTACTGCAACAGGATCTAGAAAGGTTAGACAGATGGGCTAAGAAGTGGCAACTGAAGTTTAACATTGACAAATGCAAAGTACTGCATATGGGTAGCAGTAACCTAAGAGAAACATACCAACTATGTATTACTACACTCAGGGAGATGGAAGATGAAAAATACCTGGGGGTAACTGTTATCTCTTTAGAGGGCACTGCTATCTTTCTTGTAAATACAAATCATTCATACCATGCATATCCAAACTATTTATTCCTAAAAAGTCTGTATCATTTGAGCAATTCTTATATTAAGAATATGAATTCTAAATTTAAAATAGCATAAGAAACTTTTAATATTAAGAGATAACATTTAAAAAGAATGCATGTTGGGGTAAATTGTGTAACAGTATCCAAGTAGTTTCTTTGGATTAGTATTAAGGAAAATAATGACATGATTTGATAAGTCATCACATTGAATTTGTTCTCCATTTTCTGAGGATGAAAAAGATTTCTGGTGGAGAACCTATGACATTTGTATGGAACTGATTCATTTGACAATGAGTGGAAATCCTAGAAAAAAAAGTTTCTCCAACATTAGCAACAAGATCATAGTATGACATTTTCATTTGTCAGAAACAAGTTATTACTGACTAAGCTACTAAAATCTTATATCAGTAAGTGCAAATACAGTAATGCTTTGTAAATGTAATTCCACTATGCTTGCCTGTTACACAAAAAATATTTTAATTCTTTCTTGTATGATACATTAATTTCCTAACAGTTACAAATCATATACTTACATGTTCTTTCACAGCATTATCTATTTCTTGTATCAACTTCTCCTGGCATTTAGGATTCAAAGCCAAATTGTAAGCAGCACATGAGAGTGTTGTGCCTGTGGTGTCATACCCCGCAAGAAAAAACAGTATGCATTGGGCAACCATCTCATCATAGCTAAGCTCTGTAAAAGATGAATAGAGAAATTATAGAATAAAATTATTAATTTATTGAAAATAGGCACTCTACTAGATAAACTTTTTGAGGAAGATGAATCATTTTGTTCTAATGAATATCACTCAGAATTATTTTAAAATAACTATAAATTTAATTTTGTTCAAATCCATTCTGCTGCCCTTATCTAGAAAGCAGGAGTAGTAATTTTTGCTGTATTTTAAATATCAAATTAAAATCACATAATAAATAAAAAAATACTACAAAAGTAAATATTCTGGTAAACTTATTCTTTTTATTATTTGTCTGTTTAAATGCTTAAGTTCAGTTGTTGGTAAATTTTTGGTATCTGCTTAATATTGTAATAATATTTTGTTAATTTAATTACTAGAGCAGTAAGCATCAAACAAATGCAACTGCATCATTAATACACAGTTTATCTCATCAATTACATTATTAGTACAACTGCATCATTACTATGCAGCTGAATTTTAAGACAAACCGAAGATTATATGTTAGGCATTATTATTATGACACGTGGATGCCCAGATGTTATAATAATAATGAACAGATTACAGAATGGTAGGCGCCTCCGTAGCCAGGTGGGAAGGAGCAGCAGTGCGTAGCACACGCTTCTTGATGAGACCGGGGTTCAAGCCCGTCACCACCAAATACGGAGGATGCGGAAAGGTCAGGGAATGACCACCGCATATCCCGGAGCAATATGGCCTTAGTTGCTAATGCTCCTAAAAACCAAATAATAACATAATAATAACATAACAGAATGGTTTAGGGCTAAAGCCTAGGTTATGTAAAGAACTAACTAGTATACAAGTTAGTGCAACTGCATCATTTTTGTTCGTAGCTAACTACTTTAGTAATTAATAATTGGCATCATTAAATATACACTATGCTGCCACTTTATTAGGTACACCCCTGCTGTGCACACAAATGGCTCGTCCCACAACGTTGCAAGTCACATGACCACAGTTGTGGATATAAATACAGCAGAACAACCTTTCTAGTATCAGTTATGTGTACAAACTGTAGCAAGAATGGGGAAATGAAGTGATCTAACGGACTTTGAACGTGGCATGGTAGTAGGTGCAAGAGGTGCTGGACAAAGCTTCTCTGAAATGGCAGTTCTCTTGAACTTTCATGCACCACACTTTCAAGGATGTATCGAGAATGGTGCAATAGTAGTAGTAGTAGTAGTAGTGGCACGTGATGCAAGAAAGCAAGTGTAAGAGTTTATGCAGCATCAGCCAAAAAAAAAAAAAAAAAATCACACCATTCCCTCCAAATGCCTGTCCAGTTCCTCCTTAAATTTATTTAACCTATCAACTTCCACAACGACAGATGGAAGTTTGTTCCAGCAATTAACCACCCGCTGGCTAAAGGCAAATTTCCGCACATCTATTCTACATCTGTCCTTTCTTAATTTGAACTTATGTCCCCGTAGGTTCGTAATCTGAACAAGTAGAAGGATCCCATCAGAATTCAGCGTGCTCAACCCATTCAAGGCCTTATAGACCTCAATCAGATCACCGCGCAGGTGCCTAGTCTCCAGCCACTGCAATTTGCAGAACTTAAGCCTCTCTTGGTAAGAGGATCCCTTCATTCCCCTCACCAATCGTGTTGCTCTTCTCTGTACACGCTCAAGCAAATCTACATCCTTCCTAAAATGAGGCCTCCAGACCTGTACGCAGTACTCAAGGCGTGGCCTGACCATTGCCTTATACAGAGGGACAATCACCTCCTTTTCCCTGCTAGCAAAATTCCTATATATCATTGACAAAGCCCCATGACCTGCCCTAGCAGCCTGTCTGCATTGCTCAGAAAACTTCATATCTGACTGCACAATTACTCCCAGGTCTTTTTCATTTTCTACCACCTTAAGTGTAGTACCACACAGTTGGTACGTTTCTCTGGGGTTACTTCTACCCGTGTCACCCTTCGATCCACCTTTGTGAATTGGGGATACATTTGCACATCTCCAGTCAGTGGGAACCTCCCCTGAGTTCAAGGATGCTCTCATAATTATGGCTAAGGGTTTGCTTAGTTGCTTTGCCGCCTCCTTTAAAATAACTGGATAGATCGCATCCACCCCAGGTGCCTTTCTTATGTTTAACTTCAACAATTTCTCCTCCACTTTGCTCTCAGTTATTACAAAATCATTAAGCACACTGCTACAATTTGATAACCTTCCATTTTCAAACTGTAATAATTCCTCACGTGTGAATGTAGATGCAAAATACTCATTCAGTTTGTTTGCTATCTGAGCAGGATCACCAACAGTCGAACCATCGATGTCAAGTGGACCAATCATATTCATCCCCTTCCTTTTAGAGTTTATATAAGTAAAGAAATCCTTGCTGTTTTTCTTAGCATCTTTTGCCAAAGATTTCTCGTAACCCGCCTTCGCCTGCCGACCCTCCGTTGTGACCTGATTACAGACTAGCTTATATCTGCCACAGGCTTCTGCGTCGCCTGATAATTTATATGCATCCCATGCATTTTTCTTCTCTGTCACGAGTCTCATTAGTTCATTTGATAACCATTTAGGCCTAAACCTTGAACAATATTTCTTAATCGGTATGAAAAGTCTAGTAGCTTCCACGATTAATTCCTTGAATGCTTCCCACTTAGAATTTACTGTTGGTAACATCGTCAGTTGATCCCAATGTACAGAATTTAAAAACTGTCTGAGACCACTGTACTCCCCTTTACGGAAGCAAAAATCCTTTCCTTTACCCCTGATGGTAGTTACCTCTTTGAGTAAATCCCACTTCAGCACACTGTGATCACTGCCACCTAGTGGTTCCTTTATCTGCAAATTCTTAATACACGAATGATCACTGCTGATAACCAGATCAAGAGTGTTACTTTCTCTGGTTGCCTCTCGAACATGCTGCTGCAGAAAACAATCATCCAATAAATCCACAAAAGTCTGACTAGTGTGTGAGTGACCAACCCACAAGTTCCAGTCAATATCTGGGAAGTTAAAATCCCCCATTATAAGACATTCTGATTTACTGGCCCACTCAATTTCTCTGTACAATTGTTCATTGTACTCATTCAAGTCATTAGGCCTATAACACACTCCTACTCTTATTTTTGCTTTCGCAGTGCTTATGTCACACCAAACTGACTCAACAGTGCACTGTTCATCTATATCATCAACTGGATGCACTTCCTTTGATTTATGTTTTTCTTAATTAACAGCATAACACCCCCTCCCTTTCTGTCCTGTCTATCCTTTCTGTACACATTGTACTCCCCAAATTCCAGTTCTGCATTCCTTATATCTTTGTGACACTACGTCTCTGCTATCCCAACAATGAACTCTGCAATGAACAGAAAACATCCTCTCAGCGGCACTCCTGTGGAAGAAAATTGCTTGTCGATGAGAGGGGTCAGAGGAGGATGGCTAGAATTGTGCAAGCAAACAGACGGGCCACAATGTCGCACATCACATCAGAATACAACCTTGATGTGCAGAACAAAATATCACAACGGACCACTAGTCGCACTTTGTTGTGAACGAGCTACAACAGTCGACGGCCACATCATGTACCTTTGTTATCAATGAAGAACAAGAGAGCAACCCTCCTGTGGGCACAGCAACACCAGCACTGGACTATCGAGGATCTTCCTGGTGCATCATGTTGATGGAAGGCTCAGAATTTGACGAAAACAACATGAATCCATGAACCCGTCATGTCTGATGACTACTGTGCAAGGTGGTGGTGGCAGTGTTATGGTGTGGGGAATGTTTTCTTGGCACGCGTTGGGTCCATTGATACCCATAGATTCATGTCTGAATGCCACATCGTACCTAAACATTGTTGCTGACCAAGTGCATCCGTTCATGTTGAAAGTTTATCCTCAGCCAGATGGTTACTTCCAGCAGGATAATGCGCCAGTGCACAAGCCCAAATCACTATGGAATGGTTCCAGGAACATGACAATGACTTTTCTTTGCTGCAGTGGCCTGCTCAGTCCCTGGATCTCAATCCTATTGAACATCTTTGGGATGAGCTGGAAAGGGCTGTTCACTGGAGGCCTACACCTCCATTGAATCTCAAGGAACTGCATGACACACTCATGTTTGCATGGTACTCCATTCCTGCACAATGTTTTCAGCACCTTGTTCAATCCATGCCTAGACGAATTCAGGCTATTTTAAAGGCTAAAGGAAGCTCAACACACAGCTAGGTAGGTGTACCTAATAAAGTGGCAGCACAGTGTATCTCATATTGTGAATACCTTCACAATGAGTTGCCATTATATTGCACTACCTCAAATAAGTAATGGTTCACCATAGGAGTAGACTACTGTTACTTATTCTCAGTGGATACCATCAACCACACAGCACTGTTTCGGGGCTTATTGGCTCCTCATCAGTGGGTGGGCTGGTACCCTGGTGTTGCAATGATGACAACCCCGTTGCGAAGTATAACTCCACAATATGAGAGACGCCTGATGGTGTGGAGTAATTTAGATTACAGAATAGTTTAGGGCTAAAGCCTCAGGTTACGTAAAGAGTTAACTAGAGTACGAGTTAGTGCAATTGCATCATTTCTGCCAATGACCTTAGTAGTTATTAATTGGCATCATTAAGTATATCTCATATTGTGAATACCTTCACAATGAGTTGCCATGATATTGCACTACCTCGAATAAGTAATGCTTCACCATAGGAGAAGACTATTATTTATGTAGAATTTGCTACAAGAATTTTTGTAGAATTTTTCTATGCTTGTTAACAGGAGAGACTGTTTTTACACAGATGGGATACCTTTAAATAGAAAGAGTGCAAGGATATTTGGTGATGCTATCGAGGCAGTGATAGGCTAGGGGCAAAACAATTACTAACTTGAGGGGGGACATACACAGACTAATCAGTTAACTAGAAATGCAGGCAGAGGTAAAAGTTATTCTTGCATTGCTTCTATTGGAACATGCAGCAGCCTGGACAGCAAGGTGTCGTACTCATGGTACTCCCCATATTCAAATTGAACGATGCTGAATTTGAAAATGGGAAGTACAATGTATACAGGAAAGATAGATGGGATGGGAGGAGGTTATTAAGAAGCATATTAAACCTAAGGCAATTCATCCAGCTGATTGGGGTGATCAGTGCAATACTGAGTCAGGTTGGTGTGACATAAGCACTGGAAAAACAAATGAGAGTAGGAGTGTACTACAGCTAATGACTGAGAAGAGTATGCTAAACAACTATACAGAGAAATAGGGTGGGCCAGCAAATCAGCAAAATGTCTTATAATGGGGGATTTCAACTTTCCAGATTTTGACTGAAATTTGTAGGATGGTTACACACACACTAGCAAGACATTTTTGAATTTATTGGATGACTGTTTTCTACAGAAGCATGTTAGAAAGGCAACAAGAGGAAGCAATAATCTTGATCTGTTATCAGCAGTGATTCTTCATGCATTAAGAATCTGCAGGTAAAGGACTCACTGGGTGGCAGCAATGTGGAATTTAATTAAAGACAAAATTACTGTCAAGGGTAAATGGAAAGGCTTCTGTCTTTGTAAGGGTGACTACAGTGGTCTCAGACATTTTTTAAGTTCTATGCAGTGGGACCAACTTATGATGTTACTACTAGAAAATTCTAAATGGGAAGCATTCAGGGAAGTAATCATAGAAGCTACTAGGCTTTTCATACCAACAAAGAAATACTGTTCAAGGCTTAGACCAAAATGGATGTCAAATGAACTACTGAGACAGGTGAATGGATGCAGATAAATTATCAGGTGATATCATAGCTTATCATAGATATAAACTATTCTAATGAAGTCACAAATGTGACTAAGCAAGCTAAGGCAGATTATGGGATGTCTGTGATGAAGAATGCAAAGAACAGCAGCAAAGACTTCTAGGCTTATATTAATAGAAGGAAGGGACTGAATCACATTGGGCTACTTCATGCCAATAGGCTAACTATTCATGACCCTGCTCAAGTTGCTGACAAATTGAATAGGTATTTTTCATCTTCATTCATGCAAGAGGAATTATTTTGGGAAAGGGATGCCAGAAGTTTACCAACCTTCTGGCATCCCTAAACAGTAAAGACTTCTTTACTTATGTAAACAATAGAAGGAAGGGGATGAATCGGATTGGTCCACTTGATGTCAATGGTTCGATTGTTGATGATTCTGCTCAGGAGGCTGATAAACGGAATGAGTATTTTGCAGCTACATTCACACATGAGGAATTCTGTAGGAAAGTGGAAGCCAGAAGTTTATCAAACTCTGACAAGGAGTTCAATGATTTTCTAATAACAGAGCAAAGTGGAGGAGAAATTGTTGAAGTCAAACATAAGGAAAGCACCCTTTTAATATAACTGGATTGATTCCATCCATCCCAGGGTGGATGGGATCAATCCAGTTATATTAAAGGAGGTGGAAAAGGGAGTAAGCAGGCCTTTAGCCATGATTATGAGGGCATCTTTGAACTCAGGGAGGTCCCCATGGACTGAAGATGTGCAAATGTATCCCAATTCACAAAGGGGGATCGAAAGATAACAAGAGTAATTACAGGCCTGTTAGTTTAACTTCTGTTCCGGGGAAAATAATGAAGTCACTGGTTAAAGAAGCACTGCAGGATCATCTAGACAAGACTGCAATTATAGTTCAGACACTGCATGGGTTTGTTAAGGGAAAATCTTGTCTGACCAATTTGATCGGATACTATGATGTGGTCACAAAGGAACTGGATGCAAAAAATAATTTGGATTTTAGAAAAACTTTTGATACTATTACACATGGAAGGCTACTGTACAAGTTGGAGCAGTATGGCATTAATGGCAAGTTGCTGCTATGGATAAAGTGGTAATCAATGGACACTGCTCTTTGTGGACTAGTGTTATTAGTGGAGTCCCCCAGCAGTCCGTGTTGGGCCCATTGTTGTTTTCTGTATTTATCAATAATATTGATGAAGGTATATATGAGGCTTAAAGTCTAAGTTTGCAGATGATACGAAGGTTTGTAGGATTGATAATAACAGCAAGGATGGTACGCTATTGTAACAGGATCTAGAAAGTTGAGCAAATGGGCTGAGAGGTGGCAACTGAAGTTTAATATTGACAAATGCAAAGTACTGAATATGGGTAACAGTAACCGCAGAGTAAAATACCAACTGCATGACACTCAGGATAGTGGAGAATGAAAAAGAACTGGGATAATTGTGTAGTCAGATATGATGTTTTCCAGCAGTGCAGACAGGCCACAAGAGTAGCTCATGGAGTCTTGTCAATGATATATAGGAATTTTGCTAACAGGGATAAGGAGATGATTATCCTCTTGTATAAGGCAATGGTCAGGCACACACCTTGAGTACTGCATACCGATCTGGAGGCCTCATTTTAGGAAATGATGTAGCACTGCTAAAACAAGTACAGAGAAGGGCAATGAGACTAGTGAGTGGAACAAAGGGTTACTATTACCAAGAAAGGCCTAAGTTTGGAAAATTGTAGCGTCTGTAGAATAGGCACCTGCAAAGTAATCTGATTGAGGTGTATAAGGCCTTAAATGGCTTGAGCGAACACAATGCTCATGGGATTCTTCCTCTTGCTTAGAGTTCACACTTGAGGGCAAAATTTGCTATTAGCCAATGGGTGGCTGATTGCTGGAACAAACCTCCATCTGTCACTGCAGAAGTTGACAGCTTAAATAAATTCAAGGCTGAACTATGCAAACATTTGTAGTGAATGGTTGGATGAAATGGGAAGGTATTTTTTTTTTTGGCTGACATTATATAAGCTTGCTTTCTTGCATCCTATGCCCCTGCTAATGCTAATGCTAACTCTAATGGTGAGCTAAATGATTTTGTGATAACTGAGAAAGGAAAGTGGAAGAGAAATTTTTGAATCTAAACATAAAAAAATGCATCTGTGTTGAATGGAACTATCCAATTATATTACGGGAGGCAGCATTGAAGTATGATGCACATACATAGTTATTCTTAAGTGATGAATAAATTTGTTTCACTTGATGTGCACTTTTTTTCTTTAATCTCAAAAAATATAAAACACCATATCTTACCTTCCTCTTTTTGGGCACTACATATGGCACATCATACAGACATTTAAATGTATTTTATAACAATTTCCTTTTCCCCAAAAATTACTGCATCCCTTTAACCTTAAGAACAAAGGACTAATTCTAAAACATATAGGAAATTGCTTAATATGGCCAAGTTTCTGTTTCCCATGTTACATACATCAGTGAGCTTGAGTGTCCTTTGGAAAGATCCAATTTTTTTTTTTTTATTAATTAGGTAATGCTCTTTTTTCTTAATACACAAAGACATTCTCTAAGAAAGTAAAGAAAATAAGCAATAAACTCTCACTAATCTGGTTACAGTTAATCCGGATTGAAATATGAAAAATTCTGTTCATGGTTGAGTATACTTTGAAAGACACATGGGATTTAGAAAGGCTTATGAGTCACTCTGACTGTACAGAGAGAGATGGAACATATTTTACATTTTCTTGTGTGTTGTTCTGTATCATAGTTGACTCTGAGCGGGAGAAATGTTATTGCTTATATCGCTTCATTTGCATACTTCTTTATACGTATATATGTACATAAGTTAACATATTTTATATAATTATGGGTTCTAAATAATTGAAATTGGAATAAAAAGAAAACACGTTACTTTAACTATCAATAACAAACTCAAAGTGATAGTACAACTTGAAAATGGCATTCCTGGGGGGGGGGAACTGCTGAACAATTTGGTACTGGCCAATAGACTGTGTCATATATTAAAAAACAAAAAAAATCTATAAAGGCATATGTTTCAAATTTTGATGTGTGGAGTGACAAAAGCAATGTATCAAATAGACAGCCATTAAAAAAGCCAAAAGCTGTGTTTAAGTGGTATTTACAGCAACAATGAAGTGGAGCTGGTGTGCAAACCAATTGATCGATGCCAACGTCACCACCTGATAAATGTATTGTCTTTTTATAGTTTTTAAATAAAGGCTCTACAGTGATATTTTTCTTATTTATTTTCATCAGTACTACCTATATCATTAAATTTTTCATTTATTTGTGCTCTTTTAAGTTTTTTTTTTTGTCTTTTAGGGCTATCTTTTGCTTCACTAATCTGGATTATTGTTAATCCAGATGACCTCTCCACCCAATTAATCAGGACTAGCGAGGGTTTACTGTATTTTAAAATGTATTATTTACAAATTTTATTATTTATTAAAATATTAGTATTTAATATTTTAATAAATTAGTATTAGTATTCTTATAATTTAGTAAATTTTTAATAATTTAGTATTAATATTAGTAGCGGCAAATGATGCAAGGAAACAAGCTTATACAGCATCAGCAAAACTAAAAAAAAAAAAAAAAATGCTTCCAATTTCACCTACTGCAATGGTTTGTCTAGTTTTTCCTTTAATTTATTCAAACTATACACCCCCCAGTGGTGAGCTATAGTGGGCTCACAAAAGCCCATTGTTATTTTTTTTGAAACTCTGCGAGCCCATTGTTGAGACGATCATTTATTTTACAAATGAAATCCTGAATGCAATTATTGAGTATCTCGAGCCGAAACTACGGTGGGGTGAGCAGGACCCCATCCCCAGCATTTTAATGGTGCAATCAATCAATTATGTATTTTAAAATTTCTTCATTTTTGATTTAATTACAGTCAGATCTTTGTTTAACCAACTTCTTTATAGCGAATTTTTTAAAATTCCTCCTGGTAATTATATTTAAAATAGTTTCCGTTGAACGAAGAAAATTTCCATATAACACCAGATTATGAGAGACAACTTTGTATGCATTGTTCCCACCTCTGGTCTTTAGGCAATTAGAAAGCACAAATTAAGGGTGAAAGGAACACCACTAACATCACAATGTTAGTGGTGTTCCTAAAACCTATGCAGTCACATACTGAGAAGTGGCACTAGTCAACGTGTCAGAGGATTAAGAAGATTCCCAACATAGATATAATAGCCTCTGGTCAACCTGTGTTGTGGTTCCCCTTTACCCCACAAGAAGTCATATGTTTTTCGGAGAAGTGAGTAATCCACACCTTCCAGTAAATTTCTCCTGCAATTGTTTCCATTAGCTATTGTGACCATGAGCTGAATATCCGTGTGATTCCGACATTTTGCACAATATTCAAAGAACTAGTGACAGTAGCAACGTAGAGGGGAGTGGGGGGATTGAGGCAACTAAGATATTATATAAACTTTACAAAAAAACGAAATGTTGACAGATTTTGAAATTTCGTCGAGGCTTTCACTGTGTAGTAAATGTTCTAAAATATAATTGCATGCAGGCAATAATTAAAAAAAAAAAAAAAAAAAACTGTATGCATTATATCACTAATCTCCAAAAAACCAGTGCAAATTAAGGA
Source organism: Mastigoproctus giganteus (assembly GCF_048544385.1). Taxonomy (NCBI): domain Eukaryota; kingdom Metazoa; phylum Arthropoda; class Arachnida; order Uropygi; family Thelyphonidae; genus Mastigoproctus; species Mastigoproctus giganteus. Next base: position 191,744,102 of record NC_143579.1, read on the forward strand.
TTATTGCTAAATAACTTGATGTGGAAACTATAAAGATCGGTTGTGTGTTCGGGCTATAATGAGCAGCTTGTAGCTTGCGGATGGTAATTGCAGGTTAAGGAAATTATCCTGCATTGTGCAAACATTTAAAACCAGAAGTTAAATATTCCGGATTAAATCGACTTTTAAATCTGGAATTTCTTAACAATTTAGCACTAATGATCGACATCCTGCAGGAGCTCTCTTATCTTTCAGAAGCTTTACAGATTCACTATGGTAAAAGCAGATAAATTAATTATTCGAAATATCAATGCTATTGATAATTTGAAAAATTCTGAAAGAAATTATGAAGCTAAAATTTAGTGCATGTTGAAGTGGAAAGAATTTGAAGGAATCGAAAGTAAGAACACATTTAAAAAATTACCTTGTGACAAGTTATTAAATGCATTGTTTTATCCTTAAAGGATAAGTTATTAATGCAACAGAGTGATTTTAAATTAAATAAAGAAAATAATCATACCATTGAAAGAAATTTTAAACATATGCTACCGGAAATTGTGGAATATGAAAGAACTTTCGTCTCAGTGGCAAGATGATGAAAACCAAATAAGAAATTTGTTTTCTGATAAAATATGAAATAAAAATTAATGATTTCAGAGATTTTGTCGAAGGCAGTTTATCTTTAAAATTGAGTGAAATTCCCTTTTCAATTAAGAAAGCCAGAAATATCTTTGAAACCATTGCAATTAGCAGTGCTGAAGCTGAGCGAGCTTTCAGCACAATGAATAATATTGTGTGAATGAATGAATAATGTTGCCAATTAAACACATTGCAGATTATGATGACCATACATCTAAATGGAAAACCATTGCTTCAATTTGATCCGGATCGTTATGTCAAATCATTCCTCTGTAATCACCACTCAGATATTGAGCAAAGCTCGACAACAAATATTAATAAAGAAGTAAATTGTATATAGCAATTTTTAGAATAAATTTTTCTTGAATATTTGTGTAATAATTTTTTTTCATGTAATCTGAGATTTTTGTGTACCTTTTCTAGTTGTTTTTTATGTAATATTTTTTTATATTGTGGAATGTTTTGTGATATGGGAAATATTTCGTCGCAATATTAAAATTTTATCATGAAAAAATGTATCCATTATATTTCCCTAGTTGTAAAAAAAAAAAGAATAAAAAAGTCGTGCATCTGCCGAGCATGCATGGTAGATGGTTTGTGTGAAACATCCTTTGCATTTCTTTTAGATATTTTGATTTACATATATTGATTATGAAATAAAAGAGCTTTTGTGTTGTAAATATTTTATTGATCATCCACAAATTTTCATAATTTCTGGAAGACAATATACAATGGATTTATGATAACTAAAATAAGAGACGTATACTTGCTACTGCAATGTACCTAATTTTCTCTGAAAACAGCATCAATTGAGGTACCCGACCTTAGTTGAAACGACATGTGCAGCTGTTTGGGGTACCTAACAACGGAATGTTACGTGCCCCGAACAGCTGCATATGCGAAAATGTGAGATGAAAAAAAAAAATTGTTGACAAATCTTTGTATTGTTGCAGTCATATGACAGATATTTGCAGTCATACTTACTGCAGGAAGTATGATTGTGACGTCATACTATT